>NC_087212.1:29755363-29760363 GCF_015104395.2 Macrobrachium nipponense | reverse complement strand
AGAATTAATTAATCAACAGCAGAAGTAATTTTTTTCTTTTATCTCGTTTGTCTTGGATTCTTTTTTCCAGATTCCATGAGTCACGTGCCAGGTCTCTGCCCGCAAGTGTGCATTAACCCAAGTGAATGAAAATCAGCTTGAATTGAATGAGACTATAAGCTCCAACGTGGGGGCCAATATCATTTAACTTTTCTCCAGGCCAGCACGGGCCTTTTTGTAAATAAATAGTTTTAAAGTAACGAGCTGAGTTTTCTGGCGACCTTCCCTCTAAAGAAAGAAATTAATAACTATCAGTTTACGGTAAGTTCAAGCAATTCCCTCTTGAAATCCCTCAATTATTTCCGTTTACGTATCTAGCTTCTCTCAAGGCCCTATATCGTAACATTGGCGAATCTTGCCTGGATTGAACCTAGCTTGCTTAAAAAAAAGCTTGTAAATCGCGTCATCCGTTGTAAAACGTAAACTGTAAATTATTTTACAAAGCGTAAATCAAGCACACTTGCAGGGAAAGAAGACACACTGACTCACGGTAAGGTATTCCATTCATTAATATGATTATTTATAACCTATGTTAGCTTAAGGTACGTTAAGGATTTTTATTTAGAAGTGTTTTAAACAAATGTGAAGGTAGAAATATTATTATATTGTAACGGCCAGAGCGCCGGCGCGAATTCTGTTATTTTATAAATCGCATTGTGCTCGTCGGACGAGACAGCACGTGTGCAGATAGATGCCAGAAAGAACCAGATCAAAACTAGGAAGTGCTTTGCCAGGGTTTATTGCTGTGTTTGAAAGCCTAGCTAGTTAGGAGTGTTTTACTAATAGTTACGGCAAAAGAAGTGTACAATTCTTTTGTCTGTGATATGTTAGGGAATCCATTTTTAACTTAGTTTCATTCCAAGTGTTGGTAACCGCTACCTCTCAGCTTGAATTCAGCTTAGAGCTCTCTCGCGCCTGCGCGGTCTCAACCAGCCTTCGTCTCATTCACAGCGGCAGCCATGTTTGTTTTTCTCTTTCAACATTATCTAAACAATTTAAGCAAAGTAACGTAAGTCACGAAGTTTTAACGTAAATAATATCAATGTCTGTACTAGTATCTATCGTTCTGCCAGAGAAATTAACGTAATTCGCCTTGAATAAGAAAGTAGAATTTTGTGTTGTAAATTGCCTTCGCATTTACAGAGAATCAGCTGATTCGCCATCAATGCTAGCACACCGTGGTGCTAACCCGCTCTTCTCGCCTCACGTGTTTCACCTCGCATCGCTCACTCGCGCGCTGAGCGAAAATTTCATTTCACTTCGCACTTAACGTAGCCTCATTCACAATTGTTTGCTAACATCGTTTTAAATCCTTACCGTCATTTCACTGTTCACAGGGACCTAGTAATCTTACATAAAGTTAACGTAAATCTCAAGTAGAGCAAATCACAAGAATTGCTAACGTAAAACGCGTCTTTGTAAAATTCATATCGAAACGCAAATCATTTCATAAGCGCAAGCCGCTAACATTAACGTAAACATCGTTCACCGCGCAGCGCGTTATCATTTTTTTTCATAAAACGTATCAAAGCAATTCTTTCACAAAAAACGTTAACGTTAAGTAGATAATTTAACGCAAGTTGCGTCATATTAAACGAACATTAGTTCAATTCAAATATAAGGGAGTTCATTCATATATCATTTTTCACCCTCTCCGAGAGAGAGAGAGAGAGAGAGAGAGAGAGAAAACCAGAACACAGTATTCACGAAGCCAAGAGTACTACATCTTACCATTAATTATAGCATGCAGAATTAACATTATTTTAGTCTCTTGTGTCTTTCATTTACACAGCGTGATACGTACGCGCCTGTGTCCATTGCAGTTTGCAAGCATTTATTTATTTCATTTACCGAGTACTTCAGCGAGGGACTGAGCATTCCTAAAATTTCCATTACCTGTCGTTGCCCGAGTGGTCTTTTCATTTTCTTTTATCACAAAAGAACTTGTGCTATAACGCAAGCACAATTCGCACAGCGTGCCACGCCAATTCATTACTTCCAAACAGGGAAGTCGTTACCAGTTTAGGACTGGCCACCACCAGTGGACGTCAGGTCTTACCATTTCACAGTGCCACTAATTCTTGACCACTGTCCATCGACTGGCTGCTGAAGTACTCCACCTTTTACTTTCTCTCCTCCACTATTACCCTCTGCCATGAGCAGTGCCATTTCACTTCAGTATAATTTTAATATACTGCATGTAGTTGTCCGGACACACCAGCACGATACCAGTGCTCCAAAGAACGCCTCCATAAATGCCATTGCACCTGTACAGGCCGTACAGGTAGCCATTAAACCTGCGTGTCCGTCCTTACGGAACGCCCAAATAATTAGTGTGTCCGTGTACAAGGGTCAGTGATCCTTCGGAACACTCAACAAGGGAACGCCTCCCAGAAGTGCCGCAATACCAGCCCTAAGTGCTGACAAACCTGCGTGTCCGTCCTTACGGAACGCCCAATTCATTAATGTCCGTGTACGAGGATCAGTGATCTTTCGGACCATCCTAAGGGAACGCCTCCCCAAAGTGCCGCAATACCAGCACTACTAGTGCTGCCCAAGGAACGCCTCCTCATAAGTGCCGCGCACCTGTACAGACGTACAGGTAGCCCTATACCTGCGTGTCCGTCCTACGGAACGCTCATTCATTATAGAGTATCCACCATTTGGATCACTGAACCAAGGAACGCCTCCTCATAAGTGCCGTGCACCTGTATTGGACCTACAGGTAGCCCATTCCAGCGTCTCCCAACTTAGGAACGCCCTTAAGTGTGACGTACGCCGTATACACTCCATTTGATTTTTTCACCTCTTTAGAAGGTGCCAATCCAGAAGTGCCACCAACTTACGGGACACTTCCCAAGTGCCACAGAGCACCCAGTCTTCTCAGACTTTTTCTCTACCCACGTCGCAGAACACCTTTCCAAGTGAGTGCCACTTCCACAGTAGGCACTCCTATTCCATTCCGTACCCTTCCTGGTCATTATTATCATTTTCATCCGAGCCTCTCCTGCAGCCTAAGGGAAATGTCTTCCCCTGCTTCCCGCGACTTCTTTGCCAGAGAGCTAGAGAAGCTCGGAGCCCTCATAACTCTGGGCAAGGAGGCTGGTTACACTGGGCCAGCGACTAGACCAGTGGATAAAGGCGCAGCAGGCTGCCGCGCGTGCAAGAAAAGGAAGAAAGGGAAAACCAGAGACAAAAGCCGAGAAGCGAGAGAAAAGAAAGAGAAGCAGAAAGGAAGGCAAGGGAAGAGGAGCGAAAGCATGAGCTCGCTCTCAAGGAGAAGGAACTCGACCATCAAGCGGGAGAAGGCCCGTAAGGAGAGTATCCTAGCTCAAGCCACTCTGCCAGCTTCCAGCCCTGCACCCACTGTCTCTAGTCCCGCCGTCTCTGGTCAGCCTGACATCCTTTCGATTTGCGAGCCTGGTCCTGATCCATGCCGGAGATAGAAATTCCTGCCGCATCTGCCAGCCTTTTACCTTTTTACCGCCTACTCCTCCCTTTTGGAAGAGTAAGCCCACCAGTTAACCCCGAAATTGCTTCCGAGGGTGATTCAACGGAGGTTCCCTTAACCCCCATCCCCACGTCAACATCACTGCCAGAGAGGACTCTTCACCTGTGCCAGAGCACACTGCCAGCCTTGGTGACTCCGCAGATTCGCAACCTGTGGGGCCATCTCGGCCTTATCATCCAGTGCCACGGAAGAGGTTCTGGAACAAGTTCTGCCGAGGACTGTGGCCGCAAGGGTCACATGTCTGCCAACATATGGAGGGTACGCAAACCACCATATTCCAGCCATCGCAATGGCCATCACCAATCCTTTCTTCTCTAGGACCCCCAGCTAAGGGTCCTATAACCGTCGCACCCATCCAAAGCCATTATCAGCCAAGCCACGTCAGAGCCTACGACGACTCTGGCGCTCAAATCTCCCCGATACGGGAAGGACCGAATCCCCGAGGGGCTAAACGTTGATAGACGTCGATTGATCACCATTGAAGTATCAATCACATTAAAACTGATCCTTCTGACCGTCCAATTGAGGGTCACCAGACTCACTTTTCCAGAATTTGTACCCTGCAGTTGCAAGCTACATTCCAGGAGGTTACGACCTCCTCCTAGGCAAGACATGAAGTCTCCCTCGCATTCCAAAAAGCCTAGGGGTCCTAAACCCCACAACAAATCACCCCAAAGCAAGGAGTCATCGAAATTCTACTTCCTCTAGGAAGTATGTCACCAACAGTCTCCCCCGTTACCAAGGAGGGAGATTGACCATTCGCAGTTCCGTTGCAAAACCTGTAACGTAATAGGGCACTTCTACTAATTGGCCTAGGTGCCCTAGCAAACTACCAGCAGCGGACACTGTCCATTTTCCACAAGGCCTAGCCTTCAACAAGAGACAGGAGCCTGTGTCTCCCATTTCCAAGGGCACGCTGAGAGGTATTGCACCTCCGGTACCCAGCCACAGGTCCAGTCGACCTCAACTCTCTGCCAGTACCACTTGGCAGCACTGAGCAGTGCCAAGCTCCGTCCAGCCTGGACGTAGAGCCACCACCGAACTTGACCTCTGCGCCTGGCCCCGAGCTAGCGCGGCGCCTAACCTTATCAAGGATCCTCCTACAGGAGATCCTCCAACAGGCATGGAGCTTACCACAGCCCATGGCCAATCACTAGTTCCGTCTTCTTCACCCTCACCACTGTCGCCCGAGGATGAACCTCCGGCAGACCTAACATTCATACCTCCTCTGGAAAACCAGGAACTGCCCGACCAGGAGTCAGCCTGGAGTTTTCCCCTTACGACGGCTGTTGCAGCAGCCGGAGTGAGGGCCTCCCCTGCAGTAGGTTCCACCTCTACGACGGTTGCTACAGAGACCGAAGTAGGGTGTTCTCCTGAAATCTTTCAGGCTACCGCTGCCTCTGCTCCTGCCGGCGTTTCTGGCCTTTCCCACCAGAGTCGGTGCCTCCGT
>NC_087212.1:29665363-29747863 GCF_015104395.2 Macrobrachium nipponense | reverse complement strand
ATATATGCTTCTATAAACTTCCGACTTTGATGCGGTCTTGGGGGTATATTGCTTTACTTGCCCGAAATGTAAGATCAGGAAAATACGTGGGAGCCACCAAAAGATTGCTCAAAGTCAGAATCGATTCTCATCTCGGAGTCAGTCACTGTACGGGATGTACTTTGAAAACGAAAGAATTTTCCAACATACGAGAACATTGTAAAAAACGTAAAACATCCTTTTCATATAAGGATTTTTGCATTGTCACCCAAGCGCCCAATGACTATTCTCTCTCTGTTTTGGCGTCGTTAACAATCAAACAGCTTGTGCCCCATTAATGGTCAGACTTCTTCCACAGTTCTATATATAGCACAGTTGATGTCCTCCTTTCCAAACCAGAAAACGTCACTCAGTTTTTTAACTCTATAGAGATGATAGGTACTAACTTAAGCATTCTTCACTTTTTAATTTTTATATATATATTTTTTTTTAGTTCATGTTTTAATTTATTATATTTAACTTCTATGTTATTCCATTTTTATTAATATTAATACTGAGTTTTTTAATTTGTATATTTTGTATATTTTACAGCCCTGATGATGAGACCCCAAGTCTCGAAAATTTGGAAAATACATGTATGATGCTACGCTGGCTTTTCTCCATTCTATTTATATATATATACATATATATATATATATATATATATATATATATATATATATATATATATATATATATATATATATATATATATATGTATAAATAAAGGTTTTTTGCCACGAAGGAAAAAATGAAAAAAAAGCAAGATAGCCAAGTACTTTCGGTCCTGTTCGGACCCTTTAATATATATATATATATATATATATATATATATATATATATACAGTGGTCCCCCAGTATTCGCGGGGGATGCGTACCAGACCCCCCGTGAATAGTTAGAATCCGCGAATGTTTGGAACCCCTATAAAAATGCTAAAAACAGCCTATTTTGTTAGTTACAACTCAAGAAAAACCCACTAAAAATTTTCCTACATGGTTTTTTTAATAGTTTTATCACAAAAAGTGCATTTTATGATGAAATCCATCAAAAAAACCAGGAATTTGTGGATATTTATCATAGAAAAATGCCGCGAATGCGTGAATTTTCCGCGAATAATGCAGGGAAATGTTCCCGAGAGAAATCCGCGAATGTGTGAGTCCGCGAATCTGGAGAACGCGAATACGGGGGGTCCACTGTATATATATATATAATTTAATTTCAGTTAAGACAGCTATATAAGGGAAATATTAAGCAAAACATATCAGCAGAAAAACTTAGGATAAAGATACATTTTTCCCTGGACGATATTCTATGTAAAGAATATACTTTTTGATGATACATACCTGTCTTGCGACTGCAGAAAATTTGAGGACCTGCAGGGTTTCATCAAATAATAGTGGTGATTTACAGATGTTGACAATCATTGCAGCTTTACCTCGACCCAAGAAAAAGCTCTGGAATATCCTTGTTAGTTTACTGTCTCGGTAAGGAACAGGAGCTTCCTTTTTCTTGCTAATCTTCTGCCCTTGGTTTTGTCTATTGGGGAGAAAGTTACAATAGCATTAAAGGGAATGATGGTATAACTTGTTATATATTATGGTGCACATTTTCCTGAAAGGTTTGATAAAGACTGCTACCATTTCACTTAAAAAAAAAATATCTGGAAAAATCATCCAAACTTAAAAAATAATCAACCTTCTAAAAACTATTCTTATTTGTGTGAATGGCACAAAACCACTTTGCACGTGATTTATAAAATGTAAATATAACTAACAACTGAATGAGATGATAGTTTTCAGCCCTCAAGTGATCTGAACATATTCTCCAATTTAAGCGCCAGTTACATTACTTTTGTATGCATGTATGTACACTATAGGAAACTCTTCGAAGCTCTTATGTCTTGCACCAATGATTAGTTTTCACATGAGCAATGATATTGCAGTAAAGTAAAATTATAGAACTTGGGCGAAAGTGTGAGAAGAGCTCAAAAGGAACATTTAAGCAAACAGGCAATGCAGATGGGACTGTAGAGCTGGTGTCAAGAAAATGCAAGTGGGACTGGAGAGCTGCTGCAAAGAAATATTACAGCTGACAATATGTAGCATAGGGAATAAGAAAAGGGAAAAAAATAAAATACATTTACTAATCATCCTCAAAATCCATCCATTCTCAGAAGTATATCCAAAAATAAAATATGTTTACTAATTATCTTCAAAATCCACCCATTCTCAGAAGTATATCCAACAAGCCTCTAAAATAAAGTAGAGCTGTATAAAAATAACAGAACGATACATAACTGATTTGCAAGGTCACTCATTGAAGCTGATCCAAAGAATTTTTACACATGAGAATTCAAAATTTAAGGCTTTAAGGCACAAAAAGGTATAGCAGGTAGAATACTAGTACCTCATGTGAAGCCATAAGATTACTAAAAACCAAATTGGAACTTGAAACAATCATTATCTATAATGCCTGAAAAATTTGAAGTTACCATGGGTGGCATAAGCTTTCAACATTTAAAAGAACTTGGGATCATAAACTTCAGTAATAATGAAAATAACTATATATATTGACTTATACCACAGATTTACTGTTCAAAAATGATATTTTATAATAAAATATGAAGTTTTGTATAGACTTACCCAGTAATTGCATAGCTAAGAGCTTCCTACTCAAGTGGTAGCGCTAGTTCTGGTTCAGATGTAGTTAATATGCCCTGCCCAGTACCAGGGCTGAGAAAGGGAGCAACCTGGCTTAATACATGCTACAAAGCTGGAATCAGATTGTAAAGAGCTAAGAAAAATCACACATACTACTATCAATTACCTGAGAGCATCAAGCATCGACTGAGCACTAAAAGCGAGCTATTTATGTTTGCCTGCCTCTTCAGTCTTATCATGAGTGCTCTTCGTTTTTTGCCGCACGCTCAGCCCCAGCAAGGCACAGATGGACTCTGTAAATTATATTGGACATGGTCCAATAAATTTAATCATATTGAAGTGTTAGATACAAAACAGACATGAATTTTCCCTGTACTATAACTAATAGCTGCTTGAGTACTAACAAGCTTAGAAGTTCTAACCACCAGGTTCTCAGTCCCATCCATATCTACACAGTATGTGTTCATGATTTACTGGGTGTTTTAATTTTTCTAAAGTTTGGTACACTATTTTTCAATATCTTTTCCTTCTTTTTTTATCACATTACAGCCAATAATCTATCATTGAAAAATTTTATTTATACTCATGAAAAGCTACATGCCAGTGTTCCTCAAATTTTGAATTTTCCTCTACTCAGTAAAATCCCAATTTGCAGAGCTAATTTTGATGATGGCTATGCAGTCTCTCAGGCAACCAATATCTGATGACCTGAAAGTCTTAGCAAGTATTTCAAGAGATCATTTCCATTTCACAATTGATATTGATCCCGATCCCTTCATCTGCCCAAGAGCAAACCAGATCTGCTGAACAGCAGCACCAATATGCAGTAAATGTGCCTCGCTGTTTAAACTTCTCGGTTCCAGAAGTCCTTTACTCCTCACCTGTTGGACTGTGGAACAGCCTCCCAGAGGATGTTGTGCAACTGGGACTTCAGAAATTCAAGTAAAAATGCAATTCATTGATACCCTGATACTATTTTCTTGCATTTTGATAACATTTTTATCTATTTATTAATTTATTTTATTTTTATTTTTTGATAAGCAGTATATCTTCTTTCTGTATTTCCTTTTCATTTCTTCGTCCTTCATGAACACCACTATTCTTTGAAGTTTGAATTTCAAAGCCAAGGCCCATGTGCCTATTCCATTGAATAGGTTTCATCTACTGAATAAAATAATACATAATAATAATAACAATAATAATATTGGCAAAGAATTCACAGAATTGATTTGTACAATATTTTTCTTTCAATTTTCCTAATGATTTGCCTTTCTGGCATGCTGGTACTATAAAGCAGCTGTCCAATGTTATTCATGCTGTAGGTCGTCAACGGAAATTTTGGGCGGGGTGGTGTTATCAAAAGCAAACTGGTTATCAGGGACAGGCTGGGGTCGTCAACAGTATACCAGTGCGTTTTGTAGGTCGGGAACAGGGGCGTAGTCGTCAGGGGTCTATCCGGTATTTCTTGTTATTTCTTTGTTTCTGGTTTTTAAAAGGCGTCTACATGTTTCAGCCACTCGTTTGACCATCTTCGGGACGGGGATCGCTGAGTGCAATGGTCTGTGTCAGATGTATTCATGCTATTTATTGCATTCGGGTGGCTTGAAGAAACGGGTACCTCACTTTCATTGGGCAATACCTGCGACGTCACGAGCGATGTCATCAGGGGGCCCTTTGCTGGTTGGCTGTCCTCTCGTGGGCGGAGCCTCATCCTTATTGGTGATGTGGAGGTCCCTCGAAGGGCGTGCTACCAGGTCGTCCTCAGGGGCGAGCTTAAGCTGCGATCACCCTCAGGGTTACTAGGGACGGTCCTCAGGATGAGAGCTAAACGCTTCTATCATACCTCAGGATCCCCTCTGGTGCGATGGTCGTTGTGGGGCGGTGTCTGCTGCTCTCCTGACGGCGTGGGGAGGAGGAAGGTCTCCTGTGTGACGTTCAAAAACTGGGCTTCTCCCTCCCCGATGTGCTGCATATCGGGAGAGAGAAGCCCAGTTGAACGTCACACAGGAGACCTTTCCTCCTCCCCACCGCCTGTCAGGAAGAGCAGCAGACACCGCCACAATGACCATCGAACCAGAGGGATCATGAGGATGATAGAAGCGTTAGCTCTCATCTGAGGACGTCCCTAATCCAACCCTGAGGGTGATCGCAGCTTAAGCTCTCGCCCTGAGGACGGACTGTAGCACGCCCATTCAAGGGGACCTCCAACATCCCCACCAATAAGGATGAGGCTCCGCCCACGAAGAGGACAGCCAACCAGCAACGGGCCCCCTGATGACATCGCTCGTGACGTCACAGGTATTGCCCAATGAAAAGTGATGGTACCCGTTTTTCTTCAAGCCCCCACCCGAATGCAATAAATTCGCATGAATACATCTGGACACAGACCATTGCACTCAGCGATCCGTCCCGAAGATGGGCCAAACGAGGTGGCCGAAAAACATGTAAACGCCTTTTAAAAACCAGAAACGAAGAAATAACAAGAAAATACCGGATAGACCCCTAATGACTACGCCCTGTTCCCGACCTACGAAAACGCACCTGTATACCTGTTGATGACCCCAGCCTGTCCCTGATAACAGTTTGCTTTTGATAAAACACCAGCCCGACCGAAATTTCCGTTGACGACTACAGCACGATGAAACATTGGTCAGCTGCTTTATAGTATCCAAGCGTCCAGAAAGGCAAATCATTAGGAGAATTGAAAGAATATTGTACAAAATCAATTCTGTGAATTCTGCCATTATTTTTAATAAAACTTGTTTGAAAGAAGGTCTGTTTCCAGCATAAAAATAAACTAATAATAATAATAATAATAATGTGTGGCAACGTGGCAGAGTGGGTTAGGTCGTCAATGGACTAGTTAAGCAAAACACTGGGGCTGGTCAGTCATTGGGATGGGTGACCGCTCTCCTCGGCGTTGATTCCTTGGAAAGGATCTTTACATACTTTCCTCAGTTTCTACTCAGCTGTAAATGAGTACCTGTTCCTGACGGGGTAAGTCCAGCTATAGGTTAAATGCAAAACTCAGCAATGATGAACAGAATTGAAGGATTAAATGACGACGATGTAAATAGAACCTCTGGCAACAGAGGAACTTCGTCGGGCAGCCAGGTATTCAGCCAATTGAAGGGGAAGACGGTCAGGTACTTGGAGGTTGTCATCCAGCAACTGACCACTACAACAGTAATCTGCAACCAGAGACTGAGCTACAGAAGCAAACCAGAGGAAGAAATGGACAAAAAAAAAAATAAATAAAATAAGGAAATATGGAGATGCTACTCAGAAGCAACCGACAGAGAAAGGAATATAGCAAGTTGGTTAACATCTGGAATGAGAGGAATAACACCCCCCAAAACAGAGCAGTGGCTGGCAGACCAAGTAAGTAACCAAGAAAAAGAACTGGCTCTCCCCACAAGAAAGTGGAATTGGAAAGGGGAAATGACACACAGCAACGAATTACAAGAAGACGAACTGAGAGACAATGCCACAGAAGACGACAGGGATGATGAGGTATCAAACAACGACACATGAAGAAACACCGACGAAATAACAGAGAGGACGGAATGGGTAGAAAAGATCAGACAAGGATGGAGGGGGGGGGGGCCATTGAGTACAGATAAAACAAAGATAAAAACAAAGCTCCCCCCACGAAAGCCTACAACAAGGAATTAAAGGAGAAAACAAGTGAGGTCAACGAAATAATGGGAATAATACACAGAAACAAATAATGGGAATAGTATCACAGAAACAAATAACTGGCATATGCAGAGCAAGATTAGTAGCAGAACTGATGGGGATACAAAACACCAACACAAACCACCCCAACAAAAACCAAAACAGCAACCACCCTTGAAAAAGGCACCTGGAAAAGCAAATCATGGTGATGAGATCTGACTTGAGTAAACTGAAAGAGATGGCAGAAAAAAAAATGCTAAAAGAAGCAAAAAAAAAAGGGAGGAACTCAACGAGAAATACAAAGACAGGAGAGGGAAACTAAACACAAAACAGAGATGTTATAACAGAGGCTTAAGGCTAAAGTACATAAGATACAAACGGTGCATGAACAGGAATAAGGGCTACCCAACAGAACAAACCTAGAAAAGACGATACAGCCAACTAAGAGGGGAAGACAACCACCAAGAAATTTCTGAAGCGAACCAAAGTAAGAGACTGGGAAAAAACATATGGAACAATCTGGTATCACAACAACAAACATGCAACATGGCTCCAGGAAGTCAAGGAAGAAGACACAGAAAAAATAAAACAGGATTCACTGAGATCACGACAGACACAGTCAGACACAAAACTAAGAAAATGCCAAACTGGAAAGCCCCAGGTCCGATGAAGTTCATAGATACTGGCTCAAAAACTTCTAGGCCCTACAACAACGAATAGCAGAACAAAACTCCAGCATTGTATCACTAATCACCATGCGCCCAAATGGATGACCCCAGGAAGGAACATCCTTAGTACAAAAGACAAGAGTAAGGAAAATATAGCCAGTACTACAGGCCTATCACTGCCTACCAATAATGTGGAAGTTACTAACAGGTATCATCAGTGATAGGCTATACAACTACCTAGAGGAGACAAACACCATCCCACACCAACAGAAAGGCTGCAGAAGGAGTGTAGGCCACAAAAGACTAGCTCTAATAGACAAAATGGTGGTAATGAAGAAGTAGAAGGAAAACCAACCTAGCATGGCATGGATTGACTATAAGAAAACCTTCGACATGATACCAAACACATGGCTATTGAATGCCTGAAAATATATGGGGTAGAGGAAAACACCATCAGCTCCTCAAAAATACAAGGCACAACTGGAAATACAATACATACAACCTCTGGAATAAGACCTAGCAGAGGTTAATATTCAGGAGAGGGATCTTCCAGGGTGACTCACTGTCCCCACTACTCTTCGTAGTAGCCATAATTACCATGACAAAAGTACTGCAGAAGATGGATGCCGAGTACCAAACCACGAAATAGAGGGCAACAGAATTAACCATCTGATGTTCATGGAAGACATAAAGCTGTATGGTAAGAGCATCACAAGGATATAGATACCCTAATCCAGACTGTAAGGATTGTATCTGGGGACATCAGGATGGAGTTTGGAATAGAAAAAATGTGCTAGTCAACAAACAAAAGGCAAAGTAACAAGGCTGAAGGGATAAAGCTACCAGGGACGGGAGCAAACATCAAACACATAAATGAGACGGGGATACAAATACCTGGAATATGGAAGGATGGGGATATAAAACCCACCAAGAGATGAAAAACACGATCAGGAAAGAATATATGCAGGAATCAAGGCGATACTCAAGTCAAAACTCAAAGCTGGAAATATGATATAAGCCATAAACTCCATGGCAGTGCCAGTAATCAGAATACAGCGCAGGAATAGTGGAATGGATAAAGCAGAAACTCTGCAGCTAGACCAGAAAACTAAGAAAACAAATGACAATACACAAAGCACTACACCCTAGAGCAAATACGGAAAGACTATACATAACATGTAAGGAAGGAGGGAGAGGACTAATAAGTATAGAGGACTGCGTCAACATCGGGGGGAGAACATAGCACTGGGGCAATATCTGAAAACCAGTGAAGCGAGTGGCTCAAGAGTCATGGGGAAGGACTGATAAAAGTAGAACGAAGACCCAGAAATATACAGAGACAGGAGAATGACAAAACAGGGACAGAGGACTGGCACAACAAACCAATGCACAGACAAAGGCAGACTAAAGAACTAGCCAGTGGATGACATGGCAATGGCTTACTGAAGGGAGAGCTAAAGAAGGAAACTGAAGGAATGATAGCAGCGGCACAAGATCAGGCCCTAAGAACCAGATAATATGTTCAAAAGAACAATAGATGGAAATAACATCTCTCCCATATGAAATAAGAAATGCAATACGAAAAATTAAATCATAAACCACTTAGCAAGTGAATTGTCCAGCACTTGCACAGAAACCAGTACAAAAAGAGTATGATTCAGTGGTAAAGTCCTCCACTGGAGCCTGTGCAAGTAACATCAGCTACCTTGCAGTAATAAGTGGTATGAGCACCAAACCTGGAGGAGTGATAGAAAACAATCTGGCAAAGATCCTCTGGGACTATGATCACAGCAGATAGGGTCATATGTGCAAATAGACCAGACGTGGAGTTGATAGACAAAATCAGGAGAAAGTACGTATCACTCATGATGTCGCAATACCATGGGACACCAGAGTTGAAGAGAAAGAGAGAGAAAAAATGGATAAGTATCAAGATCTGAAAATAGAAATAAAAAGGATATGGGATATGCCAGTGGAAATTTTTACCATAATCATAGGCTATAACACTAGGCACAATCCAAGATCCTGAAAAGGAATCTAGAAAAACTAGAGGCTGAAGTAGCTATAGGACGCATACTGAAGTGTGATCCTAGAAATGACGCACATAGTAGAAAAGTGATGGACTTCTAAGGAGGCGGGATGCAACCCCGGTACCTACACTATAAATGCCACCCAGTCATTTGGAGGGACTGTGATAGACACCCCCACCCCCCAAAATAAAAAAATAAATAAATAAAAATAAAATAAAAATAAAAAAAATAATATAATAATAATAATAAAAATAAAAATAAAATAATAATAATATAATAATAAAAGTGTGGCGCCGTGAGGAGTGGGTTAGGTCGTCAATAGACTTAAGTCGAGTTAAGCAACATTGGCTCTGGTCAGTCGTTGGATGGTGTGACCGCTCTCCTCGTGTTGATTCCTTGGAAAGAAAGGATCTTTAACCATAATTTCCTCAGTCTACTCAGCTGTAAATGAGTACCTATCCCTGATGGGGTAGGGTCCAGCTATGGGTTAAATAGCAAAACTCAGCAATGATGGAAAGAAATGAAGGATTAACGACAACGACGTAAATGGAAACTCTGGCAACAGAGGAGCTTCGTTCCGGCAACCAGGGTTATTCAACCCAATTGAAGGGGAAGACGGTCAGGTACTGGTGGAGGTCGTCATCCAGCAACTCCCCCCCATCACACAACGACAATAATCAAACAGCCTGGAGATTGGAGCTACAGAGGCAAAAAAAGGAAGAAATAAAGGACAAGACAAGAAAAAATAAGGAAATATGGAGATGCTACATCAGAAGCAACCCGACGGAGAGAGGAATATAGAAGAAGATTGGTCAACATCTGGAATGAGAGGAATAACACCCCCAAACAGAGCAGAGGCCTGCGACCAAGCCAAGGAACATAAAGAAAAGAAAAACTGGCTCTCCAACAGAAAGAGAAGAACTGGAAGGGAAATGTCACACGACAACGAATTACCGAAGACGAACTGAGAGACGATGCCACAGAAGACGACAGGGAGGATGAGGTATCAAACAACGACACACGAGAAACACCGACGAAGTAACAGAGAGGACGGAATGGGTAGAAAAGATTAGACAATGGATGGAGCCAGATACAGAGAGAACAAAGATCCCCTCATGAAAGCCTACAACACCAGAAAATAAGGGAGAAAACAAGTGAGGTCAATGAAATACTGGGCATAATACAGACCACCAGTATCACAGAAACAAATAACTTGACATATGCGGAGCAAGATTAGTAGCAGAACTGATGGAATTCGAAACACCACACCACCAGCAAAACCAACCCAAAAACAGAAATAAACCAAAACAGCAACCTCCTTTGGAAAAAGGCGCTGGAAAAAGCAAATCATGGTGATGAGATCTGACTTGAGTAAAACTGAAAGAGATGGTCAGAAAAAAGGCTAAAAGAAGGGCAAGAAAAACTAAGGGAGGAACTCAACGAGAAATACAAAGTACAAGAGAGGGGATTAAAAAACACACAATAGGAAGATGTAAAACAGAGGCTTAAGGCCAAAAGCACATAAGATCCAACGGTACATGAACAGGAATAAGGGATACCCAACAGAACAAAAACTATTCGGAACAACCAGAAAAGACTATACAGCCAACTAAGAGGGAAGACAACCACCCAGAAATTCCTGAAGCCGAACCCAAGTAAGAGACTCCTGGGAAAACTATGAGCAATCTGGTATCACACAACAAACATGCAACATGGCTCCAGGAAGTCAAGGAAGAAGAAACAGGGAGAATAAAACAAAGATTCACAGAGATCACGACAGACACAGTCAGACACCAACTAAAGAAATGCCAAACTGGAAAGCCCAGGGTCCCGATGAAGTCCATGGATACTGGCTCAAAAACTTCAAGGCCCTACACCACGAATATGCAGAACAAACTCCAGCATTGGTATCTCAAATCACCAAGCACCCAAATGGATGACCACAGGGAAGAAACTCCTTAGTACAAAAAGACAAGAGTAAGGGGAAATATAGCCAGTAACTACAGGCCTATCACCTGCCTACCAATAATGTGGAAGTTACTAACAGGTATCATCAGGAAAGGAAACTATACAAACTACCTAGAGGAGACAAACACCATCCCCCACCAAAACAGAAAGGCTGCAGAAGAAGTGTAGGGGCACAAAAGACCAGCTCCTGATAGACAAAATGGTAATGAAGAACAGTAGGAGAAGGAAAACCAACCTAAGCATGGCATGGATAGACTATAAGAAAGCTTCGACATGATACCACACACATGGCTAATAGAATGCCTGAAAATATAGGGGCAGAGGAAAATTACCATCAGCTTCCTCAAAAATACAATGCGCAACTGGAATACAATACTTACCAGCTCGGGGGGGGGGGGGGAATAAAAGACTAGCAGAGGTTAATATCAGAGAGGGATCTTCCAGGGCGACTCACTGTCCCCACTACTCTTCGTAGTAGCCATGATTCCCATGACAAAAGTACTACAGAAGATGGATGCCGGGTACCAACTCAAGAAAAAAGAGGCAACAGAATCAACCATCTGATGTTAATGGACGACATCAAGCTGGTATGGTAAGAGCATCAAGAAATAGATACCCTAATCCAGACTTAAGGATTGTATCTGGGGACATCAGGATGGAGTTTGGAATAGAAAATGCGCCTTAGTCAACATACAAAAAAGGCAAAGTAACGAGAACTGAAGGGATAAAGCTACCAGATGGGAGCAACATCAAACACCCCAAAAATAGATGAGACAGGATACAAATACCTGGGAATAATGGAAGGAGGAGATATAAAAACACCAAGAGATGAAGGACACGATCAGGAAAAGAATATATGCAGAGATCAAGGCGATACTCAAGTCAAAAAAAAAAAAAAACTCAACGCCGGAAATATGATAAAAAGCACCATAACACATGGGCAGTGCCAGTAATCAGATACAGCGCAGGAATAGTGGAATGGACGAAGGCAGAAACTCCGCAGCATAGATCAGAAAACCAGGAAAAATATGACAATACACAAAGCACTACACCCAAAGAGCAAATACGGACAGACTATACATAACACGAAAGGAAGAGAGGAGGACTACTAAGTATAGAGGCTGCGTCAACATCGAAAAACAGAGCACTGGGGCAATATCTGAAAAACCAGTGAAGACGAGTGGCTAAAGAGTGCATGGGAAGAAGGACTATAAAGCAGACGAAGACCCAGAAATATACAGAGACAGGAGAAAGACAGAAAGAACAGAGGACTGGCACAACAAACCAATGCACGGACAATACATGAGACAGACTAAAGAACTAGCAGCGATGACAATTGGCAATGGCTTTACAGAGGGGAGAGCTAAAGAAGGAAAACGAAGGAATGATAACAGCGGCACAAGATCAGGCCTAAGAACCAGATATGTTCAAAGTACGATAGACGGAAATAACATCTCTCCCATATGTAGGAAGTGCAATACGAAAAATGAAACCATAAAAACACATAGCAAGCGAATGCCCGCACTTGCACAGAACCAGTACAAAAAGAGGCATGATTCAGTAGCAAAAAGCCCTCCACTGGAGCCTGTGCAAGAAACATCAGCTACCTTGCAGTAATAAGTGGTACGAGCACCAACCTGAAGGAGTGATAGAAAACGATCAGGCAAAGATCCTCTGGGGACTATGGTATCAGAACGGATAGGGTGATACTTGCAAACAGACCAGACGTGACGTTGATTTGACAAGGTCAAGAAGAAAGTATCACTCATTGATGTCGCAATACCATGGGACACCAGAGTGAAGAGAAAGAGAGGGATTGATAAGTATCAAGATCTGAAAATAGAAATAAGAAGATATGGGATATGCCAGTGGAAAATCGTTTTAACCCATAATCATAGGAAGCACTAGGCACGATCCCAAAGATCCCTGAAAAGGAATCTAGAAAAGGAAAAAACTAGAGCTGAAGTAGCTCCAGGACTCATGCAGAAGAGTGTGATCCTAGAAACGGCACAACATTGTAAGAAGAGTGATGACTCCTAGGAGGCAGGAGCAACCCGGAACCCCACACTATAAATACCACCCAGTCGAATTGAACGACTGTGATAGAGCAAAAAAAAAAAAAAAAAAAAAAAAATAATAATAATCAAAATAATAATAATAATGATAGGTTTGATTAAAAGTAGTGGCTATTTCAGCCGCCTTTATCTTGTATAGAAGGTTCTCTTATTCTTTTTATACTGACTTTTTCTTCTGTACCCAAATTGGCTATTAAAACGCCCCCAAATGGGGGATTCATAAAAAAAACGTGGTATTTATTCAAAGTGAATTTATTATATACAAAGTGCAGTACAAATTTGGAATCTTGAGGCCAATCGACAAAAGATACTAAATGACTCATTCTGGATCCCTCTTGCTCAGGGGCATCTGTTCCTCTCTTTTTTTCCTTCTCCTATCTTCTTGCAACATTTCATCCTTAAAGACAGAATGACATCATCAGGCAGGGGTTGTGGGACTGAAATTCTTACACTAGTCCTACAGTATATATAGCCTGTTGCACAGCTCTGGGTCCTTAGCAATGAATTCTGATTGGCTAACTGGCTCAGCGTGATCCCCTGTTGACTGTTGCCTCAAGATCAGAGGTGGGTCCTGTGTGGATGCTGCAGAGGTTGCTCAGACCATCATAAGGGAAGGGTGCCTCTCCATACAGGATTCTGATTGGATGGAGAAGGCAGTTGCATGATGTCACTACATGCCAAATTGTCATTGGCTAGTTGCTGTTGCATGACGTTATGTCTGATGTAGTCTGGTGTTTCTTGATCTGGGGTGTCTTGTTTGGCGGTCGTATCTGGTGTGGTATTACGTATTCAGTAATACCATGTCTTGGTTTAGGCTTCTCCGTACCCTAGTGGGGAGTAGGAAGGCCTCTTAAGTAATATCCAGAGGGCTTCTTGTCAAGACTGAAGATGGCTTCCTGCAAGCATAGTCTTCTTGGGTGGGAGAGTGACATTTTCCATCACGATCTTCTTAATGGCTTCTCTCCTCCTGGTACTTTGAGTGCATAAAGGCCTTCTAGTACAAGGTGTTGGTGCCTTTTTCTTCTTTAGGTACATCTTCATTTTTATACTATTTCTCAAGAGCTTTCTTGATCTCATGGTTAATGAGCTTATTAGAGCACCCACTTCTGATCTTAAGGCATCCACCAACAGGGGATCAACAGCTGAGCCTGTTAGCCAATCAGAATTCATTGCTAAGGACCCAATGCTGTGCAACAGACTACATATACTGTAGGACTCACACAGAAACTTCAGACTCACAACACCTGCCCAACAATGTCTTTCTGGCTTTAAGGACGACACATTGCAAGGAAAGAAAGAGAGAGAGAGAGAGAGAGGAGAGAGAGAGAGAGAGAGAGAGAGAGAGAGAGAGAGAGAGAGAGAGGACTCTAGAATGAGTCATTAAGTATCTTTTGTCAACTAGGCTTAAGATCCAATTTGTACTGCATTTTGTATAATATATTCAATCTGACCAATACACCGTTTTTTACATAAATCCCCCATTTAGCATTTTAATAGCCAATTGAGTACCAAAGAAAGTCAGTAATAAGAAGAATAGAGAAACTTCTATACAAAACAAAGGTGACTGAATTAGCCATTACAGTGCTCCCCCCATATTCGCGAGGGATGCTACCAGACCCCCATGAATAGCTAAATCCGCAAATAGTTGAAACCCTGTAAAAATCCTTAAAACTGCCTATTCTGTTAGTTAAAACTCAAGAAAAACCCACTAAAAAATTTTATACCTGTAATAGTTTTATCACAAAAAAGTGCATTTTATAATGAAATTTATAAAAAGAAAAAAAACAAAAAAGAAAAAACAAACAAATAAACAAAACAAACACACAACAAACAAGAAATTTGTGGATATTTCTCAGAGAAAATACTGCAAATAATGGGGGTATATGTTCCAGAAAGAAATCCGCGAATATGTGAGTCGACGAATACGGAGGGTTCCCTGTATTTCAATAAAACCTGTATTATTGAAGGTCTTCTTCCAGCAAATAATAATAATAATAATAATAATAATATAATAATAATAATAATAATAATAATAATAATATAATAATAATAATAATAATAATAATGGGCACAATTATTCAGTGTCAAAAATGATTACAATGGTTGCAGGTCCACATAATATTGCATGTGAAGTATAAGGTCTTTAATAGATATAAAAGCTTTCGAACCTTGTGTATTAGGTTCATCTTCAGTCAACTGAACATTATGACTTTAAAAACCCGTCAAAGTAAACTTCTGAACAGGACAATTCCACAACAACAAATGCAAATGAAAGAAGCGCTCAACAGCCCAACTAGGTCATTCCGTTGTTCAAATGACCGAGTTGGGCTGTTGAGCGCTTCCTTTATTTGCGTTCGTCATTGTGGAATTGTCCTGTTCAGAATTTTACTACGACGGATTTTTAAAGTCATAATGTTCACTTGACTGAAGATGAACCTAGTACAAGGTTCAAAAGCTTTTATTAGCTATTAAAGACCTTATACTTCACATGCCATATTACTGTGGATCTGCTACCAATAACAACAATATTGTACTTGCAGCCATCACTGTCCCTGCTTTCACTTTTTCCCTTAACTTTGCCCCCTATAAACAAAATGTACTACTCAAGTGAAGTGAGTGTATGGTATGATGAAGCTTGAGGAAGGCCTTAAACCACAAGGTCCAAAGTCCTCCTAATCGTAATTTTTTTTAACATTACCCGCTTTTTACTTTTATCTATTTCTTAAAAGTAAAACCTGGTAAAATTGCAGGAACAAGATAGCAATTACAATATCACTATATTCACTGTCTGCTTAGCTATTTTTTCTCTGTTCTTATTTTCCGTTTTATTTGGCTCTGCAAATAATATCTTACATTTTTTTTAGCTTACTTATCAAAATGGACAACAAAAACACTAAAATTAAGAAGGTCCCCAATATGTTTCTATGTTAACTGTTACTGCAATGGTCAGGATTTACATGCATATCCATTAAAATGAAGAGAATACTCACATAGATACTCTGGCAACATGTGGATCATTAGCATTAGCAACTCGTATAACTTTAATAGTGAAAATGCAATGTGATCTTGAAGAGTTGTGGTTCAAACGGGTAGCTGCAAAGTGCAAATTTTGACGGCCTATTTGCAAAAAGTTGCAAAGCCCTCATCAGCATTATTTACACGTACTTCTTGCAGACCTAAGGGTGTAAAAAAATACAAATCAAACTTTATGCAGCTAAAAATTCACTGAAATTAGGAAGAGTAATTGGAAAAAGTAGAAATTTTCTATAATTCCCAGACCAAAAACAGATTCCCTTCTCAAATACTTCACTCTTGAGCCTTGACCAAAAAATAAAGCTCTAGATCTCCTATATGATTAATTTAATTTTGAGGTTCTATGAAACATATTTTAAAATCCCCCAGTGATATTGACATCCTCTTTTGTTTTTCCAGTTTATATCTCAATACAGCCTAACTTCTGTAGCTTTCTTCTAAGATTAAAAATATCTCTTAATATTTATATTTATAAAAACTAATGAAATGACAATTTTTGAACCAATTTGTATTTTTCATAACTAACAAACCTGAGGTCTTAACATTAGGATAAATACTTAGCGCCAGCTGGAAAGCGGTAAAGTTTAAAATATAATTGTGTACGCAAGGGACTATTGGCATCTGTGCTTGGTCACGAGACTGTGGAGCCACCCACATACCCTCTTTAACTCGTGACCCCGTAAGTTATTCTTCCAACCCAGGTTAGTTGATAGAGGGGTGGTTAGAGGTGGGCCTTTGTATGTTAAGACCTCAGGTTTGTTAGTTATGAAAAATACAGATTGGTTAAAAATTTGTCATTTGTTCATATACGAAACAAACCTTCGGTCTTAACATTACGATAGACTTACTTTTGGTGGGAGGTAAGTACTATTAACCAACTGGGAGTTTGCCACCTTTGATCAGTTTTCTGAATACCAGTATTCTACGAAACAATTGACCAGTATTTCAGAATCTAAGATATATATGAATATCAAACTGTCAACACTTCTGGTTTATACACAATGTCCATAATTCATTGGTCTCAGGAAGATAAGAACATCTGTTCTTCTAACAACCAATTCATCCACTTATGTAGGATTGTTATCATTCCTCTCCCCCTTGCTAAAGAGAGGAATGTCTTGCTACTGATAGGTATCTTACACTAATAATAACCCTACAGTATGGCTACTTCACTCCCACCTGTATCTTGTCGTTCCAGCTTATGATGGTACTCTCTTCTTACTGCCAAAAGTAAAGAAGGAGAAAGAAATTTGAAAAGGAAAGAGGCCAGTTATCTCCTCCATTTCACATTCATACCATCATCTTAGACAAGATACCAACTGACCCGCCAGGGTGCTGGATGAGTTACACAATCTGTTGAGCAGCCACCAAAGGACCCAAGGAAATTGTGTCCAAGGACCTCTAGGCAACCTCCTTTATATACAGGAAATTGAAAGTGGTTTGTCATAATGAACCAACTCTCAAATTTCGATGAACGACAGACACCTTCTTAACATTGCTCAATTTGAGCTCATCCTTCTAGACATCATAGGTTCTTGCCTTCCCTCCGACATTAGACTCTTGTTTTTGTGACATAAGGCCCTTCTTGCATTTCTTTCGTGACTCGACTTGTCTTAACAAAAAGTCTTCCTCAAACAACATGTCAAAGAAGTACCAAAGACCTAACAGAACTTTTCATTAAACTTCCAATGAAACTGTGTGCAGCATTCTTATGTAGAACATGAAAAAAAAAATGGTTTGATAGTCACAACCAACCGTCACGATCATTTTAACAGATACCTTCTTAATTGCCAATAAGGCACATATTCCTCTGATGACCTTCCTTTCTGTATGACCCAATTGGTACAACTTGACAACAAGGAGTAGGCTTGACAGATCACCTCAAAAAACAGAAATACATGGAAATTTCTGACCACTTTTCCTCTGTTTGGCTTGTGCTCTCTTACATATACCACATTTATGTTCTTGTTGATGCAGTTCTTTCAATAACCAAAGAGTACTCTGACAAGTCAAAGCCAGCCCCTCCTGAAGGCTCTTACACAACTAATGCTGTACTGAGCATGACTAAAAATCATATGTCATCATGACCTGTGCTGCCTTGACTCATTATCCCGGATTCTGGGGCAAATTGGAAAACTGTTGTTCCAACTCCTTTTGAATCTACGTCAAAAACAGGCTATAGAGTACTCCCACTCTACCAAGGTCAGAGGAGACAAAAACCACATCAGTTTCCTGTAACGTGACTGATGTATGGGCTCGGTGGTAACCCAGCGAGTTTACTCTGATACAGAGTATGTTTTCACTTATCAAATCGGAATTTCTAATGTGCACCAGCCAGTTCGATGCTCCTGAGTCATCTGAAGATTACTCAGTATGAAGTGATACTATTCACATACCCAATCACCAGTCCAATGTGTATCACATACAGGTAATTACGAGAGACTCCCTCTGTTCTGACAAACCGCTCCACAAGATCATTGTCTACTGACAGAATGCCTTTAATGGACAGAGAACTCCTCTATAAAGGCAGTCACTGACAAAGGGTCATTCTGTGTATGTAGCCGAAGAACTTTGGAGTCGTGTTACATCCGAGCTTATGCTTTACAACCGAAATCTTAAAACTGTTACTTTGAAAGGGGATACTGGGCAAACTCCAGACATGAGATATTAATTCTACCTATCGGTGGTGCCTCTTCCCCACATGAACCTGGTAGAGAAGATTGTGCAAAGATAAACTTTATCAGTCACTCACCTTGGGTCCTCCTCATTACTGGAACCCCTTCTTCCATTCAGGACATGGTGGAACACGTAGAATGGAGAGTTTGCAACAACCTCCAGGTTGTTCCCAGTATCCCAAATGAATCGTCAGACTATCGAAGGGCGAGACCCTGAAACAGATCTTATGTAAGTTTTCTTCAATTATATGAGTTCCTTGCTGGACGAGTGGTTTTCGCGCTCGGCTCCCAATCCGGTGGTCCGAGGTTCGATTCCCGGCATGGCCAACACGGATCAGAGGAATTTATTTCTGATGATAGAAATTCATTTCTCGATATAATGTGGTTTGGATCCCACAATAAGCTGTAGGTCCCGTTGCAAGGTGACCAATTGGTTCCTAGCCACGTAAAATTATCTAATCCTTCGGGCCAGCCCTAGGAGAGCTGTTAATCAGCTCAGTGGTCTGGCAAAACTAAGATATACTTAACTTTTCAATTATACGGATGATATCATAGGAAAACCCAAGGGAATGTCTTATGATAAAATATTCTACTCGACACGTCTTACATATTCTCCTCTCCAAGGAATTAACCTGTTAATAGGACAGGGCCCATTATTCATAAGGAATGGTACTTTACAACCACGAAACACCCTATGCAGTGATCTGTTACAATATACGATCATGTTTAATATGTTATCTTCCAAAGAGAAATCCTATATTGCCAGAAACCACCAGCAATCTAGCCCAGAATTGTACCCAACGTCACTTCACCCAACCTCACTCTTGAAGAATGGGATTCTCCACCTTCACCTTTCCAGATCTGATGAGGTTCTAATGACTTGCTTCAATCAACTGAAGCTGAACCCTCTATGCTAGACTCATGACTTCAATATAGAAACTAGGCCAGGATGGAAGAGACCCCTTTGAAGCTGTTAGGTTAATCTAGCCAACAACCACTTGGACTAGGCTAAGTAGGTACAGTAGTACCTCAGGATACAAAATTAATCCACTCCGAGGCGGCCTTCATAACCTGATTTTTTCGTATCTTGAACCACATTTTACATGTAAATTGCCTAACTTGTTCCAAGCCCTACAAAAACACGGCAGTAAATTTTATAATAAAGCCAAATTGACCAATAAACAATGAAATACAACAATTTGGACCATTCGATACCTAACATAAACTACATACACTACTATGTACTACATACCTGTAAATAGTGTATTAGTGTACATGGTACAAGAAATACTGTACGTACATACGTACGTATGTAGTAAAATGTGGAACCTTACCTTTCGATTGAGGCGATCTCCGAAAGTGGCGACAGAGGAGAAGGACAAATGGCAGACAACTTGAACACAACTTTACAAAATACATAAAAAAATGATAGGAAACATTAACACTAAAATTTACGAAACATTAACAAATGACAGAAAACGTTAACACTTTACTTTACAAAAAACTTAAAATCAAATTTCTTTTTTGATTTTTACATCTTTTTTTTTTACATTTTTTTTTGTTTTTTTTTCTTCTTTTTCAAAATTTCAATTTCTTCACCACCAAATGGATGCCAGTCCATTTACCGAATTTATCAAAACACCCCCGAGAAGCCTTAAAGGCTGGGGTTTTGCCGTCGATGTCCCTTCTCCTCTATTGGCCTCGGCCTGGGCAATCAGATCAGCAAAAATAGCGCTGGCCTTCTGGCAGATTGGCCTCTTTCGGTTATCGTATTGCCAGCGATGTTTCTGTCCTCAATCCATACAAGAAGCAGCCTCTCCATCTCATCATGCATGGGGCTCCTCTTGTTTTGGACAAAAAAATAGTCACGCCCTTGGAAGGTGTAGCTGCTTTGATGGCTACCTTCTGCTTTAGGATGGTGGCCTATCGTCGAGGATTTCAGCCGTATTCCTTAGCCATCACACTCAACCGCATGCCAGCCTCATACAGTGGTACCTCGAGATACGAAAGGCTCAACTTACCGAAAAACTCGAGATACAAAAGCTGACAACGAAAAATTTTACTGCTTCTACATACGAAAAGTTTTCAAGATACGAAAGGTTTCTGAAAGTCCGAGATTCGCCCGATAACAATTTCGAAACTCACGCCGCGCGCTGCCATCTTAGTCTAGTAGACTCGCCACCATCCTCCTGCTCTCCCATTGGTTCCTGATGCTAGCCAAGCCATGAGATCCTTCTCTCCTATTGGACAGCATCCCTCCCATCATGCATCCTTACGTGGTGGTGTGCTTCGCTCGGCCACTTCGCACCCGAAGTTTTATCGTACACATGCGGCATTCGTTTCGGTTCAAACTATTTCGTTTAGTATCGTAAATTCGTTAGTGATTTCGTTTGTGCTACTTTATCGTGTTGTGAGAACCTAAATTAGATACGTACTACATACGTAACTTAATTACGTACAGTACATATTAGTCATGGGTACCAAGAAAGTTGCTGAAGTTCACAGAAAGAAGAGAATGCTTTCTATGGAGACAAAAAATGGAGATAATAAAAAAGTATGAAGCTGGGTTGCGGTTGAGTGTGATCGCTAAGGAATACGGCCGAAATCCGTCGACTACAGGCACCATCCTTAAGCAGAAGGAAGCCATCAAAGCAGCTACACCTTCCAAGGGCGTGGACTATTTTGTCCAACAAGAGGAGCCATGTGCATAATGAAATGGAAAGGCTGCTTCTTGTATGGATCGAGGACAAGAAGAAATCGATGGCGATACGATAACTGAGACGGCAATCTGCCAGAAGGCCAGCGCTATTTTCGGCGATTTGATTGCCCAAGCCGAAGACGACGGCAGAGAGGGGACATCAACGGCAACCCTAGAGTTCAAGGCTTCTCATGGGTGGTTCGATTCCGTAAAACAGACTGGCATCTATTCGGTGGTGAAGGAATTGAAATTACGTAAAGTATAAAAAAGTAAAAAGAAAAAAAAATTAAAAGACAAAATAAATTTTATTTTTAAGTTTTTTGTAAAGTTAAGTTGTTATTACAGTTTTGTTAATGTGTTTTGTAAAGTTTAGTTAGTTTTTTCTGACATTTTTTTTGTGTTTTGTAAAGTTAAGTGTACGTATCTGCCGTTTGTCCCTCCTCCTCCTCCTCTGCCGCCCCTTTCCGGAGATAGCCTCACTCGAAAGGTAAGCTCCACATTTTACGTTACAGTAATAATATTTCTTGTACACTAATACACACTTTATTTACAGGTTTTGCATTTTTTATTAGTTAAGTTAATATTGAATGGTCCAGATTGTTGTAGTATTTCATTGTCATAGGTCAATCAATTTAGCTTTATTTATGAAATTTAACTGGGGTGGGTTGGTTTTTGTTTTGGAGGGCTTGGAAACGGATTAGCCATTATACATGTAAAATGTTGGTCCAAGATATGAAAACCTCATGATACGAAAGGCGCTTCGGAACGGATTAATTTCGTATCTCAAGGTACTACTGTACTTCTTGATAATCTCCATAGAAAGCATCCTCTTCTTTCCGTGAACTTCAGCAAACTTTCTTGGGACCCATGACTATATGTACGTAATTAAGCTATGGACTAAAGTTCACCCAACACGATAAAGTACAAAGCGAAATCACTAACACGAATTTACGTTAACAAACGAAATCATATATGAACGAACGAATTTGGCGTGCTTACATAACGATGCTGCTACTGAGTGGCCAAAGAATGCCTTTACGAAGAACACGATGGGAGAGATGCTGACCAATAGGAAAGCAGGATCTTACGGCGGTGACTAGCATCAGGAACCAATGGGAGAGCGGGAAGATGTTGGCAAGTCTACTCAGTTGGCGGCGCGCGTTTTAAAATCGTTCTTGGCGGTCGGGCAAATCTCAGGACTTTACAGTAACACCCTTTCGTAACCTGAATTATTTTCGTATGTAGAGTTAAAAAAATCTTCTCGTGTTTGCTTTCGTAACTTGAATTTTTTGTAAGTTGGGACTTTCGTATGTCCACGTTCCACTGTATAGTCAATTAAGAACTGATTAACTCATTTTAAGTTGTAAAGACCAGGTTTACACTGGCCTGGTTAGGTTAGGCTAGGTTAACTCTTCCACCAATTAGGCTAGGCAACTGCTAGAAAGAAGAAGTTCCACCTCCTCCTTTCAACTCGAAGTCCGAAACTTATCCAATAAGTTATTCCTGAATCTTAGTTTATGAGATACTACACACCAATTCTACTCCCAACAAAATAAACACCGCCTTGTGCGATCAGAGACCTGGGAAACGTGTTTTCCATGAGCTTTCATTAAAAAGAATGGTTCTACAGTACTTTACTGCAAAGGAACCAAGCTATCGATTAACTTTAACTACTTGTCTAAGAGTTGAAGCGTTGGTCAATATTCTTATAGGAACAAAACAGATTATACCAAAAAGTATATAAAACAAGGGAATTCTTCTTACTTGTAAAGGTTTGAAGTTTTCTGGGGTCAACCTAGAAACTGTTAATTCCCACCATGCAGGCTGTATTCGATTACTAAGAGGAATCCAAAACTGGCTGTGATGGGTGCCGTTGGTACACAGCTGGTGAATGTGGCTGATGCACCTTCACTTCTCTTAGCACGTAAAACGAGATGGTGACACATCTTCAATAACCTACTAGTGTGGACCTTATGGCCGTCCAGCATTACTTGCATTTTAAAATTACGCTGTTTCTCATGATTAAACAGCAGTTTCCAATTGGTTTGTGTTTATCTTCCAAACTTAGAATAAAACTTACACAAAACCATGGAAATAATTGAATTCAGAGTATCTATTTGCAATCTATTTACAAATATGAGAGCAATTTTATAATTATTGCATTACTATGACATCTAGAATTCATGGAAATAGTTTGTAAAGGCATCGGCATATGTATCAAGTTCGTCTAAATTGGCAACATTGCCCCAAGCTTCTATGAAAGATTCCTACACTCGTCACTGTTTTCACAGTTGCCTCCTACGACCGTCGTATTCCCTACGACCATCATATCATTTACGATCGTCATATTCCTCATGGTCTTCATAGTCCTCATGGCCACCATAGCTCTCATGGTCGTCATGCTTCCAAAGCCCTTCATAGCTCTCATGGTTCTACGCCCATCATAGCTCTGCGGCCGACATGGTTATCACAACCTAGGCTATCACTGGACTGTTGACAACCTAAACGGCAACCGTCTAGAGCTGACTGAGCTATGCTACTGCTTAAGCTTTCTTATTCAAAATTAAACTGGAGCACACAACGGCATTGCCACTTATCCTACAAAAAAATTCAAATTTCTCCAAAAGTGTGTGCTCCCGAAATGAAAAACGCAATTATAAGATGCCACCAAAGATGAGAGTTTGGCAGCAGTAGGCTGTGACGTAATGACTACCGCCATTTTGGCAAGCGGTTTTGGCTATGACGTCATCATGCTTGATGGAACCGTGAGGCTGTTGATGGTACCCTTGCAGCCAAGATCAAGAGACCCAAAATGCTGTGGCATTTCTACTTTTTACAAGGATGTGACAGTCCTGGCTCAAAGATGAAGAAGAAATTATTCTTCTCCTCTTGGCACAAGGATCAGTCACGAAGTCCCTGATTCTAGCATTCTCCAACTCTTCACAGCCACACTACACTAAGCTTCCATCAGTCACTTGTTCGACAATTACAACTTACTTGTGCTTTCTTATAATAGGTATGTAAACAGTCCTGGTTCGAAGATGGAGAAGAAACTTCTCTTGGCTCAAGGATCAGCCACGAAGTACCTATTCTTCCAGGATTGGCAGGAGAATGCACTGGCATCAAAGTCCCCTAAGCTTATGTTGACGCCTAAGCGGAAGGAGACAGAGAAGACTTGTGTCTTTTCGACAATGTTTCTGTTATATCTCCTAACACTTGCAATTTCTCTCAAAAACAATGTGCGTTCAAAAAATGACAATTTGTCCAAAATTGCATTTTTCCTAACTATACAAACCTGAGGTCCTTTTACAATAGGAGGGTCACCAGCAGCAGCTGGATAGGTCGTAAGCTTTCGAACAAGGGGTTCAGTAGTTAACCGCTTGTCCGACAGTGCGTGCGCCGCGCGACTGGGAGGTGAAGAATCACTTTTGCTTTAGGCCCCCAAGCAAACAAAAAAACTGCAGAGTGAGGGGTGGCATGAGGTGGGGCTATGTTGTAAAAGGACCTCAGTTTGTATAGTTAGGAAAAATGCAATTTTCGACAAATTGTCATTTGTTCCGACACAGGATACAAACCTTTCGGTCCTTTTACAATAGGAAGACTCACTTCTTGGTGGGAGGAATCTGAGTCTTTTGTGAACAGACTGGTGTTTGCCCAACCTTGGAATGCCTCCCTGGTCGTAAGAGCGAGGGAGGGATCCAAGCCTCTGTCCGATTGATTGGGGTGTGCACGCAGGATCAATGGTCAGACCTCTGGACCAAGTAGTAAGAGAGAGGGCAAGCATATCTCTTCGTACCAGCAAGCAAGAACAAGTTCCTGTTTGCAAGAGGCAACATAAAGTTATGAGTTTGTCTCTTGTTGGCATCCACTTCCCCCCCACACACCCCCCCCCTCCTAGGAGGAAGTGGTGGATATTCGCTCCCATCCCTAGTGAAAGGGATAGAATGGGGCTCTGTCGAGTAGCTCACTGCATCTCGTCCTTATCCAGCAAGGCGACAACCGTATCCCTCTACCACAGGTAGAGGGGGAGAAAAAGATGGGAAGAGGAGCCAGTCACTCTCTCATTCACTAATCCATTCTTACAGTCACACCAGGACTCAATGCTGTTCAGCCTGTGAGGGTCTGGTTAGCTACACAACGTGTTGAGCAGCCACCACGGGTCCCAAGGAAAACAATCCAAGGACCTGTGGGCAATATCCCGAAGGTAGAAAGAGGTGCAAGTGGTCTGGTTGTACCAGACCCCTGCCTTCAGTACCTGCGCCACGAAGTTCTTGCGTAACTCGAGGGAGTGTACTTCTTCTAGGTCATCCTGGTGCTGACGAAGAGGCTTCAGCAATCAGCCTGGATGTCGAGTTTCTTCAGATAGCGCCGTCGCGCCTTCACAGGACAAAGCAGCACCTCCTTCGCATCGAAGGCGGTGAAGTCCATTAGGGAGGGGATTGTGAAGGACTCTAACTGATCGTCAGGGACGAAGGGTTCTGAGTCTTCGCTACGAAGTTCGGTACGAAATCGAGCGTCACGGATTCCCCAATCCCCTGGATGCTTGACTTCGCAGGAAAAGTCATGCAGTTACCTCAGAGGAAAAGAAGGAAATGGCGCATGACCTATCCCTCTTCTCGACTTTGGTGATGTCCAGCACCCATACTGGTCTATCCGTCTGCATCTAAGTGTCTCGCATTCTCCTATCCCCATGCAGTGAAGTTCTTCTTTCTCGGTAGTTGGATAGGACACTGACACTCCATGGTGGGTGTCGATGGTATGGGTACTGGGACAAGCCGTCTAGGACGAAGAAAAGATTGATCTGGAAGAACAACCGAACTAAGTCCACAGTGAAGTTTCGTAACTGACACCGAGCGCTCTGACAGCTGCCGACTGACTGCATTCGGTAGGAGGCAAGTTGTCCAAGCATTCGAGCAAGTCACATGACCTTCGCCCTAAAAGGGTTATGCCAAGAGACAAACAAATTGATTTGTTCGTCACCGATGCCAGACGGCAAGGTGATGATTCTCTTAAGGCATGTGCCCAACAGGCGAAAGTCAATTGCCTTCTAGCGACCGAGGTCCCTGATGGCAAGACATCTCATAGTATAGTTGAATCTCAGCTAAGGAGAAACAACACTATGTGCCGTTGAAGACGAAGGTGGACAGAAAAATGCAACCTACGTCTTCACAGCTGAATAGAGAGAAGGATTCTCAAGATTCTGAACCTGTGCTTACAAAGACTGAGAACGCTAACCGCTATTTCATTGCTGTCCGGTGAGTGTCGTAGTTGTAATGAAAGCGGAGCGCTTTTCAGTAATGAAGACACAGGGAAGTACTGCCTGAAGAACTGCTTCTCATGGGCTGAACATTTGAAGTAGAGCTGTCAGGTCGGAGAGTAGCGATGTCTCTGACACATCTGTTAATTCGGGTCGTGAACCGTGAACAATTGACACCTACAAATACGAGATATTTTGAAGACAAACTCAGATGTCTGCAAAAAATCATTCGCATTACCGCAGTGCGATGCAGCGGGAGACTAGTACAGACTTCTGTTACCGTGTGGTAAACAGAAAGATGAAATAGTCCAAGAGATATCTCTGTTGAAAATTCTCGCAATGTCAAAGGCAATGAAATCGAGCGTCACAGCAGATGGTCCTTCATATATGCGAGAATCCCCGTTAATCAGAGACCTTAAGTCCGTGATGTTGGGCAGAGATACGGTTCGGTAGTCAATCAAAGCAGGGGAGAGAGACATAACCGACCGTGAATCTCGGAGAGCCAGCTATCAGGCAGTTCAATACACAGTAGCTCTCGCTGACTCGTCATCCTGAGTTGCCAGGTAATCCATTCCAGAAGGAATGCGTTCGGCTAGAAACCATCGAGCATAAAAAATTCGGTCGAGCAATTATATTTAAACGAAACGGATTTTGGTAAATACAAAAGCTGATTTGTTGTCGTGACAATACCAAGTATCTAAAATTGAAACTGGTAACTCCTGGGAGGTTGCAGGAAGCCCCGAGTTGCAGTTCAATTAAGATACAATTTGTCTCGGTTACAATCTGTAGAGTTAAACTACGGTATGCGCCTACCCCCCGGACAATTCAACTGCTTAACAGAATCATGTCGCGAGGGTAATATACGTAGTATATTTGTAGGTTCTGTACAACGACCTCCATCCTAAATTCTTTTCCCCTCGATGAATGAGAAGGGATGGAGATCGACCGCCTTCGTTCTCTAGTCAAGAGGGTGAAGGAGAAGTCTTCCCGAAGGAAAGCTTCAATGGTGAACAGAATACCGAAGACGACAGTTCAAGCCCAAACTGGATGTTCCCGTCGTTCTTCTCTATTCCAGGTTGGTCGCCTACTGTGAGAAACTCTTCTTTCAGCAGCAGTCTTCTTCCAAATGCTAGAAATTCCAGGAATTCGAGCATTAGGCGAGGTTTCCTGAGTATCGTGGTAACAATTATCGGGGATTCTCGTCTCGCTCACTTTGGACCATGGTCTCGCCTAAGTGTTTGGAGATCGTAAAAACCCGAACACTGAGAGTGCTAGAAATTCCGCAGAATTCTAAGCACTCTGCAAAACCCCCACCGAATTCGTCAAACGATATCGGCTGGTGGTCCTCTCGATTCCCGTACAAATCGAGGATGGGGCAGGATCCTTCCTCAAGACCGGGGCTTACGTCAGGTAGGACCCGAAGGTCCCCCCGGTAGCGCAGTCCCCAACGTGGTATCCTACAGAGAAATCTCTGTAGGATCCCTCCCCTTTCCCTCGTAGCCGTAAGGAGAAAGGGAATGGGGGAGGAATTGGATACTCTCGCTCGCCTTCCCAGCGGGAACTAGCAGTTGAAGAAGAGTATTAGCAGCCCCTCTCAGAGTCTGGGAAAATGTTCATCAGGAGAAAACATTTCCCGAGGAGGGTTTACGAACTCGCACTGTAGGTAAGGGTCTGCCCCCACTGGTGAACGTCGTCTGGGTGGGGTCCGATCGACACCTGACAGGAGAGAGCAGATACCGTCCTCCGACGCATTCCAGTCCTCATCGAGGTCGAACCTCTCAGGAGGACCGAAGGGGTATTCAAATACGGTGTCTGAAGACACGTAGAAACGCTGCTGTCGCAGAGTAGAGGGGTGAAAGTAGCTTGTTCGATCCGGCCAGATCTGAGAGAGCCTTCTTGTCCGGAGACGAGACTCTACCTGGTTCAACACAGTCGGCAAGCTCCGATCGCGGCAGACCCACCGTCGGTTTGGGTTTTCCCTCTTCGGGCCCCAAAACGACTCGAGCCGAGACGTGGGCTCTGCTGGTGGGAGCGTCGATCCTTCCCGAGGTCGTTGTGCTGACGAATCAGCGCCATAACCTCGGCAAAGTTCCTCTGGATCTCAGAAATCACAGCATCTTGCGGAGTAGGACCGTCAAGCCCCTCGAACAAGAGCATATACCGAGAACCTCCCCCTTCAGGAGGGGGAACAGCGACAGGCCTCTCGGTCTCCTCCTGCCACTTGCGTGTACGTCCTGGTCGGTCCGAAGATCGTGCCTGGTACATACTGCGTTGTGACGGGATCGTGCGGGGCGCGCCCCTCACGATCACTGTGCTGTGCCTCGCTCTTCCCGCTGCAGGCGATCGCCAACTCGTGGTGGGGATCGAGCTGCAGGCCTAGTCGAGTCGTTTCCCTGGGGAGAAGGCTGGACCGAGCACATTGGCCCCGATCTCGTGTGTCAGGGGAACTGCTGCTGGTTGCCGTACCCGTTTGCTCCCTGTGGGAGTGACGGTCAGGCGACCTGCAGAGACCCGTCACGGTGAGACCGATGCTTGCTCTCACGGTGCGTCACACCACTGCGGCGATCGGGGGAGACCTCTTCCCAGCCTCGGCCCGTGGCCGGTCAGAGACCGTCACGTCAACCTGGGTAGCCAGCCGGTCGCTACGAGAAGCGAGAGCTGGCCTGACGGGAGGCGCCTGAGCAGGTCTCACCAGCCTTCCGCTCCGTGCCGTGAAACTGGAGCCGAGCGAGCTCTGGCGCCTGATTCTTGGCTGCACGGTCACTGGTAGGTAAAACGGTACACTCGGTTATCTCTCGCGTACGAGAGGCCGAGATGAACCTGGTGTAGTGGCAGAGGCCCCTGACACCGAGGACGATGGAGTACCGGTGTTAGCCGGTACCCCCTCTGGTCCCCACCGTAGTCTTCTTCCTTGCGGAAGAAGAGACGGGCCCCGCTCCCGAAGGAGCAGGAGGATCAGCAGAAAAGAAAACCCCCCCGTCCCACCAAGGTGAGACGGGTCCCGAAAAGCTCCCGAGGAGACTTCTTAGGGAGGGAGGAGGCAATCTTCTTCTTCCTTGGCTGTGAAGCCTTGGAAATTGAAGGGGAAGAGGCGGCAGCCGACGACGACGACGAAGATGAAGACGACGACGACGACACCTTCCTCCTCTTCTTCGTCAGCTTCCTCAGGACAGACGTAAGATCTGCCATCCAGGGCGGAGCCGGGGCTGCTGTAGCTGAAGCCACAGGGCCCGGACGCACCTGTACAGACAGACCAAGTCTGGGGCAGCACCACCATGAACAGGGACGACGTCAGCAGGTATGGGCATCTCAGGAACGGCAGGAACAGCAGGCACAGCCAGCACAGCATCGGCAGGGACAGCCAGCACAGTATAGGCAGGTACGGCAAGCAGCACCGGTAACACAGGAGGTGGGGCAGCAGCCAGCGACATCCCCCCCCCACCTCGGTACGGCGAACGGCCCCGCACAGCGGTTGTAGGCGAGACTGTTACCACGTGATGGCGAGTATACCAGGTGAGGAGGGGCGGCGTACCATGGAGTCAACAAGGTCGTTGTCGTGGTCACCGCTCCTGGGTGACCGCAGCAGGTACAGGCAGATAAAGAAGCAGCCCCTGACACTAAGCAACGCCCTACAGACCAAAGGACGCCCACACCTGACCAAGGTTATCCCTCGTGGCAGTAGTACCTGCGGAAGCATAGTAGAGTGGGGGGGCCTAAGCCCCACCCGAACTAGCGGCAGACCCCGAATACAATTGTATGTCGGGGCACCGAGCGCCCTCCTCCGCGCTCGACATATTGGGCGAGGAGAAGGACCCGGATACCCCCCTCCCCCCCGAAGGGGAAGGGCCATCAGCAGGAGCTGAATGGGGGGGGGGGGGGGGGAAAGGCCCCCGCTTCCCCAACCCCAGCACAGCACCCATTGCACCCAAAACAAATATACGGCACGGCCCGAGAGCAATCGTGCCATCAGCACCGAGTGCAAGGGCATAAGGATCAATTCCTGGTCTGAGCGAATCTTGATCCATAATGAATATTGATGCAATCAATAATAATATATGAAAATGAAAAAGAATACTGCACTTGCAATTCCACTTTCACACATAAATAAAGTGCTCGTGCCGAGCACATTCGTGCCCTCGGCACCGAGCGCACAGCAAAAATATAAATGAAAAAAAAAAAAGAGTACTTACTTACAATTTTCACTCACACATTTCCACCCAAAATTTCACATAAAGGCCTCAGGTCGAGCACATTTGCACCCTCAGCACCGAGCGCAAGGGGAAAGGATCCATCCCATTATGAGCGGAAACCTGATCCATGATGAATTGATGCAATCAAAATAATATAAGAAAATGAAAAAGAATACTACTGCACTTGCGATTTCACTTTCACACAAATTAAAAGGGGAAGGATCAATTCCCAGGTAAGATCGGAAACCTTGATCCAATGAATATGATGCAATCAAAATAATATATGAAAATGAAAAAGAATACTGCACTTGCGATTTCACTTTCACACAAAATAAAGGGCTCGTGCCGAGCGCATTCGCGCCCTCGGCACCGAGCGCACAGGGCAAAAATATAAATGAAAAAGAGTACTTAATTACAAATTTCACTTACACATTTCACCCAAAATACACGGCTCGGCGCGAGCGCTCTCGCCCTCGCACTGAGCACAAAACAAAATATAAGGATCAATTCTGAGAAACTTCTGAATTTGCTGCACTTACGCCCTTCAGTCCCCTGCAATCGTCGGTACAGGAGGCGTAGAGAACTCATGATCCAAAAAAAAATCACTCAATGTAATTGAATGATAAAGAATAGTGAATAATTGTACTTACAATTTCAGTCACACAATGTAAACAGAAAAAGAAACACAACTATACGAAAAGCAAACGACGAAAAAGCGGCAGAGCGCGAAAATAAACACGTCTATCCACCAGCGGGCCGGAAAGCAAAAGGGATTCTTTTCCTGCCAGTCGCGTGGCGCGCGCACTGTCGGACAAGCAGTTAACTACCGAACCCCTTGTTCGAAGCTTACGACCTATGCCGCTGGTGACCTTCCTATTGTAAAAGGACCGAAAGGTTTTGTATCCCATGTCGGAACAAATCACCAAATCCAAAAGCGTAGTTGTAAAGTACAGTGTTCCCCCCGGGGATGTGTACCAGGCAACCCCGTGAATAGCTCAAACCTGCGAATAGTTAGAACTCCCTTCTAAAAATGCCTATATCTGCCTATCTTGAAAGTTAAAATACCAAATGTACCATTGAAATGGTTATTATTAATCTAATTCAAAGTCATCTTAAACATTTTACCATTAGAGAAGGAAGAAACAGAAACACCAATGTAAACCTTATGTAACATCCTACATCAAATTTACCTTAACCCTCTTACGCCGGAGCGCGGTAAATTAAAAAATTGTCTCCCGTGTGCCTGAGGGGTTTCGGATGTGAGCGCGGAAGCGGAAAAAATATTTTTTTCAAAAAATCACAGCGCGCTTAGTTTTCAAGATTAAGAGTTCATTTTTGGCTCCTTTTTTGTCATTGCCTGAAGTTTAGTATACAACATCAGAAAATGATAAAAATTATCATTATCATATATAATAATGTGATATATGATAGCGCAAAAACAAAATTTCACATATAATTGTATTCAAATCGCGCTGTGCGCAAAACGGTTAAAGGTAACAAGTTACTTTTTTTTTCCGTTGTAATGTACACTAAATTGCGATCATTTTTGGTATATAACACATTGTAAAATGATAAAAGCACCACAGAGAAAATATTATCACAAAATAATGCATGAATTCGTAACGCGAGGACATAAACAAAATATTTTTTTCAAAATTCACCATAAATCTAAATATTGTCCTAGAGACTTCCAATTTCTTTCAAAAATGAAGATAAATGATTGAATATTACTATACTGTAAGAGTATTAGCTTACAATTGCAGTTTTCGACCATATCTGACGAGTTAAAGTTGACTTAAATGTCGAATTTTTTTTATATATATTATTTATATGCAATTATTTCGGAAATAAGAAAAGCTACAACCTTCTCAAATATTTTTTTGTTTTATTCTACATGAAATTGCGCACATTTTCATATATAAAACTCTATGAAATGCCCTAATATGAAACGGAGCAAATATTCCGAGAATGGGACGTACGCATTTCGGAGATTTGTGCGGAGAATCCGCGCGCGGAGGAAGGAAAGATTTTTTTTTAAATTGTTTTTTTTTTTCACCATAAATCTAAATATTTTGCTAGAGACTTCAAATTTGTTTCAAGATGAAGATAAATGACTGAATATTACTAGACTGTAAGAGTTTTAGCTTACAATTGCGTTTTCGACCATTTCGGTGGTCAAAGTTGACCGAACGTGGTTTTTTTTTATTTATCGTGATTTACTATATGCAAATATTTCAAAAAATGAGAAAAAGCTACAACCTTCAATTATTTTTTGTTGTATTCTACATGAAATTGTGCACATTTCCATATATAGAACTTTATGTAACAGCTAATTTAAAATGGTGCAAACATTACCACAATCGCACGTATGATTTTCGGAAGAGTTACCACGCGGACGTAAAGAAAATGTTATTTTTTTCATAAATTCACCATAAATCAAAATATTGTGCTAGAGACTTCCAATTTGTTGCAAAAGGAAGGTAAATGCTTGAATATTACTAGAATATAAGCGTTTTAGCTTACAATTGCGTTTTTTCGACCATTTCTGTAGAGTCAAAGTTGACCGAAGGTTGAAATTTGGCAATTATCGTTATTTATAGAAAATATCTCAAAACTGATAAAAGCTACAACCATGGGTTGTTTTTAGTTGTATTGTGCATGAAATTGCGCACATTTCCATATATAAAACTTTATATCAAAACGGCTAATTTTAAAATGGTGCAAACTTACCATTTACAACATCGCATTGTATGATTTTTTTTCGGAAGAGTTACCGCCGCGGACGTAAGGAAAAAGTTTTTTCATAAAATTCACCATAAATCGAAATATTGTGCTAGAGACTTCCAATTAGTTGCAAAATTAAGGTAAATGATTGAATATTACTAAAATAGAGTTTTAGCTTACAATTGCATTTTTTTTACCATTTTGGTAGAATCAAAGTTGACCGAAGGTTGAAATTTTGGCAATTATCGTTATTTATATGAAAATATCTCAAAACTGATAAAAGCTACAATCATGAGTATTTTATTGTTGTATTCTACATAAAAATGCGCACATTTTCATATATAATACTTCATGTAACGGCTAATTTACAATGGTACAAAAATTATGTCAAAGTGACAAAATAATTTCTGAGATTGTCACAGATACTTTTTAGTGCGGCAAGAAAGAAATTCGCGCTTTGCGCGCCTGCGTAACGATTGTAAACAAAACACACCTTAATCCGTGGTAACTCCCAGCATCCCCCAAGGCGTGTGATTCAAAGTTTTAGGCTGGTAGGCCTATAAGTATTTTTCCGCAAATTTAAAAAAACTTTTGTAAGTCGACGTAAAATACGTCCAGTCGGCACACAGGAGACAAAAAATGTCGACGTAAAATACGTCCAGTCGGCGTAAGAGGGTTAAATTATTATTATATTAATGTATTAATCTTAATGTATTAATCTTAGAGATTGTAATAATATAATTTCAAAGTAATCCTAAACTTATTAGTACCATTAAAGGTATAAAGGTACATACATACGTACTTCTAACACTTATATACGTATCTTGTATCTTGTGGAGAGAGAGAGAGAGAGAGAGAGAGAGAGAGAGAGAGAGAGAGAGGAGAGAGAGAGAGAGAGAGAGAGAGAGAGATTGCATAAAAACCATTAACCCTTAAACGCCGAGCCGGTATCTCTGAAAGTATCTCCCATATGCGTTTTTAATTAAAGCACGCTTAAGTTTCAAGATTAAGAGTTCATTTTTGGCTCCTTTTTTTTTGTCATTCCCTGAAGTTTAGTATGCAACCATCAGAAATGAAAAAAATATAATTATCATATATAAAATATATGTACAGCGCGAAAAAAATTTCATATATAATTTGTATACAAATCACGCTGTGAGCAAAACAGTTAAAGCTAATGAGTTGATTATTTTTTCGTTGTATTGTACACCAAATTGCAATGATTTTGTATATAACAAATTTTAAAATGATCAAAGCAACACAGAGAAAATATTATCACAATATGATGCATGAATTCGTAACACACGGACGTAAAAAAGCAGTTTTAAAAAATTCACCATAAAATCGAAATATTGTGCTAGAGACTTCCCATGTTTCATTTGCAACCCATTTGTTGCAAAATTAAGGTAGTTGACTGAATATTACTAGACTTTGAGTGTTGTAGCTTAAAACTTAAAATTGCAGTTTTCGACCATTTCGGTCGAGTTAAAGTTGACCGAATGTCGAATTTTTTCTAGTTATCGTTATTTATATAACAATAACTAGAAAAAGCTATAACCATGGGTTGTTTTTTTGTTGTATTCTTCATGAAATTGCACACAATTTCATATATAAAACTTTATGTAACAGCTAATTTAAAATGGTGCAAACATTACGACAATCGGACGAAAAAATTTATGATTTTTTTTGGAAGTTACCGCGCGGATGTAATGAAAAAAGTTTTTTTCATAAATCCACCATAACCCAAAATATTGTGCTAGATACTTCTAATTTGTTGCAAAATAAAGGTAAATGATTGAATATTACTAGAATGTAATAGTTTTAGCTTACAATTGCATTTTTTTTACCATCTCGGTTGAGTCAAAGTTGACCAAAGGTTTAAATTTTGGCACATCGTTATTTATATGAAAATATTTCAAAACTGATAAAAGCTACAACCATGAGTTTTTTTGTTGTATTCTACATGAAATTGCACATTTTCATATATAAAACTTTATGTAACGGCTAATTTAAAATGGTGCAAACATTACGACAATCGGACGAACAAAAAATTTATGATTTTTTTTGGAAGAATTACCGTGCGGACGTAAGGAAAAATTCTTTTTTTCATAAATTCACCATAAATCAAAATATTGTGCTAGAGACTTCCAATTTGTTGCAAAATAAAGGTAAATGATTTAATATTACTAAAATATAAGAGTTTTAGCTTACAATTGCGTTTTACGACCATTTCGGTCGAGTCAAAGTTGACTGAAGGTTTGATATTTTGGTTTGGCACTTATCGTTATTTATATGAAAATATTTCAAAACTGATAAAAGCTACAACCATGGGTTTGATTTTTAGTATTCTCCATGAAATTGCACACATTTTCATATATAAAACTTATAACAGCTAATATAACAAAACTGTGCAAACATTACGACAATCGGACGAAAAAAATGTCTGATTTTTTTGGCAGTTACAGCGCCGATGTAGGAAAGTTTTTTTTCTAAAATTCACCATAAATCGAATATTGTGCTAAAGACTTCTAATTTGTTGCAAAATGAAGGTAAATGATTGAGTATTACTAGAATGTAAGAGTTTTAGCTTACAATTGCAGTTTTTGACCATTTCGGTCGAGTCAAAGTTGACCGAAGGACAAATTTTTTTCTATTTATCGTTATTTATATAAAAATATTTCAAAACTGATAAAAGCTACAACCATGGGTTGTTTTTCGTTGTATTCTACATAAAATTGCACACATTTCCATATATAAAACTTTATGTAATGGCTAATATAACACTGTGCAAACATTACGACAATTGGACGAAAAAATTTCTGATTTTTTCGGAAGAGTTACCGCACGGACGTAAGGAAAAAAGTTTTTTTCATAAATTCACCATAAATCAAAATATTGTGCCTACAGACTTTTAATTTGTTGTTAAAATGAAGGTAAATGATTGAATATTACTAGAATATAAGAGTTTTAGCTTACAATTGCATTTTTTTTACCATTTCGGTAGAGTCAAAGTTGACCAAGGTTGAAATTTTGGCACTTATTGTTATATGAAAATATTTCAAAACTGATAAAAGCTACAACCTGATTGTTTTTTTGTGTATTTTACTGATTATTTTCACATGAAATTGCGACATTTTCTATAAAACTCTATGTAACAGCTAATATAAAATGGTGTAAAATGATATTGTTATTGTACAATAAGTTTCATACATACTTACCTGGCAGATATATACTTAGCTATAGACTCCGTCGTCCCCGATAGAAATTCGAATTTCGCGGCACACGCTACAGGTAGGTAGGTCAGGTGATCTACCGGCCTGCCGCTGGGTGGCAGGAATAGGAACTATTACCTTCTAAGGACAGATTTTCTCTTCCACCTGTCTCCTGAGGGGAGGCTGGGTGGGCCATTCAATCGTATATATCCTGCCAGGTAAGTATGTATGAAACTTTATTGTACAATACAATATCAGTTTCATACATTCAAACTCCCTGTCAGATATATACTTAGCTGATTGGCACCTTTGGCGGTGGGTAAGAGACAGCTAATTACTGATTAGACGGTAAACACATACGTTGTAGGTAATAAATAAATAAAACCTTGGTTCCTATGTGTTTAGACGAAGGGGGTTGACCCTCCTAGCTATTGCTAGGGAATCTGCTTCGTCTCAAGAGCCTCAGCGAGGATGTGACCTATGGCTAAGAGTTCTTGTAGATCTGTCAATGGGGTCTTATCCACTTACTTGACAGAATCTAATGGTTATTTGTCAAAGGGGTCCTATCCACTTACATGACAAAACACCTATGCCTACTGGCATAATTAAGGAGCACAACCACCGATCCCGATCACCTGATTCCTAACACGAGGGTTTTGTGCTTAATTTGAAAAGAGCTATCCCCAAACTCATTTCAAATAACCCAAAGAAAATAGTATACTTATGTTAAAATAAAATTTTTTAACTCAACTAGTTAAGGATCAGTGTCGGCTCCCTATCCCAGCAACGTATCCGTAGACACGTAACCAAGAGAGAAGGATCTCTCATAGGTCAACTTGACCTCCTTCGTGCAAAGAGAAGACAACACAGAGTTGCATCTCCCGTAAATTACAGCTAATATGTCTCTCACGACATATTGTTATGGAAAGAACAAGAATTGTTAAAAGCTCGCACTTCAAGCGCTTTTAATTCTCAGCTGTTTGAAGGAATCATCAAGTTACTTAAGAAGTGCTTTAGAGATCACACTGTTCCAAAGAAGACCAGGGCTTTCTTTGAAATTGATCTCTTCTGATGAGCCTAGAGCCTGGCTTGTGCCTGGCTGGCGCCTCGCGCCTGTCTGACGCCTAGAGCCTGGCTTGTGCCTGGCTGGCGCCTCGCGCCTGTCTGACGCCTCGCGCTTGGCTGGCGCATGTTGCTTGCCTGGCTAGCGCCTTGCGCCTGCCTGGAGCCTCGCGCCTGGCGCCTGGCTGACTTCTCCCCACTTGCTGGAGCTTCGAGCTTGTTAAAGAGTCTCGAGGAAACTGGCGATGCCCACATCGGACACTTTTTTCGATTTATTTGCCTCTAGCGCATCTGCGCCAGGCTGGAGGCACGCTCCTTCTCCTCATCAGACAATGACAGTGTTTATTTGGACTGTCTTCCTCTGGCGTCTTACGCCTGTTCTGGTATTTTGGCGCCTGATTGGCGCTACATTGTCCGAAAGTCCTTAACATCCACAATCGTTTATCAGGAGACTGGAGAAGGGTGGAAGAAATTCTTTCACTTTGAGCTTTTGGTCTCTCCGGTAAGGGGAGGTGATTGTAATCAGCTACATCCAGTAGACGATAGGATATCTAACGTACGAGAGATAAGAGTCTTCCTCCGAGGAGGGTCCTTCTCGAATACTTCCGTGCTCACGAGATCTCTTCTTACATGTTGAAGGGGGTGTCTCGTTGCAGAATCTTCCCTATCCTTGCCCGAAGGAAGGGAAGAAGCCTGGAAGTCGAGAAGGAGACTCCGAGCTGAAATTGGGAGTGTACTCTGATTTCTAGCTCTTTATTGTATCCCTCTGAAACACCTTCTGGAAGCATTTCGAGCCGTTATCGCATACCAAAGACTCTGTAGGCAAACGTTTGAACCATTCTACTGTAGATGAAAAACGTAAGTACTCTGCCTGGACGGAACGAAACCTCTATCTGAAACATTGAATCAGGAATAGGGGGTTTCAGTTCTTTTGCTAGACATACTATGCTGGCAAAAGACCCATTGTCTAGTCTCCATTAAGAATCTGATGCGAGATTCCAATGCTCAAAAAATTCACTTGTCTTCTTGGTCGTTTAGGACCCAGAGAAACAAAGAATTCCCTCATAAAAATTTCAAAAGTCAAAGAATTTGATGAGGAGCAGTTCCATCTTGTCGGAACATGGAATCTGTGGCCACAAAAAAGATCCCATTAGAAGTACATGATATCCTACTCTTGTCATATTAAGGTATATATCGTATAAGATCCCGAAGATCTTAATCCTCTGCTATCTCCAATTCCCTTTGTAGAGACAGAGTATAGCCTTTTACTGCGTTCTTTGATAGCAGATATATACAAAGGTGATTCTTCCCTCTGAAAGGGAAGAAAAAAACCGCTATGTGGTTACAAGAGGTATCGGAAGAGGACAGTTTCCTCATTCCCTCTAGCACGATCTGCAGCAATTCTATGTCTAGGCCATGACTATTGTCATCTACCTTGAAAAATCCTCTCATTTATGTCCACTTCTGGTCAGTCTGCATGCAGTACAGACTCAGAGTGGAGAGGTTGTTAAGGTCCATTTTAATAATAGATGCTGATAGAATATCCAGACTCTCTTGGAAAAGACTTCCAAAAACATGCTGTGAGAAGAACGGGTGACCTCTGTGAATCCAACCTCTCTGAAGCCAAAATGAGGATATAAGTATTATCCTCTCTTTCTTTGACGCCCACCTTTATCTTAAATTCTGTAAAGAATTTATATATATTTATATTTAGGGGAAAAAAAGACTATAGTATATTCCCCTTTCTATAAAAATAAAGATGGCGTATATTGCTACCTCTCTTGGTTCGAGGAAAAGGAAGCATTCTATAGGAAGCCTGTTCGTCTTCTACCTGCTAAGAGATCTATGAATGAAGACTTTCCGCAGGTTCTCACAACTCTTTCCAATAAATGTTAGACATACGTTAACAGTTATTATCGTCGATCGAGAAGGTTCTCACGGACATGAAATATCTTGCATCGAACCTCTTAAGGATCGTTACGTTCCCTGTCTGTTTTCCAAATAGGTTCTCTTTTTTAACGCGAACAGGAGCGAAAAAAGAGATTCTCGATGCTCTTTGCGATATGAGAGAGTCGTGGAATTGGCCTAAGTGATAAAAAGGGTAACGAAATCAGGAACGATTCTTGCCGTTACCGAGCCTGCTGTCCGAGAGGCTACTGGATTCTTAGGTTAATAACTCGCTAAAACGAGAAAATATCTTGGATGGTGCTCTTGGCCCATTGCGCCAGGCTGGCGCTTCTGGCGCAATTTTGCGCTAGGCTGGCGCAATTTTGCGCCAGGCTGGCGCTTCTGGCGCATTGCGCCAGGTTGGCGCTTCTAGCGCTTTGCGCCAGGCTGGCGCTTTCTTCTAATCTCTTTATGTTATGTGTCAGAACATCTGTGCCTTTATGGTACCCGACCTCCTTTCACATGTTAATTCCGTTCTTAGTAGGAAAAAACTCTTATATACGAAGTATAGTCCATTCAGGGAAACCATTTCTGCCACGAAGAGAATGTTTCCCATCCCACTCATCCATCTTCTCTTGAGCAATATCCGATTCTAAAAAAGGTTGTTTGCGTTTCTCGAAAGACTTGACCATACCGTAGTCTTAAAGTGAATTCTCTACTACATCCATCTTCTCACTAAGCATGTATTCTAATAACGCCATGCTTTCGTAAGCATGAGAGCATTATATATATATGTTCTACTGCTTAGAATCCTTTAATAATGTTACCTACGGTAAAACAGCATTGAAAGGTTATAATATCTTCTTCTATTGAAAGCTTCTTAGCAAAGGCAGATTAATACTCTAACTGCTCGTTAGCACACACGCTATTAAAGCTTATAAAGTAAGCGTATCTAGTTATATGCTTTTCTGACTTCCTAAAGTAGGAAATTAGAGTTTAATATTTTCCTTAATAAAGTTTTGTAACCTTTATTCCATGTAATAATGAATAAACATATTAATAATTCCCTTTATTGCAAACTATGTGAGTGTTCTACCGATAATTTCGGTAGTTTCAATTAGTATTTTTCTTCTAAATTTCGAAGCGAAATTCATTAAAAGTTAATAAAAGCGTATGCCGAACCAAAGACCCCAGTACTTCCCTGCAAAAGACAGCCCAGAAGATCGATGGCGATGAAACACGAAAATCAAATCAGGAGGAACCGTAAACGTATGTTTACAGTCCAACGATAGAGAAAAATCTGTCCTTAGAAGGTAATAGTTCCTATTCCTGCCACCCAGCGGCAGGCCGGTAGATCACCTGACCTACCTACCTGTAGCGTGTGCCGCGAAATTCGAATTTCTATCGGGGACGACGGAGTCTATAGCTAAGTATATATCTGACAGGGAAGTTGAATGTATGAAAAATTATGTCACAGTGACAAAATAATTCCTGATGTGACGCTGACGCTTTTTGTTTTAGTGTGAGAAGAAATAAATCTGCGCCTGCGTGCCTGGGTAATGATTGTAAACAAACAACGAGCTTTGATCCGTGAAAACTCTCAGCATCCCCCCAAGGCCGCGTGATTCAATAAGTTGTTTTTTCGCCTAGTAGACCTATAACTTATTTTCCTGCAAATTTTTTTTAAACACTTTTTTTCGTTGACGTTTCGTACGTTGTTGGTTCGGCACCCGACAGACAATTTTCGTCGACATTTAATACGTCCAATCAGCGTTAAAGAGTTAAATGCATTGACCATTGTATGGCACCGTTAGTTGACATGTTTGCCAGCTTCCCAGCTCCGAGCATCACTGGAGTTATGAGAAGGTAAGGAAACTGATAAAGAAAAAGTCGAAGGGAAGAATTTTCATTTGAAATTAGTTACTATTATTATTATTATTTGATATATTAATAAAACATATGCATCTACCATAAAAATTTTCTCATAACTCAGTAAGAGAGAGGAGTTATCCTTACAAGTGAAATGGAATGGTCATTTTTATCTCTTTAAAATACTACCACATACAAATTTTGTAATTACAGTTTTATTATTATTATTTAACTATTATTAACAACAGAAAATATCAATAAACATTTTACATACTAGTACCATAAAAATTCTTTCATCTCGGTAAAAGAGAGAGTGTGTGTGTGTGTGTACTATCTATTCTCAAAGAAAATACTTATAACGCTTCCAGCGAAACAGAGGGAGGGAGTTGCCACTATGACATACATATCTTGTGTGGAAGAGAGAGAGAGAGAGAGAGAGAGAGAGAGAGAGAGAGAGAGAGAGAGAGAGAGAGAGAGAGAGAATTTATCCTTAATTACAGACCTTACATCTTGTTCGGGTTGCCCCAGGTCCCTCAGTGTGAGGCACCTCTAATGTCTACCAGAGAGTGCTAGTACATCTTCCGGTATATTTTTGCATCTTCCAATCTTGGATGGTCTGGTATGCAGTTTAGATATTTGTCGAGCTTATTCTTAAACACATCTACGCTCACTCCTGATATATTCCTCAGATGAGCTGCAACGCATTGAATAGACGCTGCATTATCGATGCTGGTGCGTAGTGGATTAATGTCCTGTGTCTTTCCTTATTTTTCCTGGTATATTTTGGGCACTATTAATCTACCTCTGCTTGCTCTTTCTGATATTTTTAGTTCCATGATATTTTCTGCTATTCCTTCTATCTGTTTCCATGCCTGAATTATCATGTAGCGTTCTCTTCTCCTTTCCAGACTATATAATTTTAAAGAATTGTAGTCTTTCCCAGTAGTCTAGGTCCTTAACTTCTTCTATTCTAGCTGTAAAGGACCTTTGTACACTCTCTATTTGTGCAATATCCTTTTGATAGTGTGGGTACCATATCATATTGCAATATTCAAGAGTACTACGAACATATGTTTTATAAAGCATAATCATGTGTTCAGCTTTTCTTGTTTTGAAGTGCCGTAACAACATTTCCCATTTTTGCTTTACATTTTTGCCAACAGAGTTGCTATTTGATCATTGCATAACATGTTCCTATTCATCATCACACCAAGGTCTTTAACTGCTTCCTTATTTGTGATGGTCTCATTATTAGGTCCCTTATATGCATATAGCTTTCTTTCTCTGTCTCCATAATTTATTGATTCAAATTTATCAGTTTAAAATACCATCCTATTTTACCTCTGCCCAATCATATACTTTGTTGGTTAAGGTCTCTTTGTAGAGCGTTCCTATCTTCATCACAAGTAATATTTCTCTACTTATTCTTGTGTCATCTGCAAAACTACTCACTACCGAATCCTTAACATTATTGTCTATGTCTTCAATCATAATAACAAACAGTATTGCGAGCTAACGTACCTTGCGGCACACACCGGATATTACCTTGGCTTCATCCGATTTCTCGTCGTTTGCAATAACTATCTGTTTTCTGTTGTGTAAAAATTCTTTTAACCATCTTTCTACTTTTATCCACGATATTGTGTTTTCTAATTTTCTTCGCTAATATATTATGGTCTACTTTATCAAAAGCTTTTGCAAAGTCTAAATAAACCACATCTGTTTCATTTCCGCTTTTCATATTTTGAATATGTTTCACGGTGGACTACAGTTGGGTTGTGTACTTTTTCCGGGTACGAAACCATGTTGTCCTTTATAAACAAATTATTTTTTATTAAAATGTTTCATAATATTTTTCTTCATTACCTTTCATACACTTTCATTATATGTGATGTTAGACTCACAGGCCTATAATTACTTGTCCTCTAGTCTTGATCCACTTTTGAAAGTAGGGGTAATATACGCTAATTTGTGCTCATCATATATCTTGCCTGTATCTACACTTTGTCTTAATAATATTGCAAGTGGCTTTGCGATAGAATGAACTACTTTCTTTAACAAAATAGCAGGAATTCCATCAGGCCCTGCAGCAGCTCCATTTTTTAATTTCATTAATAGCCTGCACAATATCAGCTTCATTAATATCTATGTCAGCTAAATATTCACTATTTTCATCCCTTACTTCTATATCATTATCTTCATTATCTATTCTAGGTAGGGTGAATTCTCTCTTATATCGTTCTGCCAGTATGTTGCAAATTTCCTTTTTTTCATTCGTTAATCTCCCTTCAATTCTCAGAGGGCCTATTTCTATTCTCTTTTATTCATCTTGCTTCGCATGAGTATAATAGTTTGGGGTTTTGCTTGATATTTAATAGGGTTTTTTCTTCCAAGTCCCGTTTTTCATTTTCTTTTGATTGTATAATCTTTTGTTCTGCATTTTCTATCTTACTTAGTTCTATAACTTTCCATGCATTTTTTTTCTTTTGCAAGACCTTTTTTTCCACTTTCTGATTTTCTGGAACAAGATTCTTCTGTCTCTTGGTATGCATGAATGATGTTTACTTTTCTTCTTCGGTATATATTTTTCCACTATTATCTCCAATATTTTATATAATATCTCCGTATTTACCCTTATGTCATCACTTACGAAAATGTTATCCCAATCTTTGTTTAATTCTTCTTAATTTCTGACCATTTTATATTTTTACTGTAGAAGTTGTATTTTCCATATCCTTCCCACTTTTTCATTTCTTGCTTATCTCTATTTTCACTTGCTTTGGAATGAACTGTTAATTCTATGACATTATGGTCTGAAATACTCGCATTATAAACTATTATTTCTTTAACATAATTCATCTCGTTCACAAATACTAGGTCTAAAGTATTTTCCTTTCTTGTTGGCAGGTGATTTATTTGTTGAATGTTGTATTCTAGTAGCATATCTAATAGCTTTTCAAAATTGCCTCTTATCTTCTGCACTACTATTACTCTCTTTTTTATATGTATAAGTACAACCACAATCTCCTATTCGTTCTTTCCATTCTACGAAAGGAAAAGTTGAAGTCACCAGATAGGAGAATAGTCCAGTCCTTGTGATTTCTACATATATCATCCAATTTTTCAATTATTAAGTCAAACTCTTTAGTATTAGGAGGTCTATATATTACTATGTTCATCAATTTTTCAGATTCAAATTCTACCGCTATAGTTCACATTCTGAGTTACTATATTTCTCATATATTTTTCCTTGTTTTTTGTCTTTCCCATATATTGCGGTTCCCCCTTGATCCTATTTTTTCTATCTGATCTATAAGTTTGGAACCCGTTTTATTTGATCATCATTCCCAGTCTCTTGGGAATACCAGTTTCACTTATATTCATCATATCTATTTTCTTTTCATTTTGGGTTAGTTCTTCTAAGTACTCTATTTTTCTTTTTGAGTTACTCGTAACTAAACCCTGCGCATTCATCACTTATGATGGTTTGCGTGTTTTCTCCTTCATTTAATACTGATAGTAATAAGGATTTTCCATGTCTCTTTCCTGTTCTGGTATGTTGTTCTTTTTTTCATTTCCAGAATTCTGACATTAAAAAATCCAACTTTTCCATAATATTTGATCTTCCTTCATCATAATTATTCATTTTGTGTCTGAATCTGCAATTTTCTCCGTTTCTGCAATCCTCTTGCATAATAAATACAGTTATTATCTCTTGAGTAGAATTTCGGAGCTGATGCTTTGAAATTTTTTGCTGACACCTCTGCATATCTCATTGGTGTTTGCTTTTCTCTTTTACCTGATATTCTTGATTTCTCTCTTTATTTGTTTCTTTCTTATTTTGGATTTTATTACTTGGTTGGTTATTTATTTGATTATGATTCATGGCTACAGGGTGCATATATTTGCATTTTTGTCGAACTTACATCCTTTTCCTTCTTTTAGGTTTTTACATGATTTTTGGATGCAGATCTCTGCAATCATCCCCATATCCATCTAAGTATGCATATTTACCATATATTTCATAGTTTTGACATATCTTAGGATGTTTGTAGTAACATCTTTTCTCCAAATCTGCAATTCCCTCTTTTCAAAAGGTTGCAGATTTTGTCTTTCTTGGTCTATTTTTTCCTCTTTCCCGTATCATTGTATAGATCTGGGTAGAGCCTCTTCGGATTTGCTTTTCTGTTGTCATATCGTAATTTTATTTCTTCGTAGGTATTGCTGCTTTATTGCCTCATATGAGTATCAATGAGGTTCCTCTGCATCCATACTTTTTATTGTTCTTTGTTTCCTTTCTTATTTTTTTTCTGTATTTCATTTTTGTTTTACTTCTCTTCCGTTTTCCTCTTCTTTTTCTTCTTTTCTTCTTCCTCTCCTCTTCTTCTTCATCCTCAACTATTGTACATTCAATCTTGATTTAATAAACATTTGTCTATCCATGATAGACATGTGAACAAAAAATTCTTGTTATCTTTTCTCAAAATCTTGTATTACCTCAGCACACTGTGGATGGGTCGGAATGTTGCATGCAGCACATTTTCTGATTAGGTTTTGTGGATTGACTATGCTATACCAAACCTTACACAGTTTGCATGCTTTTGGCATTCTTTTTCCTAATGCATCAATTAGTATATTCACAAGATTCACCATCATTCATTTTCTTTGTCGGAATATGTTGGTTTATGTATATTTCTTTATGAGTCTCTTGACCACTTGGATTTTATTTGGAACTTCTTCAATTATTTTCAAGATGTTTTCATTAGATTTGTTCCAGTTTGAAGGATTATATCCTTCTAATATCATATGAATGCTTTTGTATCTTTTTGGTTAGGACTGTTGCTGATTTCATAGATGAGAAATGCCAGTTCCCTTCCTGCTACCTCATCGTATTGCGAATCTGCTAAACACGCCAAATTACGCCACCTTTCCCGCAGTTGGAACTTACTGCCATCTTGTTCTGATTTATAGTATTACACTTGATAAACTACTTAGAAGACGCTTTATCCTACTATTTTCACACTAATCTTATCACCGATAGTTCACGAACACTTCTAGATATTTCTCAAATTCTAGTCGTATGTTAAACTTGTGATATCTGTTGATTATTGGTGACTTCACGCGGGTACGTCTCACCAAGCAAGATGGCTACTACGAGAGTGAAATGGATAGATTATTGTATTTCTTTAAAATACTATCACATAATATGAATTTTGTAATTACAGTTATATTAATATTATTATTTGAAAGTATTAAAAAATATAGTACATTGTACTATAAAAATTCTTGAGTCTCAGTAAATGAGAGAGAGAGAGAGAGAAGAGAGAGAGAGAGATTACTATTTTTATCATTATGTGATATCATTTAATCTTATTGAATTTACTAATACAGTATTAGTCAATATTAGTATTTGAAAAATAGTAAATCATTTTTATACCATAAAAATGTATTTTCATTTTCGCCGTTAAAATCCTGCGAAGTCATTTTTATCTCTTTAAAATACTATCACATACAAATTTTGTAATTACAGTTTTATTATTATTATTATTTAACTATTATTAACAACAGAAAATATCAATAAACATTTTACATACTAGTACCATAAAAATTCTTTCATCTCGGTAAATGAGAGAGAGTGTGTGTGTGTGTGTACTATCTATTCTCAAAGGAAATACTTATAACGCTTCCAGCGAAACAAGGGAGGGAGTTGCCACTAGACATACATATCTTGTGTGGCAAGAGAGAGAGAGAGAGAGAGAGAGAGAGAGAGAGAGAGAGAGAGAGAGAGAGAGAGATTTATCCTTAATTAAAAGAGTGAAATGGATAGATTATTGTATTTCTTTAAAATACTATCACGTAATATGAATTTTGTAATTACAGTTTATATTAATATTATTATTATTATTTGAAAGTATTAAAAAAAATATAGTACATGTACTATAAAAATTCTTGAGTCTCAGTAAATGAGAGAGAGAGAGAGAGAGAGAGAGAGAGAGAGAGAGAGAGACGAGAGAGAGAGAGAGAGAGAGAGAGAGAGAGAGAGAGAGAGGATTACTACTATTTTTATCATTATGTGATATCATTTAATCTTATTGAACTTACTAATACAGTATTAATCAATATTAGTATTTTGAAAATTAGTAAATCATTTTATACCTATAAAAATGTATTTTCATTTTCGCCGTTAAAATCCTGCGAATAGGTGTGAATCCCCCGCAAATAATGGGTAGACATGGCCCAGAGAGAAATACGCGAATCAGTGAGTCTGCGAATCCAGAGAACGCGAATACGGGGGTCCACTGTAATCTTGTACTCGAAGAAGCAAAAATTGAAGCATATCTTCTGTGTAGCCGAAGCTGTGAAGTGACATTATGGCAGGCACCATGTTTATGACATCACTGAGCATCTTGAATGCGAAGCCAGCACTCGACAAGAAGTGCAAGGCTGTTGTTATTCTTGTTGGCATAGCAACCTGACTCAAAAGGCTGCGGTGTTGCACTATCTGCTTCTCTACAGATGTTGACACATTTGACCGCACCATTCAGTGCATATCAAGATAGAAGGGACATCCATTGCGTGGGACCCTGGATGGCAGCACGACGTCATATAGCGAACCAACTGTCCTTCTTGGGTTGGTACTCCTGATAGGCTAACACCAATCGCACACCTCCATCTGGAACGAAAAAAAGATGGCGAAGCACACTTCTTCCCGCAGGGAAAGGAGCACAATTAGTCATAATTACTTCCCAAAGCACATCCTGATAATCCAAAGTACAGGCAACGAATTAACTAAGCTTGAAGAGTTTCTGCACCTACGATTTTCTTACTACACGATGAGTACCCCGACGTCAAACGCGTTAAACAAGAAAATCCAGGCATTTATCTGCTTCTTGTGATATCCAGGAAGTCTCAAAGCATGAGAAGGGAATACCAAACAAAAGATTCAAAACAACAGGGGGCAAACTAAACCGGCTTTAAAAGGATGGAAGCAAGCATGTCCTCTCTTAAAGGTGGTAAGAAAATAACTAAACGGGGTCACGAGTTAAAGAGGGGTGTGTGGGTGGCCTCCACGTCTTGTGACCAAGCACAGATGCCAATAGTCCCTTGCATACACAATTATTTTTTAACTTTACCAGTTTCCAGCTGGCGCCAAGTATTTATCCTAATGTTAAGACCTCAGGTTTGTTTCGTATATGAACAAATAGTAATTTTAAACACTCCATCTATGAAAGTGTAGGTGTGTATTCCTGTCAGAACTAGTTTAGTATTCCTGTCGAACAAGTAATAATATACTAAGGCCAACATCTTTGGGTGTACCGATTACACTGTCCTTGTGCAACACACTGCAATGGCACTACTGGTTCTTTGCACTTCTATGCTTAATCCATTCTTTAGGTCACTTCTCACCTACCCAAATAACTAATTCAACTTCAACTTACTGCATTTACAAGTTTCATTTAAGATCAATCTTTCCATTAACCTTCTGAGAGTCTGGTAAAGTTCTGCAGGACTACTCTCTGTCTTTAGCTTTCTGGACTCTTCCAATGCTTTCTTCTGACCTTACAGTAAAACATCTACTTTTTGCTTAATATCATGTAACTTTTGGCCCTTATTTATTATTATATAAACCTTTTAAGTCAGCAACATTAAAAGCATAACAATCTAACTTGCCAGTCTGGTTATAGTACTTTATAATACCTTAAAATACTCTAAGGGTTAACAAACAGCATAGTTTTTCATTACAAAGCAGCCAATCAAAACTAATGAACTTGTTAACATACAAATCTCAGAAGAAATTAAATGCATTCTTATAAAAGGTAAATGTACTACTATCCTTTGCAAAAAATTTCAAAACGTTCTACACCTTTTTAAATTGCTGTTCCATACTTGCCATGAACATCATGAGCAAAACAAAATCTTTTGAATTTTAAAATCAAATAATTCACCAAACACAAACCTTTGATATAAATAGAGGCATTACGATCTTCCCCCAACATCAGTGGATTGCGCTTATTTTTCTTAGATAAAGGCATCTTCTCCAAGAGGTCATAAAGTATTCATTGAAATTTCAGCAAATGATATAAACACAGCATACACAGTGCTTTCCGAGTCAGCAGTTTTAATACTTGAATCTTCATGGCAAGGAACTTCAACACAGATGAAACTGAAAAGTGACAACAAAAGGTCTATTATATTCAAAATGGATTAGTGTTAGCAAAGTATGATTCAGTATGTGTAACTAACATCTCTAAACAATATTTCACCATTTTTGCTTTTATGAACTATCCAAGGTATTAGGTAATACACCTATTCATTACCGGGATTTGATTTTTCATTACCCATAACAATAGGTGCAACTAGGAGTCTATTAATAAGGGGGGGGCACTGGGCATGCACAAAATATAATACTACTTTTTTTAAGTCTATGGATAGATATTAAGGTTGTTTTAAAATATTTAAGCCTATCAATTTGTGAATCACGTTTTTATATAACTCATACTTGCTCAAATATCTTTTTCAATAAAAATTATGATCCTCTGACCATACTTGTAAATCCAAATTAGCTATTATATGTAATGATCTGGCAATGAAATAAAACCACTTGGTATGTAAAACAAAATATAATTAAGAGAATCAAAATTAACATTTGCTTATTGCAAAAAGGAAAATTATATAGGAATTAATCATTTAATATATCTATAAGACCAAAGAAATTAGACATTTGGTTGCTACAATTAATGACTTCAGTTAAAGTATATAAGATTGCATTACAATTGATTACTTGATTCTGATCATTGAATTAATAGTGTTAATAATGAATGATGCAGATGTATTGATTTAATACATCTGCATCATTCTGTTACTATGTTCCTAGCAAAAAATCAACAAACTTTTCCATATCAATATTTTTTGCCCTGCCCTGGTGGATTCCAATTACTAATACACTGGACAATTTATGATAATACAGAATTTCTGAGGTAGTTCTTCGATGTGTCTTAGTGAAGAGAAGCTTCCCTCACCAAGATGCAGATGTTGGTGGTAATACAAGAGCAATGATTAACATTTTGTATAAACCTGGAAATGCATCTTTAAAAGGAACTAAAAAAAGCTGTCAAATCCACAATGTTGTCAATTTTAATCCTGTCACCTTGTTTACATTTTATTAATCATTTTGTTTGTTGCAGCTCAACATCTAAGAAATAAAGATCATCATTATACTTAGCTGCCATTGGAAAATGAATATGTATGCTCCTGAGATAAAAAAAAAATTTATTTCTTACCATTAATATAGCAAAACTTCACTTATCTTTGTATGAAAAAACAGCCAAACTACCTGATTTATATAACTTTAACATAATATAATAATAATAATAATAATAATAATATAACATTGAAAATTAAGCTTATACTTTTACTACAAAACGTTCACAAACTCAAATGGGGGGAACCAGTTTCAAAAGGGGGGCACGTGTGCTACGCAGTTATGCCTATGCCCATAAATTTTGAAAAAACCATCCAACCAATATACTTCACATGGTCACGATATTATTAAAGTCTTTCAACTTAACAGACAACTTAGGGTTTGCTCTTTCCGCTAAGTAACGAAATCCACCAAGTAACAAAAGACATACACAATAGGGTACCCTTGGCTAACTGTTATAGCTTATGGTCTAGTGCAATTCCATATATAATTATCCAATAGCCTATCTCAACTGGTAATTTGTAATTATCATTCAATTTAAAGAATCAAATTGCCATATATGACTGTGCATCATCTGATCTCTTGTATCATGTGACTCTTAAAATTTTGTCCGCAAAACATGATTTCATCATTATATCTTCAGCATCATGCACAATGCATTTTCAATAGTCCAGATAACATGGGGCTAACCTTTTTTCCTACATAATCTTTAACCCCACCGTTGTAAAAAAAAAAAAAAAGTAAAAACATAAAACTAAGTTTTACTTACTGGGCAAATTCACTTTTGTTAAATTATACTAAGCTAGGCCTTCAAATAAAATTACCAAACTTATGGCTCATTTAACAATTCATGGCCATATCTTATAATTAAAACCACTTACTATTTCATGAGCACCTACCAAAATACTGGCATAAACAACATCAAGTTTGGCAATAAACAAATGAATCGAGAAACAGCCATTTTGCAGGCTTCTAGTTTAATATATTAGTTTACCTTTGGATACCTGCTTTACATTTGTTTTACAGTAATTCCCAGAAATTGTGTGATTCGAATTGTGTAAATTCACAATAGCAAAAACTTTTAATTGGATCCAAACTAAATGTCACATGCAAGTTTTCACAATCATCCAAACACATGTGAATCCTCGAAAAACCCTGCAAAATTAATTGTTTAATTATTTTATGTTATTTGTGAGTTTTTAAGCTTTACTTGTAAATTAATAACATTGCATTATGAAAATAACAATTCGCGCTCTTTTTCTTTTGCAGAGATGAGACTTTTTATGGTACATGTATGTTGATTTTATATGATGAATAAATTATTTACATAATTATAAGTACTATTAACTTTCAAATAATAATAATAACAATAATAATACAGGCAGTCCCTGGTTATCAGCCGCCTCTAGACCTTCTTCCTCCAACAGGTTCCTTCCAAGCCCTCTTTACTCCCTCCTCATCATCCATCCTCAACACATGCCCATACCACCTCAATTGTGACTCTTATTACCTCTGTAATCATTACTAAGCCTGCCCTTCTTCATATTTCATAATTTTCCAATCTCTCAAGCAGATATATTCCCATAATCTACTTCAGCATTCTCATCTCTGTTCTCTTAAGCTTTACTTCCTCTTTTCTTCTTAGAGCCCATGTTTCCAATCCATACATTAACACTGGTCTTATCATTGTGCTATAGATCTTGACTTTTAGCTTGATTGGGATTTCTTATCACATACTACTCAAGCTATCTTCTCTCTCTACTTCCCCCATGCAGCGTTATCCTACTGTCAACTTCAGCCTCACATCCTCCCTCTTGGCTTAAAGTAGATCCTAAGTATTTAAATTTTTCCACTTGTATTAATGTTCTGCCTCTATCTTCCCTACAGCTCACCAAAACCTTTGCTTTATTCACATTCACCTTCAAGTCACCCCTCTCTAAAGACTTCTGCCACTCTCCAACCCTTCTCTGTAGGTCTTCCTCACTTTCTGTAGTAATCACCAAATCATCAGTGTACAACGCCCACAGCTCTTCATTCCTGATCTTTTCAGTTAACACATTCATGACCAGCACAAACAAAAATGGGCTTAATGCTGACCCTTGGTGTAATCCAACACTACCTTCAAAGTTTTCTCTTTCCCCAACTGCTGCTATTACTTTTGTGCTCATTCTTTGATATATCATCTCGACAAGCCTAACCAACTTTTCTGGGGACTTTCCTCCTCCTCAAATGCACAAACAAGAAGGCCTCGGTCTACTGTTCCAATAACCCTATCATACCTAATGTACAAAAATTTTCAATCAATTTTACTAGACTTGGTGAATCCATCAAGTAGCAAAATCTGCTACATTGAGGGTTTGCCATGTACTATAGATTTTACAATTTGTTTCGAATATTACTACTCATCACAATTTTATTTCAGACAAATAAAAGCAAATGTCAGAACAATGTCTATGCTTTACCTGTACTAGTGTCTGTGGTTGATGGCAGAGTTTCATTCAAACTGGTGTCATTGGAAAACTTGGACAGGTTCTGAGGAAATATTTATAAAAGTTTTATATAATAATTCACAAACTAAAATCTTTATAAAACATCACAATAATATAAAATGGCTATTAGTTTGTACACAATTTAATATGTAATATGCAATATATGAGACATTCAGACTCAGCTGGCAACTTACTGATAAGGATCCTGAGAATCTTGATGTATTTTCAGGACTAATCTTGAAAATATTTTGCTTTTTTTCTTCTTCCTTCTTGACATCTCTCTCTTCTAGCCGGCTAACACCACAAAAATATCGGGGTTTAAGGTCGTTCCTTGGGTAATGTTTATTTCCAATGAATCTAAAAAGAACATCTAACGTACGAGGCAAGACACCAGGATCTGAAGATGTCCCTGTAGAATAATAGATAAAATCAGAAACACATGTAATTTTTATGCAATTTTTTTTCAATAAAATTCTAAGAATGGCCCTAAAATCAAATGTGTGGCTTCCTTGTAAAAAAACACCATTTCAATTAAAAAACTTTACCTTGTACGGTGAAAGTTTTGCCAGAGTTTGTAGCACCATATGTAAAAAGCAAGAGGTTTTGGCCTTTTACAAAATCGTTCACCAAACCCAAGGTTGATTCCTCAAATAATTCCTTCTGAGAAGTTGATGGTCCATAGATGTGGGTAAATGAAAACCTGAAAATATATATAAAAATTTAAAAAGGAAACAGAAAACACATAGATGGGTCCCAAAGAAAGTTCTATATGCAAAACAAAAAACTATTAAAAAAATACGGGGCATGCAATAGAGGTCTTAACACCTAGTTGCAAAACATTCATAAAAAAAAAAAAATCAATAAAATGATATTGTTATTGTACAATAAAGTTTCATACATACTTACCTGGCAGATATATACTTAGCTATAGACTCCGTCGTCCCCGATAGAAATTCGAATTTCGCGGCACACGCTACAGGTAGGTGGGCCAGGTGATCTAATGTCCCGCGCTGGGTGGCAGGTAATAGGAACTATTACCTTCTAGAACCAGATTTTCTCTTCCACCTGTCTCCTGAGGGGAGGCTGGGTGGGCCATTCAATCGTATATATCTGCCAGGTAAGTATGTATGAAACTTTATTGTACAATAAACAATATCATTTTCACACATTCAACTTCCCTGTCAGATATATACTTAGCTGATTGCACCTTTGGCAGAGGGTAAGAGACAGCTAATTATGATTAGACAGGTAAACAACATACCTTGTAGGTAATAAATAAATAAAACCTTGGTTCCTATGTGTTTAGACGAAGGGTCGACTTCCTAGCTATTGCTAGTAGTCTGCTTCGTCTCAAGAGCCTCAGCGAGGATGTGACCTATGGCTAAGAGTTCTTGTAGATCTGTCAATGGGGTCTTATCCACTTACACGACAGAATCTAATGGTCATTTGTCAATGGGGTCTTATCCCACTTACATGACAAAACACCTATGCCTAGGGGCATAATTAAGGAGCACAACACCTATCCCAATCACCTGATCCTAACACGAGGGTTTGTGCTTAGTTTGAAAAGAACTATCCCCAAACTCCTTTCAAACAAACCAAAGAAAAAACACTATGTTAACATAAAAATTAACTCACTTAGTTAAGGATCAGTGTCGGCTCCCTATCCCAGCAACGTATCCGTAGACACGTAAACCCAAGAGAGAAGGACCTCTCGTAGGTCAACTTGACCTCCTTCGTGCAAAGGGAAGTCAACACAGAGTTGCATCTCCCGTAAGTTACAGCTAATATGTCCTTCACGACATATTGTTATGGAACGAACAAGAATTCATAAAAGCTCGCACTTCAAGCGCTTTTAATTCTCAGCTGTTTGAAGGAATCATCAAGTTATTCATGAAGTGCTTTAGCGATCACACTTATTTCAAAGAAGACCAGGGCTTTCTTTGAAATGGATCTTTTCTGGATGAAGCCTAGAGCCTGGCTTGCGCCTGGCTGGCGCCTCGCGCCTGGCTGGCTCCTCCCCACTTGCCGGAGTTTCGAGCTTGGTAGAGTCTCGAGGATGTCTGGCGATGTCCACATCGGACACACTTATCTGTCCGATTTGTTCGCCTCTAGCATATCTGTGCCAGGTTGTAGGCCTGCTCTTTCTCCTCAGACAATGACAGTGTTCTTGAGACTGTTTGCCTCTGGCGTTTTTTACGCCTGTTTTGGCATATGGCACCTGGTGTTGGCGCTACATTGTCCAAAAGTCCTGAGCCTCCACAATAGTTATCAGGAGACTGGAGAAGAGTGGAAAAAGTTCTTCCACTTTGAGCTTTGGGCCTCATCCAGCAAGGGGAGGTTGATTTGTCGTCAGCTAACATCCAGTAGACGATAGGATATCTAACCGTACGAGAAGAATAAGAGTCTTTCCTCCGAGGAGGGTCCTTCTTGAATACTTCCATTGGTCACGAGATTCTCTTCTTTACATGTTGAAGGGGTTTCTCGTTGCAGAATCTTCCCTATCCTTGCCCGAAGTAAGGGAAGAAGCCTGGAAGTCGAAGGAGACTCCGAGCTGAAATTGGGAGTACTCCTGATTTCTAGCTCTTTATTGTATCCCTCTGAACACCTTCTGGGAAGCATTTCGAGCCGTCTCATCGCATTCCAAAGACTCTGTAGGCAAAACGTTTGAACCATTCTACTGTAGATGAAAACGTAAGTACCCTGCCTGGACAACGAAACCTCTATCTGAAAACATTGAATCAGGAACAGGGGGTTTTAGTTCTTTTGCCAGACATACTATGCTGGCAAGATCCCATTGCTAATCTCCATAGAATCTGATGCGAGATTCCAATGCTCAAAAAATTCACTTGTCTTCTTGATCGTTTAGGAACCAACGAGAAACAAAGAATTCCCTCATAAAAATTTCTCAAAGAAGTTTCATGAGGAGCAGTTCCATCTTGTCGGAAACATAGACTCGTGGCCACAAAAAAGATCCCATTAGAAGTACATGATATCCTACTCTTGTCATATTGAGGTATCATATAAGATCCCGAAGATCTTATCCTCTGCTATCTCAAATTCCCTTTATAGACAGAGTATAAAGCCTTTTAACTGCGTTCTTTGATAGCAGATATATCCAAAGGTGATTCTTCCCTCTGAAAGGGAACAAATTCCCTTTATAGACAGAGTATAGCCTTTTACTGCGTTCTTTGATAGCAGATATATACAAAGGTGATTCTTCCCTCTGAAAGGGAAGAAAAAACCGCTATGTGGTTCACAGAGGTATCGGAAGAGGACAGTTTCCTCATTCCCTCTAGCACGATCTGCAGCAATTCTATATTTTGTCCATGACTATTGTCATTTACCTTGAAAAATCCTCTCATTCATGTCCACTTCTGGTCAGTCTGCACGCAGACAGACTCAGAGTGGAGAGGTTGTTAAGGTCCATTTATAATAGATGCTGATAGAATATTCGACTGTCTTGGAAATGACTTACAAAACATGCTGTGAGAAGAACGTGACCTCTGTGAATCCAACCTCTCTAAGGCCAAAATGAGGCATAAAGTATTATCCTCTCTTTCTTTGACGCCCTTTATCTTAAATTCTGTAAAGAATTTATATTTTAGGGGAAAAAAAGACTAAAGTTTATTCCCCTTTCTATAAAATAAAGATGGCGTATATTGCTACCTCTCTTGGTTCGAGGAAAAGGAAGCAGTCTACAGGAAACCTGTTCGTCTTCTACCTTGCTAAGAGATCTATGAAGAAGACTTTTCGCAGGTTCTCACAACTCTTTGCAATAAATGTTAGACATATGTTAACAGTTATCGTCGTCGATCGAGAAGGTTCTCACGGACATGCCAAAATCTTTCATCGAACCTCTTAAGGATCGTTACATTCCCTGTCTGTTTTCCAAATAGGTTCTCTTTGTTAACGCAAACAGGAGCGAAAAAAGAGATTCTCGATGCTCTTTGCGATATGAGAGTTCGTGGAATTGGCCTAACTGATTAAATGGGTAACGAAATCAGGAACGAATCTTGCCGTTACCGAGCGTGCTGTCTGAGAGGCTACTGGACTCTTAGGTTAAATAACTCGCTAAACGAGGAAATATCTTGGATGGTGCTCTTGGCTCATTGCCGCCAGGCTGGCGCTTTCTTCTAATTCTCTTTATGTTATGTGCCCAGCTCATCTGTGCCTTTATGGTACCCGACATCCTTTCACATGTTAATTGCCGTTCTTAGTAGGAAAAAACTCTTATAGTACGTTAGTTATAGGTTCCATTCAGGGAAACCATTTCTGCCACGAAGAGGATGTTTCCCATCCCACTCATCCATCTTCTCTTGAGCAATATCCGATTCTAAAAAGGTTGTGTGCGTTTCTCGAAAGACTTGACCATACCGTAGTCTTAAAGTGAATTCTCTACTACATCCATCTTCTCACTAAGCAAGTATTCTAATAAGCCATGCTTTCGTAAGCATGAGAGCATTATATAATATAATGTTCTGCTGCGTTAGAATCCTTTAATAATGTTACCTACGGTAAACAGCATTGAAAGGTTATAATATCTTTCTTATTGAATGCTTCTTAGCAAAAGGCAGACAATATTTATTTATGTTAGCTTAACTATCCCCTCCATTCGAGACTAAGTCCATGATTGTAGGGGGAATATACGGTTAACCATTTGATCCCGTTGGAGAGAGAGAGAGATGTAACCGAATGCTCATGACCGAGAACTGGATGGTACTGTATTGGCCTTACAATGACACCCGGCCCGTCTCGTTCGCTGCCTGGCTGCATTCATCCTGAGTTGCCAGTTACTTCATTCAATGAAGGAATATAATAAAATTATTCTCGAGCCTCAGGAAGCTCTCAATAATGCAAATTTAAGCCAAACAACCTTTGTTAAATACTGAAGCTGAGTAGGTATTGTCGTAACAAACCTTTTAAGCGAAGTCCTTACCAGGAAAATCCTGTAAGGATATAGATAATTCCGTAGCGAACCACAAAGGCAACTATGGTATGCTTATGACTTGTCATTCAGTAGTCGTATACACCAAGTCTTCTTACTACATTCTTTCCTCTCCGATGCAGAGAGAGAATGGAAATCTTGCCCTCTTCGTTCTTTTCGTCAATAAACACGAATTAGTATTAGTCGAAAGAGATCGCAATGAAAACCCTAGGATCGAAGAGAATCCCTCAAATTTTTATTCTCTTGGATATAAGGCCGTATTCTACGCCCCTATTATCTGGAAGAGCCTCTAATCAATGAATGAGAGCTCGTACGAATCTTGTTCAATTTGCAAACGATTGCCACTCTTTCTGTAAATGGTTGGTTTGCATTATTTTAGAAGGGGGAAGATTTTAATATCGTCTTATTAGTAATGAACTAATTTTTTCAATAAAAAAGGTTGCTAAGGTCTTATAAACTGAGAGACCTGCTCCCTTATTGGCTTCCAATTCCGATCTATCTTCCATTTCCTGTCCATCAAGTTGGGAGAAGAATGAGCAACCGGAGGAGAGCGCCTCCTTTCGTAAGGTGAAGAGCTTTTAGCAGTACCGATTCTAACCTGACAAGGGCTACGGCTGCCTGGTGCGACATCTTGGAGTCCCCGCCAGGAAAAAAGCCGATCTTGCTCTTGCCTTTACTTGCATTAAGACTATCCTGAGAAGGGCGACGGCCGCCCCTGTGCAACAACTCCCGGTCCTTATCAGGAGAAGGCCTCGAATGTCTTTCACCTTTCGCAGAATCAGGCTCTAACTCCATATCCGATGAAGATCCTGGTTTATAGCTTCAGGCACTTTGCGCCTCATCTCAGGCACTTCAGGCGCTTTGCGCCTCATCTCAGGGGCTTCAGGCGCTTTGCGCCTCGTTTCAGGCGCTTTGCGCCTCATTTCAGGCGCTTCAGGAGCTTTGCGCCTCGTTTCAGGCGCCTCAGGCGCTTTGCGTCTCGTTTCAGGCGCTTTGTGCCTCATTTCAGCTGCTTCAGGCAGCTCTTTAGAATCCTCTCGCCTTGTCGGCCATTTGCGCCTGGCCGCCTCGTCCGAGCTGTCAAAGACTTCTATCGGACGGGATTTCTTAACAGGAAGGAAGCAATCCTTTCTCATGGGAGGATCCTTCTTCAAAACTTCTATTAACGAAGATATCTACTGTTGCCTTTCTCCTAGGATCTTCGTAGCGTCGTCTTCTTTCTCCGTATCCGATCTAGGGGAAGGAGGATTTAATGAATAAATGTCTTTCTTCCTCTTCTCAGGTGGATAGTCGAATCCCAAGCTGGCGATTTCCACGATCTTTTAGAAGGTCTCGACAGCTTGTCAGAACTCCACCCTATTTTCCTTTCGATGAAGACTCGGATGACGAAAAAAACACTGTTTTTAGGATGCCTTTCCAACGGCTATCCTTGGCAGTCTGGGAATGCTACTACAGATCCTGCTGAGGGGACGCCCGACCGGTGGGGTATTCTCTGAAACCTCCTTAAGCGGCTTTCGACATTCCTTCTCCTCTGGGCTTGTGAGCTTGGAAGAGGTCTAGGCCTGAGAGCGAGACAGACTTTAAGGAGGCGCCCTCCAATGCGAACTTGGCAGTCTGGGACGTTCTACAGAGTCTGCCGAGGGGACGCCTGATCAGTGGGATTCTCTGAAACCTCATGCGCTTTCGACATTCCTTCTCCTCTGGGCTTGTGAGTTTGGAAGAGGTCTAGACCTGGGAGCGAGACAGAGCCGATCGGACGCACCCTCCACTTCAACTGGGAACACTATATTCACTTCTTACCTTTTAAGAGCTCGCATTTTGAGCTACATCATTATCTTCAAATTTGCATATAAAATTTGTAGTTTCTGTGGAGTAAGAAGGTGATGAGGATGCAACAACTACTAGTACTGCTAATACTCTAACTGCTCGTTAGCACAAACGCTCTTAAAGCTTATCTAAAGTAAGCGTATCTAGTTATATGCTTTTCTGACTTCCTAAAGTAGGAAATTAGAGTTTAATATTTCCTCAATAAAGTTGTAACCTTTATTACATGTAATAATGAATAAATATTAATTAATTTCCCTTTCATTTGCCAAAAGACTATGTGAGTGTTCAACCTTTTCTAACCGATAATTTCCGGTGGGGGTAGTTTTCACTTAATATTTTCTTCGAAAATTTCGAAGCGAAATTCATTAAAAAGTTATAAAAGCGTATATGCCGAACCAAAGACCCAGTACTTCCCTGCAAAAGACAGCCCAGAAGATCGATGGCGGTGAAACACGAAAATCACGTCAGGAGGAACCGCAAAATGATATTGTTAGAATACAATAAAGTTTTGTACATACTTACCCGGGCAGATATATACTTAGCCTATGTCCTCTGACGTCCGACAGAAATTCGAATTTCGCGGCACACGCTGCAGGTAGGTCAGGTGATCTACCCACCCCCCTGCCACTGGGTGGCAGGAATAGGAACCGTTCCCGTTCTAGAACCAGATTTCTCTTCCACCTGTCTCCTGAGGGGAGGGCTGGGTGGGGAGCCATTCATCGTATATATCTGCCGGGTAAGTATGTACAAAACTTTATTGTATTCTAACAATATCATTTTTTTTGTACATGCAACTTCCCCGGCAGATATATACTTAGCTGATTGACACCCTTGGTGGTGGGGTAAGAGACAACTATTTACTGAATAGACAGGTAAACAACATACGTTGTAGGTAATAAATAAATAAAAAACTTGGTTCCTACTTGTTCAGGCGGAAAAGATTCCATGGCTAATGCCTAGGAATCTGCTTCGCCTCAAGAGCCTCAGCGAGGATGTGACCCTATGGCTAAGAGTTCTTGTGGGTCTGTCGATGGGGTCTTATCCATTTTACTCGACAGAGCCTCTTACATGGACAATATGCATATGCCTAGTGGCATAATTAAGGAGGCACAACACCGATCCCGATCACCCTTGGGATCCTAACACAGGGTTAGTGCTTAAGTTGAGTTATCCCCAAACTCCTTTCAAACAACCCAAAGAAAAAACACGACGTTAAAAACTAAAATTTAACTCACTAGTTAAGGATCAGTATCGGCTCCCTATCCCAGCAATGTATCCGCAGACACGTATCAACCAAGAGAGAAGGATCTCTCGTAGGTTATCTTGACATCCTTCGGATATGGGAAGTCAACACAGAGTTGCATCTCCCGTATGTGACAGCTAATATGTCCTTATGACATATTGTTAAGGGAAAGAACAAGAATACCGAAAAGCTCGCACTTCATGCGCTTTTAATTCTCAGCTGTTTGAAGGAATCATCAATGCACTTGTCAAGTGCTTAGGAGATCACATTGTCCTCAAAGAAGGCCAGGGCATTCTTTGATATAGATCTCTTCTGGGTGAAGCCTGGAGCCTGGCTAGCGCCTCGCGCCTGGCTGGAGCCTTGCGCCTGAACGGCGCCTAGCGCCTGGCTGGAGCCTTGCGCCTGGCTGGCGCCTGATTGCTCCTCCCTCCTGGCTAGCGCCTCGCGCCTGGCTGGAGCCTTGCGTCTGGCTGGCGCCTTGCTCCTGGAGCTTGGCAGAGACTTCATGATTACTGTCTATGAGTCTGCATGCCTCAAGAGTTTTCAGCGAGGTAGGGACCTATGACTGACAAACCCACCCTTCTGGATCATGTCAATGGGCTAGCCCGCTTACACGACAGAGCCTTCTCGGATCGTGCCAATGGGGGGCTGCGACCCACTTACATGGCAGAGCCTTTACCGTAATCATATCAATGGGGACTACCCCTCTTACATGACAGAGCTTTAGGTTTCTCCTTTACCTGGAAGGAGCCTTGCGCCTGGATGGATCCCCATCCTGAACTGGAGCCTAGCCTTGAAGGAAGCCTGGCACCTGGATGGCGCCTGGCTGGCTTCTAGAGCCTGGCTGGCTCCTAAAGCCTGGGGCTCTCCTAGAGCCTGGCTGGCTCCTAGAGCCTGGCTGGCGCCCTCGCGCCTGGCTTGGCTCCTCCACACTTGCTGGAGCTTCGAGCTTGGAAGAGTCTCTAGGCTGTCTGGCGATGTCCACATCGGGACACTCTTGTATCTGTCCGATTGTTCGCCTCTGGCGCATTTGCGCCAGGTTGGAGGCCGCTCCTTCTCAGTATCCGGCCATGACAGAGTTCCTTGGAACTGTCCGCCTCTGGGGCGTTTTTTTCGCCTGTATTGGCATTTGGCGCTTGGCTGGCGCTACATTGTCCCGAGAGTCCTGAACAACCACATAGTTTATCAGGAGACTGGAGAAGGGTGGAAGAAATTCTTCCCCTTTGAGCTTTTGGCCCCTGGCAAGGGGAGGTGATTTTAGTCAGCTACACCCAGTAGACGACAGGATATCTAACAATACGAGAGAGAAGAGTCTTCCTCCGAGGAGGATCCTTCGTGAACACTTCTTTTGCTAACGAGATCTCTTCTTACATGTTGATGAGGTTCCTCGTTGCAGAATCTTCCCTATCCTTGCCCGAAGGAAGGGAAGGAGTCTGGAAGTCGAAGGAGAGACTGAGCTGAAATTGGGCGGAACCTGATTTCTAGCTCTTATTGTATTCTTCTGAATACCTTCTGGGAATCATTTTTGAGCCCTCATCGCACCCCAGACTCTGTAGGCAAACGTTTTAAACCATAACCTCTCTTCTTCTGTAGATGAAAATGTAAGTACCCTGCCTGGGCAACTAAACTTCTATCTGAAAGCGTTGCGTCAGGGAATAGAGGGATTTAGTTCTTTTTGCCAGACATACTATGCTGGCAAGAACCCATTGCCGAGTCTCCATTGAATCTGATGCGAGATTCCAATGCACAAAAACTTCACTTGTCTTCTTGGTCGTTTAGGGCTAAGAGAAACAAAGAATTCCTTCATAAACTTCCTCAAAGAAGTTTGATGAGAGCAGTTCCATTTTGTCGGAACACGGAATCTGTGGCCACAAAAAAAAATTCCATTCGAAGTACATGATATCCTACTCTTGTCCCGTATTGCGGTATCGTATAGATCCCGAATATCTTAATCCTCTGTTATCTCTAATTCCCCTTGTAGAGACAGAGTATAGCCTTTTACTGCGTTCTTTGATAGCGATATATACATAGGTGATTCTTCCCTCTGAAAGTGAAGAAAAAACCTCGCTATGTGGTTCACAGAGGTATCGGAAGAGGACAGTTTCATCATTCCATCTAGCACGATCTGCAGCAATTCTATGTCTTAGCCATGACTATTGTCATTACCTTGAAAAATCCTCTCATTCATGTCCACTTCTGGTCAGTCTGCACGTGGAAAGACTCAGAGTGAGAGGTTTTTTCAGGTCTATTATAATAGATTCGGATAGAATATCCAGATACTCTTTGGAAAAGCCTTACGAAACATGCTGTGAGAAGACGTGACTTCTGTGAATCCAACCTCTCTAAGGCCAAAATGAGGCATTCATCCTCTCTTCCTTTGACGCCATTTATCTTAATATCTGTTAAGAATTTTATAAAAATAGGGGAAAATAGACTAAAGTTTATTCCCCCTTCTTTAAATTAAAGATGTCGTATATTGCTACCTCTCTTGGTTCGAGGAAAGGAATCAGTCTATAGGAAGCCTGTTCGTCTTCTACCTTGCGAAGAGATCTATGAAGACTTTCCGCAGTTCTCAAAACTCTTTCAATAAATGTTAGACATACATTAACAGTTATTATCTTTGATCGAGAAGGTTCTCACGGACATGCAAAAATCTTGCATCGAACCTTAAGGATCGTTACGTTCCGTGTCTGTTCCCAAATAGGTTCTCTTTTGTTAACGCGAACAGGGGCGAAAAAAGAGATTCTCGATGCTCTTTTGCGATATGAGAGTGTCGTGGAATTGGCCTAAGTGATAAAAAAAAATCATTTCATCATTCCTTGTATGCGACCCCTTTCCGATTGAATGGGTAACGAAATCAGGAACGAATCTTGCCGTTACCGAGCCTCCGAGAGGCTACTGGTTTGTTTGTATGGTGTTTTTATACGTGACTTCCGAACCACGTCGAGAGTGAAACTTCTATCACCAGAAATCCACCATCTCTCACTCCTCAATGGAATGGCCGAGAATCGAACCCGCGCACCACCGAGGTAGAAGCAAACACCAAACCAACCACTACTGGACTCTTAGGTTAATACTCGCTAAAACGAGAAAATATCTTGGATGGTACTTCTGGCGCATTGCGCCAGGCTGGCGCTTCCTTCTAGTTCTTTTAAGGTTATGTGCCAGAACATCTGTGCCCTTATGGTACCCGACATCCTTCACGTGTTAATTCCGTTCTTAGTAGGAAAAAACTTTTATATACGTAGTATAGTCCATTCAGGGAAACAACTTCTGCCACTAAGAGAATGTTTCCCATCCGACTCACATCTTCTCTTGAGTAATATCCGATTCTAAAAAGGTTGTGTGCGTTTCTCGAAAGGATGAGAGAATTATATTATTTCGTGCTCTGCCGTATTAGACTCCTTTATAATACGGTCACATGTGGGAGTAAACAGCAGCTTTAATCTAAGGAAAACCTTTGTAATGGATACCTAGGAAATTCCCTGTAGTTAAACCCCCCCCCTCGGTATGTGCATAAGACTTGACCATACCGTAGTCTTAAAGTGAATTCTCTTCTACTACATTCATCTTCTCACTAAGCATGTACTCTAATAAGCCATGCTTTCGTAAGCATGAGAGCATCATATAATATAGAGTTCCGCTGCGTTAGAATCCTTATAATGTTACCTACGGTAAACAGCATTGAAAGGTTGTAATATCTTTCTTATTGAAAGCTTCTTAGCAAAAGGCAGACAATATTTTATTTGTGTTTGCTTAACTATCCCCTCAAATCGAGGCTAAAACCGCGATTGTAGGGGAGAGACATGGTTAGTTATTCCATCCCGCAGGAGAGAGACATTGTAACCAACCACTCATGACCGACACTACAGTTACGTTTTACTGCGTTGGTCTCTATTATTACTCTCTAAGGCGCGATAGCAGTCTCCGTTAGCCGTCTGGCCTTACTCTTCCAAGAGTGCCAGCTACTACAATTAAATAAAGGAATCTTATAAAATGATCGAACTTCAGGAAGTTTCTTATTAATGCATATTTAAGCGAAACCAAGACTTCGATAAATCTAGAAGCTAAGTAGGTGTTGTCTTAACATCCCTTTAAGCGTAGTCCTTCCTAGGAAATTCCTGGAAGGATACTGATAATTGAGTTTGCTCTACAAAGAAGTAACTACGGTATGTGTGATTTGCCGTATCGTATTCTCATACAGCAGATACTCAACTACCTTCTTTCCCTGCCGAGGCAGATAAAGGAAAAATTTTTACTGTCTTCGTTCTTTTCGTTAATAGAATGATAGAAAGAGTATATATATCTCCTTAAGGAAGGAAGTTAATCCAGGAACTCTTTAAATCTTCGTGATTTCCTCATAAATCGCGGAAGAGACAGAATTCCTGTTCGTCTGTAGGGTTTACGGAAGGAAGTAGATATTTCCTATCCGCCATCATACCCAAAACGTCGATGAGATTCTTATAAGAAAAAAACTCCCAAACGCTTGCCTCTCATAACGAGGGAAGAGCATGAATGAAGGAGTGTGTCCGCATTACTCAAAGAGGAGCCTCGCGACTGACCTCTCTCTCTAAGAAGATTTGGAATATTCTGGCGCCTGGCTCCTTGCGCCTAGCGCCCTGATAGTTCCGAGTTTCCGTCCTACTGAGGTTCCCCTAGAGCAGCTCTGCCCGGGAAAACGTTCAATGGAGGATCGTTCTGATTGCCACTGTACATAAGGCTCCTTGCTCTAGCGTCTGTTTTTCTGTTGCAAATTTGCGCCAGGCTGGCGCTTCGTCTCTGAAGGCCTTGCCTTGCCGCCAAAAAATTTTCTAGAACGCGTCTCGCGCTCAGTTGCTAGAACGCGGCTCGCGTTTGGTTGTAGGAACGCGGCTCGCGCTAGTCTGTTTTCTGGAACGCGGCTCGCTGCTGGCTGTTGGAACGTGGCTCACGCTAGCTTGCTGGAACGCGGCTTCCTAAGTTCCTGGCTGGCTCTTGCTCAGTGTTCTCTTAGTTTTCAGAGAACGCGCTAGATCATCAAAACATATACTATTCTTCGTTCTTTTCGGATGTAAGATGAAGAGACGCACTTTTTTAAGGATGCCTTTTCAATGGCTATCCTTGGCAGTCTGGGACGCTCTACAGAACCTGCCGAGGGGACGCCTGACCGGTGGGGATTCTCTGAAACCCCCTTACGGCTTTCGACATTCCTTCTCCCCTGGGCTTGGGAGACTTGAAAGAGGTCTAGGCCTGGGAGCGAGACAGAGATCGATCAGACGCACCCTCCACTGCAATGGGGAAACACTAGTAATCACTTCTTACTTTCAATAGCTCGCATTTTGAGCCACAATCCTTGTCTTCAAATTGCAATTATGAATTGAAGTTTCTGCGAAGTAAGAAGGTGATGAGGATGCAATGAGGATGCAACACTACTATACTGTTAATACTCTAATTGCTCGTTAGACGAGTTTCTAAAAAACTTTTAAAAGAAACGTATCTAGTTACAATGCTTTACTGACTCCCAAAGTAGGAAGTCAGTATATTTCCTCAATCAATTCTAACACTTATTACACATATTAATGAATAAATATTAATATTTCCCTTTCTTGCAAACTATGTGAGTGTCTACGAAAATTTCGGTAGTTAACACGTCATATATTCTTCGAAATTTTCGAAGCCAAATTCATTAAAAAGTTAATAAAAGCGTATGCCGAACCAAAGACCCAGTACTTCCCTGCAAAAGACAGCCCAGAAGATTGATGACGATGAAAACGAAAAATCAAGTCAGGAGGTAGCAACAACATATGTTGACACTACCGCGACAGAGAAAATCTGGTTCTAGAACGGGAACGGTTTCCTATTCCTGCCACCCAGCGGCAGGGGGTAGATCACTGACCTACCTGCAGCGTGTGCCGCGAAATTCGAATTTCTGTCGGACGTCAGAGACATAAGCTAAGTATATATCTGCCGGGGAAGTTGCATGTACAAAACGTATGTTTACATTCCAACCGATAGAGAAAATCTGGTTCTAGAAGGTAATGGTTCCTATTCCTGCCACCCAGCGGCGGGATGGTAGATCACCTGACCCACCTACCTGTAGCGTGTGCCGCGAAATTTGAATTTCTATCGGGGACGACGGAGTCTATAGCTAAGTATATATCTGACAGGGAAGTTGAATGTATGAAAACTATAACACTTTAAACCAAAATATCCAAGATGTAAAATCACTTATAGTATTTGCAACTACGAATGGGTTAAAGCAATTAAATATTTACTTATGGTTATTACTGAAACTTACATACTCAAGGAAAAATAATCCTGAAATTCCACTCCATGCCACCACAATGACCTATCTGTTACTAAAAATAATCAATGAAGGCCTATTATTACAGACATGCCTAGTGGTAAAGCATCCAGACTTTGCTAAAAGTTTCTTTGCAGTGTCCTTTTGGTCTATTGCAGCATTCCCTCTAGTTCCATCTAGTCTCTTCCTACCTAGATGTTAAAAAGTCACCTGTTCCCTTTGGTTTCTTCTTACCTGTCTGTGAGAGGTGCTCTGGTCTTGTCAGTCTCATCCTCCCTAACATGTCTAGCATCTTCTATTCCCTTCGGTCTCTTACCAACTATAAAAAAAATTTCATGTTTCCTTTGACCTTCTTTTATATAAATGTCAAACATCTTCTATACCCTTAGGTCTCTTTTACAGTGTCATGAGTGACGTGTTTCCACTGGTCTCAGAATCTGGCTGCCAGCATTCTGTTCCCAGTGGTCTGTCTCTCTTGAGTAGTTGGAAGTCGAGTGCCCTTTTAGGTCTCTTCTCCCCCCACTGTCAAAATTCCTGCAATGTGTTCTTTTTTGGTGTCTTCCTACTTAGCTGTGAAAAGTTGTTTTCTTTTGGTTTTTAATCAGATAAATTGAGCTAAAAATTCAGGCATCATAATATGCATTAGTTTATTAGAAATATCCTCATCTCAACACTAAGAAACAACTTTTAGCTTGCTGATGTGTTGCATGAAGTTTGAGTCCTCAAATAATGTAAGACTTCCCCAGTGACACCTAAAATATCAACTCAATGGATTTTTTCGCTCATGGTAAAATAAAAACACTTAATCCATGGGTTCCAAGCAGCAGCTCAAGCAATCCTCCGACTTGAAAATATTTCAGCACAAAATATGACCATTTTCAAAGTAAATTGTATTTTTCCTAACTATACAAACCTGAGGTCCTTTACATTACAGAATTACTTTCGGCAAAGCTAGAAAACAGTAATTGAACTATTGGACACAGTGGTTAGGCAGTAACTACCATCAGGTAGGGGGGTTGGGAATACCCACCTGCCCAAATGTCAACATTCCAGTCTGCCTTTTGCCCCCAGGTTTCAGATTGAGGGGTGGTGGCATGACACAGGCATCAGGGTGGAATGTACAGAAACCTCAGGTTTGTACAGTTAGGAAAAATAATTTATTTACTTAAAACATTTTCATTGTTCCTACATGATATACAACAATATGATATTGTTTATGATACAATACATAGCTATACTCCGTCGTCCCGACAGAAATTCGAATTTCGCGGGCACACGCGGCAGGTAGGTCAGGTGATCTACCCCCGCCGCTGGGTGGCGGGAATAGGAACCATACCCGTTTTCTAATTCATATTTTTTTCTTCCAGCTGTCTCCTGAGGGGAGGCTGGGTGGGGCCATTTAATTGTGATATATCTGCCAGGTAAGTATGTATAAAACTTTATTGTATCATAACAATATCATTTTATACATTCAACTTACCTGTCAGATATATACATAGCTGATTCACACCATTGGTGGAGGGTAAAAGACAGCTATTACTGAATAGACAGGTAAACAACATACGTTGTAGGTAATAAATAAATAAAACCTTGGTTCCTATGTGTTTAGACGAAGGGTCGACTTCTAGCTATTGCCAGTAGTCTGCTTCATCTCAAGAGCCTCAGCGAGGATGTGACCTATGGCGCTAAGTTCTTGTAGATCTGTCAATGGGGTCTTATCACTACTTGACAGAATCTAGTGGTCATTTGTCAATGGGGTCTCATCCACTTACATGACAATACACCAATGCCTATTGGCATAATTTAAGGAGCACAACACCGATCCCGATCACCTTGATCCTAACATGAGGGTTTGTGCTTAATTTGAATAGAGCTATCCCCCAACAAATCATTTCAAATAACCCCAGAAAATAATACACTTATGTTAAAAATAAAAAATTTTTAATTCACTAGTAATGGATCAGTGTCGGCTCCCTATCCCAGCAACGCATCCGTGAACACGTAAAACAAAGAGAGAAGGATCTCTCATAGGCCCACTTGATCTCCTTCGTGCAAAGAGAAGTCAACACAGAGTTGCATCTCTCGTTATTACAGCTAATATGGACTCTCACGACATATTGTTATGGAAAGAACAAGAATTGTTAAAAGCTCGCACTTCAAGCGCTTTTAATTCTTAGCTGTTTGAAGGAATCATCAAGTTACTCAAGAAGTGCTTTAGAGATTCCAATGTTCCAAAGAAGACCAGGGCTTTCTTTGAAATAGATCTCTTCTGGATGAAGCCCAGAGCCTGGCTTGCGACTAGATGGCGCCGGTCGCCCCTGGCTGGCGCCTGGCGCCTGCCTGGTCTCGCGCCTGGTTGGCGCTCACCGTGCCTGGCTGGCGGCTCGCGCTGGCGCCTCGCGCCAGGCTGGTCTTCGCGCCTGCCTGGCGCCTAGCGCCTGGCTGGTGCCTGCGCCAAGCCTGCGGTCGCCCAGCCTGGCGCCTCACGCCTGCCTGGAACCTCGCCCCTGGCTGGCGCCTCACTCGCGCCTGGCTGGTCGCCTCACTCGCGCCTGGCTGGCGCCTCACTCGCGCTGGCTGGCGCCTCACTCGCGCCTGGCTGGCGCTCACTCGCGCCTGGCTGGCGCCTCACTCGCGCCTGGCTGGCGCGTCACTCGCGCCTGGCTGGCGCCTCACTCGCCGGCCTGGCTGGCGCTCACTCGCGCCTGGCTGGCGCCTCATCGCGCCTGCTGGCGCCTCGCGCCTGGCTGGTGCTGCGCTTACCTGGCGCCTGGCTGGTTCCTCGCGCCTGGCTGACTTCTCCCCACTTGCTGGAGATTCGAGCTTGTTAAGAGTCTCGATGAACACTGGTTCGATGTCCACCTCGGACACTTTATTTGCCTGATTTATTCGCCTCTAGCGCATCTGCGCCAGATTGGAGGCCTACTCCTTCTCCTCATCAGACAATGACAGTGTTTATTTGGACTGTCTTGCTCTGGCGTCTTTACGCCTGTTGGCATTTTGGCGCCTGATTGGCGCTACATTGTCCGAAAGTCTGAACATCCACAATCGTTTATCAGGAGAATGGAAAAGGGTGGAAGAAATTCTTTCACTCTGAGCTTATGGCCTCTGCAACAAGGGGAGTAATTTTAGTCAGCTACAATCCAGTAGACGATAGGTAAATCTAATAGTCCGAGATACCAGTCCCTTCCTCCGAGGAGGATAATACTTGATACTTCCGTTGCTAACGAGCACTCTTCCTACATATTGATGAGTTCTCTCGTTGCAAAATCTTCCCTATCCTTGCACGAAGGCAGGGAAATAAGAGCCTGGAAGTCTAAGGAGACTCTGAGCTGAAATTGGGAGGATTCCTGATTTCTAGCTCTTTAAATAAATCTCTTCGAACCTTCTGGGAAGTAGTTTTTTTAGCCCTCATCGTATTGCAGACTCGTCAGCAAACATTTAAACCTTATCTTCTTTTGTAGATGACAACGTAAATACATTGCCTGGACAACGAATCCTTTATCTGAAAGCATTGATCCAGGAATAAAAGTTTTAGTTCTTTTGCCAAACATACCATGCTGGGCAGGAACCCATTGCCGAGTCTTTCTAGAATTGGATTCCAGATTCCAAGCCCAAAATTTCACTCGTCTTTTTGGTCGTTTAGTACAAAGAGAAACATTGATGAGGAGCAGTTCCATCTTGTCAGAACACGGAATCTGAGGCCCAAATAGGATCCCATTGTAATTATAAAGATCTCCTAGTCTTGTCGTATAAGAGGTATTGTATAAGATCCCGAAGATCTTAATGCTCTGCTATCTCCAATTCCCTTTATAGAGACAGAGTATAGCCTTTTACTGCGTTCTTTGATGGCAGATATATACAAAGGTGATTCTTCCTCTGAAAGGGAAGCAAAAAAACCGCTATGTGGTTCACAGAGGTATCGGAAGAGGACAGTCTCCTCATTCCCTCTAGCATGATCTGCAGTAATTATATATCTTATCCATGACTACTGTCATTTACCTTGAAACATCCTCTCATTCATGTCCACTTCTGGTCAGTCTGCACGTAGACAGACTCAGAGTGGAGAGGTTGTTAAGGTCCTTTTAAAATAGATGCTGAAAGAATATTCACTGGTCTTGGAAAAGACTTCCAAAACCTCTGTGAGAAGAACGTGACCTCTTGTGAATCCAAACCTCATCTCAAGTCTAAAATGAGGCATAACGTATTATCCTCTCCTTCTTTGACGCCCTTTGTCTTACATTCTGTAAAGAGTTTTATATTTTAATTAATAGATATTACCTTAGAGCAAATTATGCTTCCTACATACAGCTGGGAAGTTACTCAGTCCCTTGCACTGGAGTAGTCCTTCTCGTTCAGGAAAAAAAAAAACAAAAAAAAAAAAGGGGGGGGGATACGGAAGGGGGGTTACCAACGAGGAAAGAATAATTCCCCTTCCGATATACTCGAATTAGAGGAAAATTGAGAAGAAACATCCAACTATGGAAGTACTGTAGAATTATAGGATTCTTACAGCACCTCTTCTTATTTTGATATCGAGATTTCCTGACCACGGTTGCAAGTAATGGGCCATAAAGGCTCCAGCCAGGCTTGTAAACCAGGGCGGATAGGGGCGCCGCGAGGCGCCAGCCAGGGGCAGACGGCCAGGCAGGCGCGAGGCGCCAGGCTGGCGCGAGGCACCAGCCAGGCGCTAGGCGCCAGCCAGGCTCTGGGCTTCATCCAGAAAGAGATCTATTTCAAAGAAAGCCCTAGTCTTCTTTGGAACAGTGGAATCTCTAAAGCACTTCTTGAGTAACTTGATGATTCCTTTAAACAGCTAAGAATTAAAAGCGCTTGAAGTGCGAGCTTTTAAAACAATTCTTGTTCTTTCCATAACAATATGTCATGAGAGACATATTAGCTGTAATAACGGGAGATGCAACTCTGTGTTGACTTCTCTTTGCACGAAGGAGATCAAGTGGGCCTATGAGAGATCCTTTTCTCTTTGTTATACGTGTCCACGGATGCGGTTTGCTGGGATAGGGAGCCGACACTGATCCTTAACTAAGTGAATTAAAAATTTTTTATTTTAACATAAGTGTATTAATTTTCTGGGGTTATTTGAAAATGAAGTTTTGGGATAGCTCTTTTTCAAATTAAGCACAAACCCACCCTCGTGTTAGGATCAGGTGATCGGGATCGGTGTTGTGCTCCTTAAATTATGCAATAGGCATTGGTGTATTGTCATGTAAGTGGATAAGACCCCATTGACAGATCTACAAGAACTCTTAGCCATAGGTCACCATCCTCGCTGAGGCTCTTGAGACGAAGCAGACTACTAGCAATAGCTAGGAAGTCGACCCTTTCGTCTAAACACATAGGAACCAAGGTTTTATTTATTTATTACCTACAACGTATGTTGTTTTACCTGTCTATTCAGTATAGCTGTCTTTTAATTACCCTCCACCAATGGTGTGAATCAGCTATGTATAAATCTGACAGGTAAGTTGAATGTATAAAAATGATATTGTTATGATACAATAAAGTTTTATACATACTTACCTGGCAGAATATATACAATTGAAATGGTCCACCCGGCCTCCCCTCAGGAGACTGCTGGAGAAGAAAAAAAAATATGAATTAGAAAACGGGTATGGTTCCTATTCCCGCCCCACCCAGCGGCGGGGGGGGTAGATCACCTGACCTACCTGCCGTGTGTGCCGCGAAATTCGAATTTCTGTCGGGACGACGGAGTAATAGCTATGTATATATCTGACAGGTAAGTTGAATGTATAAAATGGTCCTTTACATTTACTGACTAGAGTTCACCACACCTGGGATACTCCTCCTGGTCGAAAGAGTGAGAAGTACCCTGCCTCTGACATATTGACCGGAGTATAGGAACTTCGAGATAAAAAGTCAGACTTCTGGATTTTTCCAAATGAGTGAAGAATCATAACTCATATGAAAAAAACAAGGATGGGAAGAATCTTAGAAATCAAGATGCAGTAAGGCAAAACCCGTAAAGTGTTGGTCTTGCTGGCAGTCTTTCCTTCCTCTTGCTAGGGGAAAGAGTGGGATTGCTTTATGATTCTAGAAAAAAAAATAGAATGGGTGCTTGATGTGTAGACTTAGTGCATCTGACGCCAGTTCCAGCAAGTGTAAGTTTGAGTCCTATTCTTCACCAGAAAGGAGAAGTAAGAGGACAAGGGAGGAGGAGGAGGAGAGGCCAGTCACTTGTAACACAGCTTGTTGAGCAGCCACCACAGATCCAAGGAAAAAATGTTTCAAAGGCTCATGGGCAAGACCCCAGGGTAGAATGACATAAATGTGGTCTGAGACCACATTTCTGTTTCCAGAGTGACAGATTCCTCCAAATGTGAGAGATAGACTAAGTTATTGATTTCATAAGTTCTCGGTTGGAGTGTACAAGAGTCATCATCACCAGCTGCAGAGAACCTCCTCCCAATCATCTCACAAGACAGGATCCCTAAACGAGTCAAATGCCATGCAGGGACCTGGGGTCCCAAAGATGGCAAGACCAAATGAAGTTTCTCATCCATAGCTAAATCTAGACTGAGGAAAACAAAGCAATATCAGGTGAAAGACTAGGCCATTGTGGACCTACGTCCTTCACAACTGAATCAGAGAGAAGGAACTCTTGGCGGAAGAAGACCAGGAAGTTTGAGATCTGCTGAAGAGCAGCTCTGATCAGAGAAAAAGTCCCGTCAACGACACCAACCAGCAAAGACCCCTCCAATCCCTGGATATGCTACAGAAGATTGAAAGTCATCCGGCTAATATTTCCATTGCTGTTTGGCAAGAAAGCTTATGCTTGCAGGGAAGCCAGATAGTCTCTAGTCGTGAATACAGGGATTGTACTGGCTGAGGAAAAGCTCCCGTGTCGCTGATACCAAAGGTTGGGTGAAGGAGGAACTCTTCTCAGTACCTCAGAAGCAGAGCTAGCAGGTCTGGCAAAAGAAGTCTTCTGGCATTCATTTGAGGTGAACAATGTTCATTGAACACCATGTGAATTGGATAAAAACGGAGAGAAGACTAAAACGTCAAGTTTGGCACATAAAGTCATCGTGCGTCATCACAGCAGCCTATGGGTCAGTTACAATAGGACAGAAGACCTGAGCAATCTCTTTATGAAAGATTGAGTGATGGAAGCAGCAGCAGCAGCCTTATTCTTCCTCGACCCTGAGCCTTGGAAGAAGAAGGGGAGAAAGCAGCAGAAGATACAGACCAGGATAACTTTGAAGAAGGTGCTACATCTTACAAGATTTCTTCCTCAAACTCCTCTCCGACATCTTCAACAGGATGAAAGTCTGGAAGCACAGGAATTGCCAGGACAGTTAGAGCAGAAAGAACAACCGGAGCGGCCCGAGTGACACGAACATCAGGCGTAGCAACAGGAGTGATCAGGCAACTGTGGAAGGAGAACATACAAATCCAGCCCCATCCAGCAAGAGCTACAGGAACATCAGTATCAGCAACAGGAGCAATCAGGGCAGCTGGGGCAGGAGGCACAGCAGAAGTTGCCCCATGACTGGTCACCAGGGAAACAGGACCAATCAACACAGAAAGCATAGCAGGAGTAGATGGACCATAGGTACAAGGCAGTGCCACAGCATACAGGAGTGCCAACGTTGAAGATCCTAAAGGAAAGGATAAACAAGAATGACAATCCAGCTATCTACTGCTGCACCTATGATGCTCCCTGTCAACCTGGGTGAATAAAAAAAAGTAGAGAGACTCCTCTCACTCTGAGGTTAAACTGCCCACCTACGAAGCAGGAGGTGGCCCTTGTGAAGAGTTTCCTCCAACCGCCCAACCATCTCCGCAATCTTCACCCGACAAGCGAGCGAGGGAGGGAGAAAGAGAAATTCCTCCCAAAGGAGAGATTGTCATAAAGAAAGATTACCGAGAGAGATACAAGGGCAAAGGGGTGGCTACCAAGGCACTGTCTCCGAAGAGAAAAAACTTCCAAAGATGCTCAGCAATCTTCCTCTGAAGTTCCCTCCCAGAATACTCGCCCACAGCGCAAGCAGCGAAGAGCACCACTCGGGTATGAGTCACAAAAGATATACTGTCATGCCCTTACAAGCAGAGGGCGTGAGGATGAATGACAGGGAAGCCTATGTTACACCCTTGGCTGCTGTCTCCAAGCCATACACAACAGGGGAAGACGGCCTCTGTAAAGCTATAAAAAATTGTGGGTTTGTATATTAAAAAATATCAAATGCACTATATATAAAAATGATCCCACCAGGAAAAAAAATATGAGATTAATGACACTGAGACTACTTGTATAGTATATGGCAAAGTCATCAACATACAAGCAGTTTTTAACTCTCTTTGGTAAATATATTGTGATGTCATTGATTGCTAAAGCAAATAAGAGTACAGCTTCAGACACTGCCTTGAGGGATTCCTTCTTCTAATTTACACATAATTGAATATGAATTTTCTATTCAAATTTGGAAAGTTCTATCTGTGAGAAATTTTTTTAATGAAAACTGGTAAATAACTTCTTATTCATTCAGTGAAGTTTTTACAAAATACTATTGTCTCTCCATGTTGTATCATATGCTTTTTCTATGTCAAATAATATTGCCACTTAATTTTTTCTAGTCAAATCCTTTTTTGATATGATCATCTAGACAGGTTAGTGGATCAAGGGTTGATCGACCAACTATTGACTCCAATTGTAATGGTGTTAGAATTGAATTGTTTTTGTTATGAAAATATGTTAGTCGTGTACTGGCCATTATTTTCTAATATTTTGCATAAAAAGCTTGTCAAAGATATTGGTCTATAATCGGATGGATTACTTGAATCTTTTCCAGGTTTCTTTTTGGGATAATGATAGCATGTTTCCATTTATCTGGAAAAACATGTTTCATCCAGATGGTGTTATAGAATTTTAGTAAATATGATTTTGCAATGGAAGCTAGTTTTTGTATCATTTCAAAAGATATTTTCTCAGATATTACAAGTTTTCAGAATTTGGCATTATATTTATTATATAATGGTTTAATATAATTGATTATGTTGATTACTACTAATATTGTTTAGAATGTTTGTATTGTTGGGCAATTTGTTAAGGGTTTTAAGCTATGTCTTAAGCCTGCTAAGATTTTGACTTAATATACATTTGGTTTTACTTAAATTTGCTAGGGTTGGAGTCCACCATGGGACAGGGGATTTTTTTTGGGTGTGGTTTTGTTTTAGATATGCTTTTATCAGCAGCATTTATTATGAAATTTGTGACTATAAATGTCCCAATCTGCTTTTCGATATTATATTTTATGGGTGGCAAAATTTTATTATTACTTATATAACTTAGGACAATGGGGAAGTAGTCACTGGTATATGAATTATCCAGGACATTCCACTCAAGCCTTTCAGCTAGTCGACTGAGCACAGCGAGATATTTACTGATGAAAAGATTAGTGGATATTGGAGAAGTATGTTGGCACATCAATTTCATTTAGGCAACTTAGGTCATGTTCTAATATGTATTTCTCTATCTTTGTTCTCAGTGTGTCAGCAGGGTGGTTTTATCCCAAAGGGCACTATGAGCATTAAAATCTCCTACTATAAGTAAGGGTTTGTGTAGATTATTAATCATTCTGTGTAGATCACTGAAATTTGAATTAAATTTGGTTGGTTGTATAAGTTACAAATTGTGATCATATTTTTATTCGGCATATATAATTTGATAGCTGTGTCTGATATGACTGTGATGGTATGTTTAAATAAATTCAAAAGATATACTATTATGAACATATATTGCAGTACCTAGTTTTCTGCCAGTTGGCCAATAACAAGCAATTTTATACTGTCAAATGTTTGTGGGGTTAGATCCTTTGTGTTGTAGGCATATACATATTGGGTTGTGGTCTCGTAGGATTTTTTTGTAATTCACCCATTATTGGGAAGAATTGGTGTTAAATTCTGTAAATTGATTGCAGATTTTACTTTGTCTCAAAGTTTATAATCGTTTGAATTAATTTGTGGGTTTTTTAATTGTTGTATTTATATGTTAATTATCATATTCAGCAGTTGTTTCTTTTTCATAATTAAATATTAATGAGTCTACTTTTTTATTTTATAATTTCCATTTTGTATTATAAGGACTCAGAGCACAATTCATTCTCATGTTGGAGTTTTAAAGGGTATTTTCATAATTTCATAAAATTGTCTATACAATTTCATATTGTCCTTTGTCTTGGTGGACAGTTGGTTGTAAGTACCTATAAAGCACTCATTACAACCACAGATGAAGCATGAAGCATGTGCTATTGCCTGACCGAAGCATTTGAGTTTTTAGCTTTAGAAATTTCTGATTTTGTAATCCTATTGGTCCTTTTCTGTAGTGATAAGGAATGTTGGTTTGAGGGGTTATTTGGTTTATTGGTATGATATTCATTAGTATTATGTAAAGGAATGCTACCATTAGCATTGTCCATTGGGAATTGTAAAGTGATTCATTGACTCTTTACTGTCCAAATGTTGATTGTATAATTGGGATTGAGGGTAATTATGTATTTCCACTTGTGATGAGGTTAGCACAATGTCTTTTTTAAAATGTTCTCCTGGTGTTGTTGGAGTTTCTTTGAACTGATTTTAATTTTCAATATTCAATTTTTTCCCAGTAAGTGGTGTTCATTCCAGTATTCTTTTGTTGTCAGTTAGATTATTACTGTTATTATTTCATTCCACTTCTATTGGAAATTCTTTTTCATGGATATCTGAATCATCAATGTTAGGAGTGGTATTGGTGGATATGAATATTACACTTATTTCAAGTTTTAGTATTATGTATTGGAAAGAGAATTAATTGGATGTTATTAGTTGACTGATATTTGATTTTTAGTTACATTTGAGAAAGTGGGGGCTTTTGGATGGATTGGGTTATTGACTCCAACTTACTTTTAGCTCAAGTCTAGCTTCCTTGACTGTCATTCCTGTTCTATCTATTAACAACTGAAGCTCTGTGTTGTATTGGTAAAAGGAGCTCTTTAGATTACTGTGATGGGCTAGGCCACAATTGTTACATTTTGAGTGGTTACGGTTCCAATCAGTGGTATGGTTATCTGGTGCAATCATGCACAGACTGCTCATATTGCCTTATTACTGCATTTTTTTTAATGTGTCCATACCTTGAGCACTGTGTACATTATAGTGGTTTAGGAATAAATGGATGAACTTCTCTATTTTGTCCATGAATTTTTATCTTAAATGGGAGATCTTGGTCTGTAAACTTTATTTTGGCAACCAAACTTTATTTTGGCAATGTTAATATATTTACTCTTGTCTTCCTACTTGGAATTGAGTATATTTCCAGATCGTGAATATTGTCATAACTCAATTTTAAGGAGTTCTAGTAGTAGTTATTTAGAAAGAAGTTGTTCTTGTTCATTGTTGGGTAAAAATGACTATACCTCATACATAATTCAGTGTTTCGTGGCTTGTAATTGTTATTTTTATATTATTTTTTTCTGTTATATTTAAAAAGGCAGTGGATTGCTTTTTGTTGGATACTTGGATTAACCATTCATTATCTTTGATGTGTCTACATTCCATGTCCTGTGTTGGATATATATTGAGTGATTTGTTTCCTAGCATAGCTGTTGGAATTTTGTTTTCAGTTTTGAGGACTAGACATCTTGACCAGTTATCTGGTCCAAAGAAGTCATCAAAATGTACCAATGTGGGAGTTAGCCGGTAATTTTTTTTTCTTGTTTTAAGAATATTGCTTGTCTATTAGAAGTTATATTTTTCTGTATTGGTGGGAAGATTACTTCGTCTCTAATTCAGATTTATGTAACTTGTACAAAATTCAGTGTTTCGTGGCTTGTAATGACCATTCTTATATTATCTATTTCCGTTATATTTAAAAAGGCAGTGGACTGTTTTTTGTTGGTTACTTGGAGTAACCATTCGTTATCTTTGATGTGGTTTGTATATCGTGTAGGAACAAATAGGAGTTACTATTCAGTTCTCAGTTTCTAATATTTTCTGTGAACAAAATCATACTTACTTCAGAAGAAATCAACAATAATGGGAGCCTCTGATATTTCTTATGAATACTGACATAAGAAAAGTTGTTTTTTAAATTATGCATGCCGAAGGTTAACAATAACTTTCATACTGACATAAATTAATGTATAAATTTACATAAAAAGAAATTTTTAAATTTATGTATGTTGACCCACACAATGGCAGTAAAATAGTGGGGAGCACAAAAACCTATGCAGTCACAGTCTCTTTAACTAGCCACTGGTGGTGGCCTTTTAAGCAAAACTGAATATAAGAACACATTTCATACTCTATTCCAATGTTCAAACCAAGAGATTGGTGGCTCAGAGCACTTACTTCTGGCTAAGCTTTGCACTGTCATGAGCAGCATTTTTGAAAGTATTGGATGTAGCTGGGGCAGTCAATACAATACTCTTCTGATCATCAAGGATGTCAACTTCAAATTCCTGAAGCAAGGAAAAAATATTATAACATTTAACAGGACTTTCAAAGTATACAAATCCAGGGTTTTACAACATAATGTAAATGCTTTTCCTGGGCTGACTGACAATTACACAAAATAATGGCAATGTTTACTAGAGCCAAAAAACATAGTACTGCACGTACATAATTAATCCAAGTATGAAACATGATTCACACGATACACAATTTCTAGTCTGAGACATCACAGCTATGAGGTATTCTTGCATATGTAATATAAATGTTGAATCAAAACAACTCTCCTGACTGGCAATATCTATGATTATCATGCTGTGAACTGATACATGTATATGGGAAAGACAAAAAATATGAGAATACTGATAAAATAAGGACCACTGGAGAATGTCACCTGATATGATTAAGAGGACTATTGAGAAGAAAATGGTAACTCACCAGAACCATCAGCAAAATCTTGCAAGTTGTTAAAAGCAGCCAAAAAATCATTAATTGCAAAGGTGTGTTTCAAATGCTTTAGCTTTTGTCAGAATTCTCCTTGACAGCCCACTATGTTGTGGGGAGGCTGGGTGGGTCTATTTTAACAATAGGTAAATATCCAAATAATATATTTTATGAAAATTTGTATTGTTCGAGATGAATCTTACCTACTGTTAAAGTAAGCGGATTCTCACATTAAGAAGAGGATGGTGGGAAGTGCAGCTAGACAAAATTCTGCTCAGCCATTCGAGCTAAAGGTTTCTTGCACAAAACTCAAAACATTCTCATCTGATCCGGATCCTTGGTGGATTTTACTACCACCAGATGTTGGATTCATTCAGGGAGCAAGGCTCTCATACATATGAGCAGCTTTGCGGAGAAAACCGCTTCAATTCAGCCAGAATGAAACGCAAGCGGTATGAAGGACCCCTGTGTCTGGGTCCAAAAGCCATATAAAAAGACAGTCTCTTAAAATAAATACCTTTACAATATAAAGGTATGCTCCTATACAAAATTTGTACCTTCACACTCCCCAAAATATTAAAACCCGGGATTTAAACAAAAGAGCCTAAAGAATTGCTCTTTTTTTCCGTTCAGGAAAAGACTACTCACTACTAGTAGTGGATTAAGGGCTTTACTGTTTTCAAACACAATTCTGTATACTTAAGGTAGTGAGCGGGTATAAGCCAAATTGTACTTCTACTGTGCCACATAAATCCTATTATGGAGTGACAATTTGACTTAACACTAAACGAAGTTACAACTGCCGCTCACATTATGAATGTTTACCTTCAATACAGGTAGAAGATATGGAGCTAGTTCTCTTGCACTAGCCTATCCAATACGTCAGAGGACCTCGTGTTCCTTCACAAAGACATAAGTTTCTAAAAATCATAACACAAAAGGTTAACTATGTCTCATCCAGGCTTAACCTTCACATATACATTCTAGGTTTTCTAAAACCACAAAACAAAAAGTTAACTTTGCCTTCAAGTTTAACCATTGGCAAAGACGTTATAAGTTTCTACAGACCACAACACAAACGGTTAACTTTGCCTCTTCCAGGCTTAACCTTCACAAATATTCTAGGTTTTCTAAAACCACAAAAAAAAAAGTTAACTGCCTTCAAGCTTAACCAATGGCAAAGACAGCTAGGTTTTCTAAAACCACAAAACAAAAGGTTGATTTTTGCCTCTTCCAGGCTTAACCTTTGACAACATTTGTTTCTTAAAACCACAAAACCAAAGGTTAACTTTGCCTCTTCCAGCATTTACCTTTGACAAATGTTCAAGATTTCTAAAAGGATGATAAAAGTATTCTAGGTTTAACCTCTAAATTTAAATGCCCCAACAGGATAGAGAATTTCCTCTCCTTCCCCACTAATGGGTTACATTAGAATTCTTACAGGGCACTGTAAAGCATAGCCTTATCACCCTCAGCTTTTTTAAGGCAGAAAACTAAAATAGCATTCCCTTTACACCAGCTTAAAGAAGGATGCTGATAATAAATTTAATTATCAACTGCTGCTAGTGCTAAATAAAAGGTTTTACAGTAAATTCAGATCAAGTTTAGACCTGCATCTAAACTCCAGAGACTGATATAGAGATGAAGGGGCTTCAATCTCAACACCTCAGCAAGATCTAAAAGTACTTTATGCAATACAGAGGAAAGTATGTATGGAACAATAACTTTGGAAGTAGACAGTGAAAAGTCTTATTATCTCTAAACAGAAAGCATTGACGTTGACAAGGTTCCAGGTGCTGAAAAATTCCTCTAGATTGGCACCCTCAGCAATACACAGACCACTGCTTCTGACCCCAGACCATGGTAGTTTTAAATTAAGTACGGATCCTATGTT
>NC_087212.1:29589524-29664863 GCF_015104395.2 Macrobrachium nipponense | reverse complement strand
AACATAGGATCCGTACTTAATTTAAAACTACCATGGTCTGGGGTCAGAAGCAGTGGTCTGTGTATTGCTGAGGGTGCCAATCTAGAGGAATTTTTCAGCACCTGGAACCTTGTCAACGTCAATGCTTTCTGTTTAGAGATAATAAGACTTTCACTGTCTACTTCCAAAGTTATTGTTCCATACATACTTTCCTCTGTATTGCATAAAGTACTTTTAGATCTTGCTGAGGTGTTGAGATTGAAGCCCCTTCATCTCTATATCAGTCTCTCTGGAGTTTAGATGCAGGTCTAAACTTGATCTGAATTTACTGTAAACCTTTTTATTTAGCACTAGCAGCAGTTGATAATTAAATTTATTATCAGCATCCTTCTTTGAAGCTGGTGTAAAGGGAATGGCTATTTTAGTTTTGTTTTCTGCCTTAAAAAAGCTGAGGGTGATAAGGCTATGCTTTACAGTGCCCTGTAAGAATTCTAATGTAACCCTTATTATGGGGAAGGAGAGGAAATTCTCTATCCTGTTGGGGCATTTAAATTTAGAGGTTAAACCTAGAATACTTTTAGAAATCTTGAACATTTGTCAAAGGTAAATGCTGGAAGAGGCAAAGTTAACCTTTGGTTTTGTGGTTTTAAGAAACAAATGTTGTCAAAGGTTAAGCCTGGAAGAGGCAAAAATCAACCTTTTGTTTTGTGGTTTTAGAAAACCTAGCTGTCTTTGCCATTGGTTAAGCTTGAAGGCAGTTAACTTTTTTTTTTTTGTGGTTTTAGAAAACCTAGAATATTTGTGAAGGTTAAGCCTGGAAGAGGCAAAGTTAACCGTTTGTGTTGTGGTCTGTAGAAACTTATAACGTCTTTGCCAATGGTTAAACTTGAAGGCAAAGTTAACTTTTTGTTTTGTGGTTTTAGAAAACCTAGAATGTATATGTGAAGGTTAAGCCTGGATGAGACATAGTTAACCTTTTGTGTTATGATTTTTAGAAACTTATGTCTTTGTGAAGGAACACGAGGTCCTCTGTGACGTATTGGATAGGCTAGTGCAAGAGAACTAGCTCCATATCTTCTACCTGTATTGAAGGTAAACATTCATAATGTGAGCGGCAGTTGTAACTTCGTTTAGTGTTAAGTCAAATTGTCACTCCATAATAGGATTTATGTGGCACAGTAGAAGTACAATTTGGCTTATACCCGCTCACTACCTTAAGTATACAGAATTGTGTTTGAAAACAGTAAAGCCCTTAATCCACTACTAGTAGTGAGTAGTCTTTTCCTGAACGGAAAAAAAGAGCAATTCTTTAGGCTCTTTTGTTTAAATCCCGGGTTTTAATATTTTTGGGAGTGTGAAAGGTACAAAATTTTGTATAGGAGCATACTTTATATTGTAAAGGTATTTATTTTAAGAGACTGTCTTTTTATATGGCTTTTGACCCAGACACAGGGGTCCTTCATACCGCTTGCGTTTCATTCTGGCTGAATTGAAGCGGTTTTCTCCGCAAAGCTGCTCATATGTATGAGAGCCTTGCTCCCTGAATGAATCCAACATCTGGTGGTAGTAAAATCCACCAAGGATCCGGATCAGATGAGAATGTTTTGAGTTTTGTGCAAGAAACCTTTAGCTCGAATGGCTGAGCAGAATTTTGTCTAGCTGCACCTTCCCACCATCCTCTTCTTAATGTGAGAATCCGCTAACTTTAACAGTAGGTAAGATTCATCTCGAACAATACAAATTTTCATAAAATATATTATTTGGATATTTACCTATTGTTAAAAATAGACCACCCAGCCCTCCCCCACAACATAGTGGGCTGTCAAGGAGAATTCTGACAAAAGCTAAAGCATTTGAAACACACCTTTGCAATTAAATGGATTTTTTGGCTGCTTTTAACAACTTGCAATGATTTTTGCTGATGGTTCTGGTGAGTTACCACATTTTCTTCTCAATAGTCCTCTTAACCCTTAAACGCCGACTGGACGTATTTTTACGTCGACATTTTTTGTACTCTCGGGTGCCGACTGGACGTATTTTACGTCGACATACAAAAGTTTTTTAAAAATTCGCGGAAAAATACTTTTAGGCCTACCAGCCGAAAACTCTTGAATCACGCGCCTTGGGGGATGCTGGGAGTTCACGGATCAAGGTGTTTGTTTTGTTTACAATCGTTAGCGGCAGGCCGCAAGCGCGAATTTCTTTCTTGCCGCACTAAAAAACAAAATCTGTGACACATCTCTGAAATTATTTCGTCACTTTGACATAATTTTTGTACCATTTCAAATTAGCCGTTACATAGAGTATTATATATGAAAATGTGCGCATTTTTATGTAGAATACAACAAAAAAATACTCATGATTGTAGCTTTTATCAGTTTTAAGATATTTTCATATAAATAACGATAAGTGCCAAAATTTCAACCTTCGGTCAACTTTGACTCTATCGAAATGGTCGAAAAACGCAATTGTAAGCTAAAACTCTTATATTTTAGTAATATTCAATCATTTACCTTAATTTTGCAACTAATTGGAAGTCTCTAGCACAATATTTCGATTTATGGTGAATTTATGAAAAACTTTTTCCTTACGTCCGCGCGGTAACTCTTCCGAAAATAATCATACATGCGATTGTGGTAATGTTTGCACCATTTTAAATTAGCCGTTACATAAAGTTTTATATATGAAATGTGCGCATTTCATGCACAATACAACTAAAAACAACCCATGGTTGTAGCTTTTATCAATTTTGAAATATTTTCATATAAAAAATAAGTGAAAAATTTTCAACCTTCGGTCAATTTTGACTCTACCGAAATGGTCAAAAAACGCAATTGTAAGCTAAAACGCCTATATTCTAGTAATATTCAAGCATTTACCTTCATTTTGCAACAAATTGGAAGTCTCTAGCACAATATTTCGATTTATGGTGAATTTATGAAAAAATAACATTTTCTTTACGTCCGCAAGCGGTAACTCTTCCGAAAAATCATACGTGCGATTGTGGTAATGTTTGCACCATTTTAAATTAGCCGTTACATAACGTTTTATATATGAAAATGTGCGCAATTTCAGTATATACAACAAATAAATAGTTGAAGGTTGTAAGCTATTCTCATTTTCGAAATATTTGCATATAAATCACGATAATAGAAAAAAAACCACGTTCGGTCAAATTTGACTCTACCGAAATGGTCGAAAAACGCAATTGTAAGATAAAAACTCTTACAGTCTAGTAATATTCAGTCATTTATCTTCATCGTGAAACAAATTCGAAGTCTCTAGCACAATATTTAAATTTATGGTGAATTTTTAAAAAAAACTTTCCCTCCCTCCGCGCGCGGATTCTCCGCCACAAATCTCCGAAATGCGTAAGTCCCATTCTCGGAATATTTGCTCCTCCGTTTCATATTAGGCATTTCATAGAGTTTTATATATGAAAATGTGCGCAATTTCATGTAGAATAAAACGAAAAATATTTGAAAGTTGTAGCTTTTCTTATTTCCGAAATAATTGCATATAAAAAAATATATATATAAAAAATTCGACATTCGTCAAATTTAGCTCGTCAGATATGGTCGAAACTGCATTTGTAAGCTAATATTCTTACAGTATAGTAATATTCAATCATTTGTCTTCATTTCTGAAACATATTGGAAGTCTCTAGGACAATATTTAGATTTATATGGTGAATTTTTGAAAAAAAAAATATGTGTTTACGTAAGCGCGTACGAATTCATGCATTATTTTGTGATAATATTTTTCTCTGTGTTGCTTTATCGTTTTACAAATGTTATATATCAAAATGATCGCAATTTAGTGCACATTACAACGAAAAAAAAAAAAGTAACTTGTTACCTTCAACCGTTTTGCGCACAGCGCGATTTGAATCAATTATATATGAAATTTCGTTTTTGCGCTATCATATATCGCATTATTTATATATGATAATGATAATTTTTTCATTTCTGATGGTTGCATACTAAACTTCAAGCAATGACAAAAAAAGGAGCCAAAAAAGAACTCTTAATCTTGAAAACTAAGCGCGCTGTGATTTTTTGAAAAAATATTATTTTTCCGATTACGCGCTCACTCTCAAACCCCCTCCGGCATACGGGAGGGGTCATTTTTTTATTTTACCGCTCCGGCGTTTAAGGGATTAATCATATCAGGTTGACATTCTCCAGTGGTCCTTATTTTAATCAGTATTCTCATATTTTTTTTTGTCTTCCCATATCCATGATCACGTTCACAGCATGATAATCATAGATATTGCCAGCAGGAGAGTTGTTTTTGATTCAACATTTATATTACATATGCAAGAATACCTCATAGCTGTGATGGTATCAGACTAGAAATTGTGTATCGTGTGAATCATGTTTCATACTTGGATTAATTATGTACGTGCAGTACTATGTTTTTTGGCTCTAGTAAACATTGCCATTATTTTGTGTAATTGTCAGTCAGCCCAGGAAAAGCATTTACATTATGTTGTAAAACCCTGGATTGTATACTTGAAAGTCCTGTTAAATGTTATAATATTTTTTCCTTGCTTCAGGAATTTGAAGTTGACATCCTTGATGATCAGAAGAGTATTGTATTGACTGCCCCAGCTACATCCAATACTTTCAAAAATGCTGCTCATGACAGTGCAAAGCTTAGCCAGAAGTAAGTGCTCTGAGCCACCAATCTCTTGGTTTGAACATTGGAATAGAGTATGAAATGTGTTCTTATATTCAGTTTGCTTAAAAGGCCACCACCAGTGGCTAGTTAAAGAGACTGTGAATGCATAGGTTTTTGTGCTCCCCACTATTTTACTGCCATTGTGTGGGTCAACATACATAAATTTAAAATTTCTTTTTATGTTTATACATTAATTTATGTCAGTATGAAAGTTATTGTTAACCTTCGGCATGCATAATTTAAAAAACAACTTTTCTTATGTCAGTATTCATAAGAAATATCAGAGGCTCCCATTATTGTTGATTTCTTCTGAAGTAAGTATGATTTTGTTCACAGAAAATATTAGAAACTGAGAACTGAATAGTAACTCCTATTTGTTCCTACACGATATACAAACCACATCAAAGATAACGAATGGTTACTCCAAGTAACCAACAAAAAACAGTCCACTGCCTTTTTAAATATAACGGAAATAGATAATATAAGAATGGTCATTACAAGCCACGAAACACTGAATTTTGTACAAGTTACATAAATCTGAATTAGAGACGAAGTAATCTTCCCACCAATACAGAAAAATATAACTTCTAATAGACAAGCAATATTCTTAAAACAAGAAAAAAAAATTACCGGCTGACTCCCACATTGGTACATTTTGATGACTTCTTTGGACCAGATAACTGGTCAAGATGTCTAGTCCTCAAAACTGAAAACAAAATTCCAACAGCTATGCTAGGAAACAAATCACTCAATATATATCCAACCAACCAGGACATTGGGAATTGTAAGACACACATCAAAGATAATGAATGGTTAATCCAAGTATCCAACAAAAAGCAATCCACTGCCTTTTTAAATATAACAGAAAAAAATAATATAAAAATAACAATTACAAGCCACGAAACACTGAATTATGTATGAGGTACAGTCATTTTACCCAACAATGAACAAGAACAACTTCTTTCTAAATAACTACTACTAGACTCCTTAAAATTGAGTTATGACAATATTTACGATCTGGAAATATACTCAATTCCAAGTAGGAAAGACAAGAGTAAATATATTAACATTGCCAAAATAAAGTTTACAGACCAAGATCTCCCATTTAAGATAAAAATTCATGGACAAAATAGAGAAGTTCATCCGTTTATTCCTAAACCACTATAATGTACACAGTGCTCAAGGTATGGACACATTAAAAAAAATGCAGTAATAAGGCAATATGAGCAGTCTGTGCATGATTGCATCAGATAACCATACCACTGATTGGAACCGTAACCACTCAAAATGTAACAATTGTGGCCTAGCCCATCACAGTAATCTAAAGAGCTCCTTTTACCAATACAACACAGAGCTTCAGTTGTTAATAGATAGAACAGGAATGACAGTCAAGGAAGCTAGACTTGAGCTAAAAGTAAGTGGAGTCAATAATCCATCCAAAAGCCCCACTTTCTCAAATGTAACTAAAAATCAAAATATATCAGTCAACATAATAACATCCAATTAATTCTCTTTCCAATACATAATACTAAAACTTGAAATAAGTGTAATATTCATATCCACCAATACCACTCCTAACATTGATGATTCAGATATCCATGAAAAAGAATTTCCAATAGAAGTGGAATGAAATAATAACAGTAATAATCTAACTGACAACAAAAGAATACTGGAATGAACACCACTTACTGGGAAAAAATTGAATATTGAAAAATTATCATCGTTTTCAAAGAAACTTCAACACCAGGAGAACATTTTAAAAAAGACATTGTGCTAACCTCATCACAAGTGGAAATACATAATTACCCTCAATCCCAATTATACAATCAACATTTGGACAGTAAAGAGTCAATGAATCACTTTACAATTCCCAATGGACAATACTAATGGTAGCATTCCTTTACATAATACTAATGAAAATCATACCAATAAACCAAATAACCCCTCAAACCAACATTCCTTATCACTACAGAAAAGGACCAATAGGATTACAAAATCAGAAATTTCTAAAGCTAAAAACTCAAATGCTTCGGTCAACAATAGCAAACATGCTTCATGCTTCATCTTGTGGTTGTAATGAGTGCTTTATAGGTACTTACAACCAACTGTCCACCAAGACAAAGGACAATATGAAATTGTATAGACAATTTTATGAAATTATGAAAATACCCTTTAAAACACCAACATGAGAATGAATTGTGCTCTGAGTCCTTATAATACAAAATGGAAATTATAAAATAAAAAAGTAGACTCATTAATATTTAATTATGAAAAAGAAACAACTGCTGAATATGATAATTAACATATAAATACAACAATTAAAAAACCCACAAATTAATTCAAATGATTATAAACTTTGAGACAAAGTAAAATCTGCAATCAATTTACAGAATTTAACACCAATTCTTCCCAATAATGGGTGAATTACAAAAAATCCTACGAGACCACAACCCAATATGTATATGCCTACAACACAAAGGATCTAACCCCACAAACATTTGACAGTATAAAATTGCTTGTTATTGGCCAACTGGCAGAAAACTAGGTACAGCAATATATGTTCATAATAGTATATCTTTTGAACTTTAAACATACCATCACAGTCATATCAGACAACAGCTATCAAATTATATATGCCGAATAAAAGTATGATCACAATTTGTAACTTATACAACCAACCAAATTTTAATTCAAATTTCAGTGATCTACACCAGAATTGATTAATAATCTACACAAACCCTTACTTATAGTAGGAGATTTTAATGCTCATAGTGCCCTTTGGGATAAAACCACCCTGCTGACACACTGAGAACAAAGATAGAGAAATACATATTAGAACATGACCTAAGTTGCCTAAATGAAATTGATGTGCCAACATACTTCTCCAATATCCACTAACCTTTTCATCAGTAGATATCTCGCTGTGCTCAGTTGACTAGCTGAAAGGCTTGAGTGGAATGTCCTGGATAATTCATATACCAGTGACTACTTCCCCATTGTCCTAAGTTATATAAGTAATAATAAAATTTTGCCACCCATAAAATATAATATCGAAAAAGCAGATTGGGACATTTATAGTCACAAATTTCATAATAAATGCTGCTGATAAAAGCATATCTAAAACAAAACCACACCCAAAAAAAAATACCCTGTCCCATGGTGGACTCCAACCCTAGCAAATTTAAGTAAAACCAAATGTATATTAAGTCAAAATCTTAGCAGGCTTAAGACATAGCTTAAAACCCTTAACAAATTGCCCAACAATACAAACATTCTAAACAATATTAGTAGTAATCAACATAATCAATTATATTAAACCATTATATAATAAATATAATGCCAAATTCTGAAAACTTGTAATATCTGAGAAAATATCTTTTGAAATGATACAAAAACTAGCTTCCATTGCAAAATCATATTTACTAAAATTCTATAACACCATCTGGATGAAACATGTTTTTCCAGATAAATGGAAACATGCTATCATTATCCCAAAAAGAAACCTGGAAAAGATTCAAGTAATTCATCCGATTATAGACCAATATCTTTGACAAGCTTTTTATGCAAAATATTAGAAAATAATGGCCAGTACATGACTAACATATGTCATAACAAAAAATTCAATTCTAACACCATTACAATTGGAGTCAATAGTTGGTCGATCAACCCTTGATCCACTAACCTGTCTTGATGATCATATCAAAAAAGGATTTGACCAGAAAAAATTAACAGTGGCAATATTATTTGACATAGAAAAAGCATATGATACAACATGGAGAGACAATAGTATTTTGTAAAAACTTCACTGAATGAATAAGAAGTTATTTACCAGTTTTCATTAAAAAAATTTCTCACAGATAGAACTTTCCAAATTTGAATAGAAAATTCATATTCAATTATGTGTAAATTAGAAGAAGGAATCCCTCAAGGCAGTGTCTGAAGCTGTACTCTTATTTGCTTTAGCAATCAATGACATCACAATATATTTACCAAAGAGAGTTAAAAACTGCTTGTATGTTGATGACTTTGCCATATACTATACAAGTAGTCTCAGTGTCATTAATCTCATATTTTTTTTCCTGGTGGGATCATTTTTATATATAGTGCATTTGATATTTTTTAATATACAAACCCACAATTTTTTATAGCTTTGCAGAGGCTGTCTTCCCCTGTTGTGTATGGCTTGGAGACAGCAGCCAAGGGTGTAACATAGGCTTCCCTGTCATTCATCCTCACGCCCTCTGCTTGTAAGGGCATGACAGTATATCTTTTGTGACTCATACCCGAGTGGTGCTCTTCGCTGCTTGCGCTGTAGGCGAGTATTCTGGGAGGGAACTTCAGAGGAAGATTGCTGAGCATCTTTAGAAAGTTTTTTCTCTTCGGAGAGTGCCCTTGGTAGCCACCCCTTTGCCCTTGTATCTCTCTCGGTAATCTTTCTTTATGACAATCTCTCCTTTGGGAGGAATTTCTCTTTCTCCCTCCTCGCTCGCTTGTCGGGTGAAGATTGTGGAGATGGTTGGGCGGTTGGACGAACTCTTCACAAGGGCCACCTCCTGCTTCGTAGGGCAGTTAACCTCAGAGTGAGAGGAGTCTCTCTACTTTTTTTTATTCACCCAGGTTGACAGGGAGCATCATAGGTGCAGCAGTAGATAGCTGGATTGTCATTCTTGTTTATCCTTTCCTTTAGGATCTTCAACGTTGGCACTCCTGTATGCTGTGGCACTGCCTTGTACCTATGGTCCATCTACTCCTGCTATGCTTTCTGTGTTGATTGGTCCTGTTTCCCTGGTGACCAGTCATGGGGCAACTTCTGCTGTGCCTCCTGCCCCAGCTGCCCTGATTGCTCCTGTTGCTGATACTGATGTTCCTGTAGCTCTTGCTGGATGGGGCTGGATTTGTATGTTCTCCTTCCACAGCTGCCTGATCACTCCTGTTGCTACGCCTGATGTTCGTGTCACTCGGGCCGCTCCGGTTGTTCTTTCTGCTCTAACTGTCCTGGCAATTCCTGTGCTTCCAGACTTTCATCCTGTTGAAGATGTCGGAGAGGAGTTTGAGGAAGAAATCTTGTAAGATGTAGCACCTTCTTCAAAGTTATCCTGGTCTGTATCTTCTTCTGCTTTGCTTTTCACCCCTTCTTCTTCCAAGGCTCAGGGTCGAGGAAGAATAAGGCTGCTGCTGCTGCTTCCATCACTCAATCTTTCATAAAGAGATTGCTCAGGTCTTCTGTCCTATTGCAATTGACCCATGGGCTGCTGTGATGACGCACGATGACTTTACGTGCCAAACTTGACGTTTTAGTCTTCTCACCGTTTTTATCCAATTCACATGGTGTTCAATGAACATTGTTCACCTCAAATGAATGCCAGAAGACTTCTTTTGCCAGACCTGCTAGCTCTGCTTCTGAGGTACTGAGAAGAGTTCCTCCTTCACCCAACCTTTGGTATCAGCGACACGGGAGCTTTTCCTCAGGCAGTACAATCCCTGTATTCACGACTAGAGACTATCTGGCTTCCCTGCAAGCATAAGCTTTCTTGCCAAACAGCAATGGAAATATTAGCCAGATGACTTTCAATCTTCTGTAGCATACCAGGGATTGGAGGTGTCTTTGCTGGTTGGTGTTGTTGACGGGACTTTTTCTCTGATCAGAGCTGCTCTTCAGCAGATCTCAAACTTCCTGGTCTTCTTCCGCCAAGAGTTCCTTCTCTCTGATTCAGTTGTGAAGGACGTAGGTCCACAATGGCCTAGTCTTTCACCTGATATTGCTTTGTTTTCCTCAGTCTAGATTTAGCTATGGATGAGAAACTTCATTTGGTCTTGCCATCCCTGGGACCCCAGGTCCCTGCATGGCATTTGACTCGTTTAGGGATCCTGTCTTGTGAGATGATTGGGAGGAGGTTCTCTGCAGCTGGTGATGATGACTCTTGTACACTCCAACCGAGAACTTATGAAATCAATAACTTAGTCTATCTCTCACATTTGGAGGAATCTATCACTCTGGAAACAGAAATGTGGTCTCAGACCACATTTATGTCATTCTACCCTGGGGTCTTGCCCATGAGCCTTTGAAACATTTTTTCCTTGGATCTGTGGTGGCTGCTCAACAAGCTGTGTTACAAGTGACTGGCCTCTCCTCCTCCTCCTCCCTTGTCCTCTTACTTCTCCTTTCTGGTGAAGAATAGGACTCAAACTTACACTTGCTGGAACTGGCGTCAGATGCACTAAGTCTACACATCAAGCACCCATTCTATTTTTTTTTCTAGAATCATAAAAGCAATCCCACTCTTTCCCCTAGCAAGAGGAAGGAAAGACTGCCAGCAAGACCAACACTTTACGGGTTTTTGCCTTACTGCATCTGATTCTAAGATTCTTCCCATCCTTTTTTCATATGAGTTATGATTCTTCACTCATTTGGAAAAATCCAGAAGTCTGACTTTTTATCTCGAAGTTCCTATACTCCGGTCAATATGTCAGAGGCAGGGTACTTCTCACTCTTTCGACCGCAGGAGGAGTAATCCCATGGTGTGGTGAACTCTTAGTCAGTAAATGTAAAGGACCATTTTATACATTCAACTTACCTGTCAGATATATACATAGCTATTACTCCGTCGTCCCGACAGAAATTCGAATTTCGCGGCACACGCGGCAGGTAGGTCAGGTGATCTACCCCCCCGCCGCTGGGTGGCGGGAATAGGAACCATACCCGTTTTCTAATTAATATTTTTTTTCTTCCAGCTGTCTCCTGAGGGGAGGCTGGGTGGGCCATTTAATTGTATATATCTGCCAGGTAAGTATGTATAAAACTTTATTGTATCATAACAATATCATTTTTATACATTCAACTTACCTGTCAGATATATACATAGCTGATTCACACCATTGGTGGAGGGTAAAAGACAGCTATTACTGAATAGACAGGTAAACAACATACGTTGTAGGTAATGAATAAATAAAACCTTGGTTCCTATGTGTTTAGACGAAGGGTCGACTTCCTAGCTATTGCTAGTAGTCTGCTTCGTCTCAAGAGCCTCAGCGAGGATGTGACCTATGGCTAAGAGTTCTTGTAGATCTGTCAATGGGGTCTTATCCACTTACATGACAATACACCAATGCCTATTGGCATAATTTAAGGAGCACAACACTGATCCCGATCACCTGATCCTAACACGAGGGTTTGTGCTTAATTTGAAAAGAGCTATCCCCAAACTCATTTCAAATAACCCCAGAAAATAATACACTTATGTTAAAATAAAATTTTTTTAATTCACTAGTTAAGGATCAGTGTCGGCTCCCTATCCCAGCAACGCATCCGTGGACACGTATAACAAAGAGAAAAGGATCTCTCATAGGCCCACTTGATCTCCTTCGTGCAAAGAGAAGTCAACACAGAGTTGCATCTCCCGTTATTACAGCTAATATGTCTCTCACGACATATTGTTATGGAAAGAACAAGAATTGTTAAAAGCTCGCACTTCAAGCTCTTTTAATTCTTAGCTGTTTGAAGGAATCATCAAGTTACTCAAGAAGTGCTTTAGAGATTCCACTGTTCCAAAGAAGACCAGGGCTTTCTTTGAAATAGATCTCTTCTGGATGAAGCCCAGAGCCTGGCTTGCGCTTGGCTGGCGCCTAGCGCCTGGCTGGTGCCTCGCGCCAGCCTGGCGCCTCGCGGCGCCTATCGCCTGGTTAAAGCCTGGCTGGAGCCTTTATGGCCCATTACTTGCAACCGTGGTCAGGAAATCTCGATATCAAAATAAGAAGAGGTGCTGTAAGAATCCTATAATTCTACAGTACTTCCATAGTTGGATGTTTCTTCTCAATTTCCCTCTAATTCGAGTATATCGGAAGGGGAATTATTCTTTCCTCGGTTAATTCCGTATCCCCCCCCCCCCCCCTTTTTTTTCCTGAACGAGAAGGACTACTCCAGTGCGAGGGACTGAGTAACTTCCCAGCTGTATGTAGGAAAGCATAATTTGCTCTAAGGTATATCTATTAACTAAAATATAAACTCTTTACAGAATGTAAGACAAAGGGCGTCAAAGAAGGAGAGGATAATACGTTATGCCTCATTTTAGACTTAGAGAGGTTGGATTCACAGAGTCACGTTCTTCTCACAGCTGTTTTGGAAGTCTTTTCCAGACAGGCTGAATATTCTTTCAGCATCTATTTTAAATGGACCTTAACAACCTCTCCACTCTGAGTCTGTCTACGTGCAGACTGACCAGAAGTGGACATGAATGAGAGGATGTTTCAAGGTAAATGACAGTAGTCATGGATAAGATATATAATTACTGCAGATCATGCTAGAGGGAATGAGGAGACTGTCCTCTTCCGATACCTCTGTGAACCACATAGCGGTTTTTTCTTCCCTTTCAGAGGGAAGAATCACCTTTGTATATATCTGCCATCAAAGAACGCAGTAAAAGGCTATACTCTGTCTCTATAAAGGGAATTGGAGATAGCAGAGCATTAAGATCTTCGGGATCTTATACAATACCTCTATACGACAAGACTAGGAGATCTTATAATTACAATGGGATCCTATTTGGGCCTCAGATTCCGTGTTCTGACAAGATGGAACTGCTCCTCATCAATGTTTCTCTTTGTACTAACGACCAAAAAGACGAGTGAAATTTTGGGCTTGGAATCTGGAATCCAATTCTAGAAAGACTTGGCAATGGGTTCCTGCCAGCATGGTATGTTTGGCAAAAGAACTAAAACCTTTTATTCCTGGATCAACGCTTTCAGATAAAGGATTCGTTGAAGAAGATAAGGTTTAAACGTTTGCTGACAGGGCTAAAAAACTACTTCCCAGAAGGTTCGAAGAGATATATTTAAAGAGCTAGAAATCAGGAATCCTCCCAATTTCAGCTCAGTCTCCTTAGACTTCCAGGCTCTTTCCCTGCCTTCGTGCAAGGATAGGGAAGATTTTGCAACGAGAGAACTCATCAATATGTAGGAAGAGTGCTCGTTAGCAACGGAAGTATCAAGTATTATCCTCCTCGGAGGAAGACTGGTATCTCGGACTATTAGATTTCCTATCGTCTACTGGATGTAGCTGACTAAAATTACCTCCCCTTGTTGCAGAGGCCATAAGCTCAAAGTGAAAGAATTTCTTCCACCCTTTTCCATTCTCCTGATAAACGATTGTGGATGTTCAGACTTTCGGACAATGTAGCGCCAATCAGGCGCCAAATGCCAAACAGGCGTAAAGACGCCAGAGCAAGACAGTCCAAATAAACACTGTCATTGTCTGATGAGGAGAAGGAGTAGGCCTCCAATCTGGCGCAGATGCGCTAGAGGCGAATAAATCAGGCAAATAAAGTGTCCGAGGTGGACATCGCCAGTTTTCATCGAGACTCTTAACAAGCTTGAATCTCCAGCAAGTGGGGAGAAGTCAGCCAGGCGCGAGGCACCAGGTAAGCGAAGCGCCAGCCAGCCAGGCGCGAGTGAGGCGCCAGCCAGGCGGCGAGGGCGGTAAGCCAGGGGCGAGGTGACCAGGCAGGCCGTGACGGCCGCCTGGCTGGCGCGAGGCACCAGCCAGGCGCTAGGCGCCAGGCAGGCGCGAAGCACCAGCCAGGCGCCAGGCGCCAGGCAAGCGAAGCGCCAGCCAGGCGCGAGGCGCCAGCCAGACGCGAGGCGCCAGCCAGGCGCGAGTGAGACGCCAGCCAGGCGCGAGTGAGGCGCCAGCCAGGCGCGAGGCGTAAGCCAGGGGCGAGGTGCCAGGCAGGCGTGAGGCGCCAGGCTGGCGCGAGGCACCAGCCAGGCGCTAGGCACCAGCCAGGCGCTAGGCGCCAGGCAGGCGCGAAGCACCAGCCAGGCGCGAGGCGCCAGGCAAGCGAAGCGCCAGCCAGGCGCGAGACGCCAGGCAGGTGCGAGGCGCCAGCCAGGGGCGAAGCGCCAGCTAGGCGCAAGCCAGGCTCTGGGCTTCATCCAGAAGAGATCTATTTCAAAGAAAGCCCTGGTCTTCTTTGGAACAGTGGAATCTCTAAAGCACTTCTTGAGTAACTTGATGATTCCTTCAGACAGCTAAGAATTAAAAGCGCTTGAAGTGCGAGCTTTTAACAATTCTTGTTCTTTCCATAACAATATGTCGTGAGAGACATATTAGCTGTAATAACGAGAGATGCAACTCTGTGTTGACTTCTCTTTGCACGAAGGAGATCAAGTGGGCCTATGAGAGATCCTTCTCTCTTTGTTTTACGTGTTCACGGATGCGTTGCTGGGATAGGGAGCCGACACTGATCCTTAACTAGTCAATTAAAATTTTTTTATTTTTAACATAAGTGTATTATTTTCTGGGGTTATTTGAAATGAGTTTGGGGATAGCTCTTTTCAAATTAAGCACAAACCCTCGTGTTAGGATCAGGTGATCGGGATCGGTGTTGTGCTCCTTAAATTATGCCAATAGGCATTGGTGTATTGTCATGTAAGTGGATGAGACCCCATTGACAGATCTACAAGAACTCTTAGCCATAGGTCACATCCTCGCTGAGGCTCTTGAGACGAAGCAGACTTCTAGCAATAGCTAGGAAGTCGACCCTTCGTCTAAACACATAGGAACCAAGGTTTTATTTATTTATTACCTACAACGTATGTTGTTTACCTGTCTATTCAGTAATAGCTGTCTTTTACCCTCCACCAATGGTGTGAATCAGCTATGTATATATCTGACAGGTAAGTTGAATGTATAAAATGATATTGTTATGATACAATAAAGTTTTATACATACTTACCTGGCAGATATATACAATTAAATGGCCCACCCAGCCTCCCCTCAGGAGACAGCTGGAAGAAAAAAAATATGAATTAGAAAACGGGTATGGTTCCTATTTCCGCTACCCAGCGGCGGGGGGGTAGATCACCTGACCTACCTGCCGCGTGTGCCGCGAAATTCGAATTTCTGTCGGGACGACGGAGTAATAGCTATGTATTGTATCATAACAATATCATATTGTTTGTATATCATGTAGGAACAAATGAAAATGTTTTAAAGTAAATTATATTTTTCCTAACTGTACAAACCTGAGGTCCTGTACATTACCCTGATGCCTGTGTCATGCCACCCCTCAATCTGAAACCTGGGGGCAAAAGGCAAACTGGAATGTTGACATTTGGGCAGGTGGGTATTCCCACCTACCTGATGGTAGTTACTGCCTAACCACTGTGTCCAATAGTTCAATTACTGTTTTCCAGCTTTGCCGAAAGTAATTCTGTAATGTAAAGGACCTCAGGTTTGTATAGTTAGGAAAAATACAATTTACTTTGAAAAATGGTCATATTTTATGCTGAAATATTTTCAAGTCAGGATTGCTTGAGCTGCTGCTTGGAACCCATAGATTAAGTGTTTTTATTTTACCATGAGCAAAAAAATCCTTGAGTTGATATTTTAGGTGTCACTGGGGGAAGTCTTACATTATTTGAGGACTCAAACTTCATGCAACACATCAGCAAGCTAAAGTTGTTCTTAGTGTTGAGATGAGGATATTTCTAATAAACTAAGCATATTATGATGCTGAATTTTTAGCTCAATTTATCTGATTAAAAACCAAAAGAAAACAACTTTTCACAGCTAAGTAGGAAGACACCAAAAAAGAACACATTGCAGGACTTTTGACAGTGGGGGGAGAAGAGACCTAAAAGGGCACTCGACTTCCAACTACTCAAGAGAGACAGACCACTGGGAACAGAATGCTGGCAGCCAGATTCTGAGACCAGTGGAAACACGTCACTCATGACACTGTAAAAGAGACCTAAGGGTATAGAAGATGTTTGACATTTATATTAAAGAAGGTCAAAGGAAACATGAAATTTTATGCATGACACTTACCTGGCAGGTATATATATAGCTTATCCTCTTGACGCACTGGCAGAATTTCAAAACTCGCGGCAACCGCTAGTACACTGGTAGTTCAGGTGATGGCCACCCCGCTCCCGTGGCGCTGGTACTTGGAACTATTCCCGTTTTCCTCAGATTTTCTCTGCCAGCCGAACCGGCAACATAGTTGTTGGTTCTCTGTTAGAATTTCCTGCTCGTTATCTGACTTTTGGATATTGGTATCGTATTCACGAAGTTAGAGTGGCAATCGCATTTTGTTTGGACCTTGTTTAGTATGTCTGATTCAGGAAGTATGTTTAGAGTTTGTGTGAAAGAAGGGTGTAAGGTGAGACTGCCGAAATCATCGGTAGATCCACATACTATTTGTAAGAAGTGTCGGGAGTTTGTATGTACGTGGGACAATAGGTGCAATGAATGTCAGTGTCTGAATGAGAAAGAGTGGAAGGCTCTTATGAAGTATGTGGAGAGATTAGAAAAAGATCGGGTTAGAAGATCTGTATCTAGGAGTGAAAGATCGGGATCTTCGAGTAAACCTTTGGATGAATCTTTGCATGTGTCTTCTCCAGCTCATTCACATGTAGATGTAGCACCTTCCCCCCAGGTTTCTCCTGCTCCAGTTGCTGTATCTGAGGATACTACTGATCCACAAAATAGTGAAAGTGTTCGCTGCCCTTGCGTCCATGGGAGACCAAATTAAACGATTAACAGACAAAGTGGAAGTGTTTGGTGACAGTGTTGTGGAGGGGCGCCTGATCGTCTCTCTCGTGCTCCTAGACCGAGACCTCTGTCAAGCTCCCAGACCCAAGGGAGAAGGCATGTCGACAGTCGAAGGGAGGCGAGAGGGGTTGACTTGCGATCAGTCGTCCCTTCAGGCAGTCCTGTTGATAAGTCCCAGGCTGCTGCAGTACGCCATAGAAAAGGCGATACTGGGAAGTGCCGTTATTCTTCGGATAGTTCAGCCTCGGGAAGGAGTAGGCGGTTCGCGGAAGTATCGCGTCCTCTCAAGAGGTCATACTTTCCGTCCTCTTCACAGGAGGAAAGGGCTTTCGACCAGAAGGGTGGAGTAGCCCTGAGATTTTTTCATCGGAGGATGAAGAGATGATCCCTATCAAAAGGAAGAGGATTTCACGTCAGTTGGAAGTTCGCTCGCCTCTTCGTGTTAGCCCGGTGCGTCCTCGATCTCCTCATCATCAGGAGTCTCGTAAGGAGGCGGAAACGAAGGAGGTGCTGCGGGACATGCAGCAGAGATTGGCAGTGATTGTTCAATCATGGGAGAAGCCCGAACAACCTTCGGTTAGACGTAAGGACTCGTCTCTCCCGGTTAAGTCCTCCAAGAGGACGCAGGACGTACAACGCGATCCAGGACGCAGTGCGTCCCTTAAGAAGGACGAAGTACAGGACGCAGGACGCAAGAGGAGAAGTGATGGACGCATGGTGGACGCATACGTTCAGGAGGACGCAGGACGCAGGCGGCAGCAAGTCAAAACATTGTCTCGACAAGGAAGAGAGGAGTTTTATAGGGAGTCAGTGCCGCATTCGCTTTCTAAACAGGAGCTGCATAAGGACTCTGAATTGGAGAGTCAGCAGGATCTTGGTTTTCAAGATATTTCTTCGCAGGAGGAAGGAAGAATTTGCGGAGAGTGCGGAAGAGGACAAGACGGAAGCTCCTTCTTCGGACTACAGGAGGCTAACAGAGTGCCTTCTTTCTTTGTTTGAAGGAGATTTTCAACCTTCAGGCCCGCCATCGCCTTTGTCGCAATTTTCGAAGACGAAGACAGCCAAGAAATCGTCGTTTTTGAAAATGACTTTGTCCATTTCGGCCAAGAAAGCCCTTCAACGCGTAAATGAGTGGTTGAAGGAGAAGAAAGAGTCGGGGAAGACTTCTTTTGTATTTCCTCCGGCCAAGTTGGCTTCGAAGTCTGGTTGGTTTGGTATGCTACGGGGGAAAGTCTTGGCCTGGGAGTGCCTGCCTCCTCCCAGGGAGACTTTTCCAACATAGTGGATAGCTCCCGTAGACATGCTTTGCATTCAGCCAAAGTGTGGTGGACTTCGTCGGAGTTCGACCATTTACTCAAAGGTATCTTTAGGACCTTTGAGGTGTTTAATTTTCTTGACTGGTCGTTGGGGGCCCTGGCTCGAACTTCGGAGATGGAAGAGTCGTCAGTATCCGAGTTGTCGAGAAGTATTATGTCCTGTATGGATAAAGCCTTGAGAGATGGAGCTAATGAATTGGCTTCAATTTTTACAGCAGGCGTCCTGAAGAAAAGACATCTCTTATGCTCGTTCGCTGCTAAAGGAGTGTCGAACGCGCAAAAGTCGGAGTTGATGTTCTCTCCTCTGTCAGGACAGCTCTTCCCGCAAGAGATCATTAAGGACATATCTCTCCCTCACTCAGAAGGCGACTCAAGATCTTTCTTACGTCATCGGTAAGGAAGTATTTACCTTCTAAGGTCATGAATAAGACTACGAAGGATACGAAGACAGCACAGCAGCCCTTTCGGGGTAGGACTTTCGCTCGACCAGCATTCAGAGGGAAAAGAGTTCCAACCAAAAGAGGGGCCAAAACTTCAACCAAACAATGAGTCAGAAGTCCTCCAGACTTGTGTGGGGGCCAGACTTTTAGACTTCTGGGAAGTCTGGCAAAGCAAAGGAGCGGATCCTTGGTCCGTAAAGGTAGCGAAGGAAGGGTACAAGATTCCCTTTCTCAAGAAACCACCTCTCGCTACAGCTCCGAGAGCCCTAGGGGCTCATTACATCGATTTAGAGAAGAGAGAGGCTCTTTGGCATCAGGTCATCACCATGATAGAAAAGGGGGCAATAGAACCGGTTCTGGATCACGAATCCCCAGGGGTGGGTTTTACAACCGTCTGTTTCTAGTACCGAAATCATCAGGAAGTTGGAGGCCGGTACTGGACGTAAGCCAGCTAAACTTGTTCGTAGAAAAGACCAAGTTTACGATGGAGACGAACGATTCAGTACTGGCAGCGGTACGACCAGGGGACTGGATGGTAACACTGGACCTTCAGGATGCGTACTTCCATATTCCAATTCATCCAAGGTCCAGGAAATATTTGAGATTCGTGATCCAGGGAAGGATTTATCAATTCAAAGCCCTGTGTTTCGGGCTGTGCACGGCGCCTCAAATTTTTACAAGAATGATGTCGAATGTGGCGAAGTGGCTTCATTTGGCAGGAGTCAGAGTCTCTCTCTACCTCGACGATTGGCTCATAAGAGCACAATCAAAACAGCAATGTCTGGAGGACACGGACGTAACATTGGAATTAACTCAGCAACTGGGTCTGATGGTGAACCTGGAAAAGTCACGATTGATCCCCTCTCAGGAACTAGTTTATTTGGGGATTCTGATATCCTCAGTGACTTTTCGGGCTTTTCCGTCACCCGAAAGGCAGACCATGTGTATACGGAAAGTGCAAGAATTCCTAATGAAAGACCAATGCTCAGCGAGAGAGTGGATGAGCCTGCTGGGACACTCTCTTCGTTAGAGCGGTTCATTTCACTAGGGAGACTTCACATGAGGCCCTTACAGTTCTTTCTGAACGAAGTCTGGCCAAGAAGATCGCAACCAGATTCCTTCCGGTTTCCAATTCCTTCGAAGATAAAGGAGGAACTAAAGTGGTGGCTAGTTCCGGAGAGGTTGTCAGAGGGTACGTCACTCCAGCAGAGGAACCCAGACCGGATATTATTTTCCGACGCGTCAGACGCAGGCTGGGGAGCGACGCTGGGCCCTCGGGAGGAGTCAGGCCTTTGGAGCGAAGAAGAAAAGGCATGGCAACATAAACAGGAAGGAAACTGATGGCGATCTTCTTGGCTATGAAAGCGTTCAGACCGTGGATCAGCGGCAAAGTGGTGCAGATCAACGCGGACAATACCACAGCTCTGGCATATATACGGAAACAAGGAGGAACCCACTCGTTGTCCCTTTGCAACCTGGCGAAGGAGATTCTTCTTTGGTCGCAGAGAGAAAACGTCACCCTGCTCACCAGGTTCATTCAGGGAGAGAAGAAGAACTCAGGGCGGATCTGTTGAGCAGGGACGGACAAGTGCTTTCCACGGAGTGGATGTTGCATCTTCAAGTATGCCAGAGACTGTGGAAGCTCTGGGGCACTCCAGTAGTGGATCTTTTCGCTACCGCAGCGACGAAGAGGTTACCGAACTATTGTTCTCCAATCCCGGACCCTCTTGCAGTCGCAGTCGATGCCTTCCTACTAGATTGGACGGGTCTAGATGCGTACGCTTTTCCCCCGTTCAAGATTTTAGGAAAGGTAATGAAAAAATTCAGGGAAAGTCGAGGAACAAGGCTGACCCTGATAGCCCCATACTGGCCGGCCCAAACGTGGTTCACAGAGGTACTGGAATGGACAGTAGATTCTCCGAGAAGTCTACCACGAGAGTAGATCTTCTCAAACAACCCCACTTCGACAGGTTCCCAAGACACCTCGCTCTGGGTCTGACTGCGTTCAGACTATCGAAAGACTTGTCAGAGCGAGGGGGTTTTCTAGAGAAGCAGCGAAGGCAGTTGCAAGAGCACGAAGGCCATCGACTATCAAAGTGTACCAGTCGAAGTGGGAGAACTTCCGTAAATGGTGTAAGAATCGGAAGATTTCTTCATCCAGTACCTCTGTGACACAGATTGCAGATTTCCTGCTAGACCTGAAGAAGAACTAGGTTTGGCTAATCAGACGATTAGAGGCTATAAGTGTATGTTGTCTGCAGTGTTTTTAGACAAACAGAGGTTTAAACCTGTCCAAATGACCGCAGATTCTTAAGAGATCTCCTCAGATCGTTTGATACAAAGAAGGATCGACGGTGCAGAACCCCTTCTTGGAATTTGGATGTCGTTCTCAAATTCCTTGGAGACGGATAAGTTCGAACCTATGGGCAGTGCGCCTTTGCGAGAGCTAACGAAGAAAACTATCTTCTTAGTAGCCTTAGCTACAGCTAAAAGGATTAGCGAGCTGCAAGCTATTGACAAGCAAATAGGATGGAAGCACAACAAAGCAGTTTGTTCTTTTCAACAGGAGTTCTTAGCAAAGAATGAGAATCCTTCACATCCATGGCCAAGATCATTTGAGATTGAAGAACTGGCTGATCTGGTAGGTCAAGAACAAGAAAGGGTTCTTTGCCCAGTAAGAGCCTTACGGTTTTACGTAGAAAGAACAAGAAGCATTAGGGGAACTTCATGTTCTCTGTGGTGCTCCGTTAAAGATCCTACTAGACCTATGTCTAAAAACGCAATGGCTTTCTTTGTAAGAGAAGTCATTAAAGATGCTCATTTGCTTTGTCAGGAGGAATGCTTCGGTATAATTAAAGTTAAAGCTCATGAGGTGAGAGCAGTAGCTACGTCCTTAGCATTCAGGAAAAATTTAGCCCTCAAGGACATTATAGATTCAACGTATTGGAGGACAAACTCTGTGTTTGCCTCTCATTACCTTAGAGACGTGAAGACAACTTTTGATAATTGTCAAACGTTAGGCCCGTATGTATCCTCAGGTACAGTACTGGGCAAAGGAGTTTCCACCCCATAACCTAATAACATGCTAGGTTTTTATATTAATTAGGTTATAGTGTTTTTATGGTTGTCTGAGAAGGTTAAGACCAGCTCAGTCTGTTGGTTAGTGTTTATTATATGTGTGTGTGGTTCAGGTGACTAACTTTCCTAGCATGAATGCCCGTGGTAAATGAGGGCTAGGGTTCTCTGTCAACAAATTGGTCACGTCCAGTTGTCAGGCCCTTATTGTTAGCTTTCTCAACAAACAGGTCACGTCCTAGTTGAGAGCTACTAAGGTTTAGCAGGCTAAGAGGCTGGACCTACGAAGTCAGCTACCTAGCAGGTAAGGAACATAATACATAGTTCTAAAAATTTAGTTAATTTTTGAATTATGACGATGTTGCTGTCTATGACCCACCTCCAAATGTGTCAATCAGCTATATATATACCTGCCAGGTAAGTGTCATGCATAAAAATGGTATTGTTATGATACAATAAAGTTTTATGCATACTTACCTGGCAGGTATATATAATTAAATTCCCACCCTCCTCCCCTCAGGAGACAGGGTTCAGAGAAAATCTGAGGAAAACGGGAATAGTTCCAAGTACCAGCGCCACGGGAGCGGGGTGGCCATCACCTGAACTACCAGTGTACTAGCGGTTGCCGCGAGTTTTGAAATTCTGCCAGTGCGTCAAGAGGATAAGCTATATATATACCTGCCAGGTAAGTATGCATAAAACTTTATTGTATCATAACAATACCATTTTTTTTTATAGTTGGTAAGAGACCAAAGGGAATAGAAGATGCTAGACAGTTAGGGAGGATGAGACTGACAAAGACCCAAAGCACCTCTCACAGACAGGGTAAGAAGAAACCAAAGGGAACAGGTGACTTTTTAACATCTAGGTAGGAAGAGACTAGATGGAACTAGAGGGAATGCTGCAATAGACCAAAAGGACACTGCAAAGAACTTTTAGCAAAGTCTGGAGTGCTTTACACTAGGCACATTGTCTGTAATAATAGGCCTTCATTGATTATTTTTAGCAACAGATAGGTCATTGTGGTGGCATGGAGTGGGAATTTTCAGGATTATTTTTCCTTGAGTATGTAAGTTTCAGTAATAACCATAAGTAAATATTTTATTGCTTTAACCCATTCGTAGTTGCAAATACTATAAGTGATTTTACATCTTGGATATTTTGGTTTAAAGTGTTATAGTTTTCATACATTCAACTTCCCTGTCAGATATATACTTAGCTATAGACTCCGTCGTCCCCGATAGAAATTCAAATTTCGCGAGGCACCACGCTAAACGGTTATGGTGGGGTCCAGGTCGATCTTACCATCCCGCCGCTGGGTGGCAGGAATAGGAACCATTACCTTCTAGAACCAGATTTTCTCTTTCGGTTAGAATGTAAACATACGTTTGCGGTTCCTCCTGACGTGATTTTCGTGTTTCACCGCCATCGATCTTCTGGGCTGTCTTTTGCAGGGAAGTACTGGGTCTTTGGTTCGGCATACGCTTTTTTAATGAATTTCACTTCGAAATTTCGAAGAAAATATTAAGTGAAACTACCGAAATTATCGGTAGACACTCACATAGTTTGCAATAAAGGGAATTATTAATATTTATTCATTATTACATGTAATTGTAATAAAGGTTACAACTTTATTGAGGAAATATTAAACTCTAATTTCCTACTTTAGGAAGTCAGAAAAGCATATAACTAGATACGCTTACTTTAGAAGCTTTAATAGCGTTTGTGCTAACGAGCAGTTAGAGTATTAGCAGTACTAGTAGTTGTTGCATCCTCATCACCTTCTTACTCCACAGAAACTACAAATTTATATATGCAAATTTGAAGATAATGGATGTAGCTCAAAATGCGAGCTCTTAAAAGGTAAGAAGTGAATATAGTGTTCCCCATTGAAGTGGAGGGTGCGTCTGATCGGCTCTGTCTCGGTCCCAGGTCTAGACCTCTTCCAAACTCACAAGCCCAGAGGAGAAGGAATGTCGAAAGCCGCACGGAGGTTTCAGAGAATCCCCACCGATCAGGCGTCCCCTCGGCAGACTCTGTAGAACGTCCCAGACTGCCAAGTTCGCCATTGGAAAGGCGTCCTCGGCTCTGTCTCGCTCTCAGGCCTAGACCTCTTCCAAGCTCACAAGCCCAGAGGAGAAGGAATGTCGAAAGCCTTAAGGAGGTTTCAGAGAATCCCCACCGGTCGGGCGTCCCCTCAGCAGGATCTGTAGTAGCATCCCAGACTGCCAAGGATAGCCGTTGGAAAGGCATCCTAAAACAGTGTTTTTTCGTCATCCAAGTCTTCATCGAAAGGAAAATAGGGTGGAGTTCTGACAAGCTGTCGAGACCTTCTAAAAGATCGTGGAAATCGCCAGCTTGGGATTCGACTATCCACCTGAGAAGAGGAAGAAAGACATTTATTCATTAAATCCTCCTTCCCCTAGATCGGATACGGAGAAAGAAGACGACGCTACGAAGATCCTAGGAGAAAGGCAACAGTAGACATCTTCGTTAATAGAAGTTTTGAAGAAGGATCCTCCCAGGAGAAAGGATTGCTTCCTTCCCGTTAAGAAATCCCGTCCGATAGAAGTCTGACAGCTCGGACGAGGCGGCCAGGCGCAAATCGCCGACAAGGCGAGAGGATTCTAAAGAGGCGGCTGAAATGAGGCACAAAGCGCCTGAAACGAGACGCAAAGCGCCTGAGGCGCCTGAAACGAGGCGCAAAGCTCCTGAAGGGCGCCTGAAATGAGGCGCAAAGCGCCTGAAGCCCCTGAGATGAGGCGCAAAGCGCCTGAAGTGCCTGAGATGAGGCGCAAAGTGCCTGAAGCTATAAACCAGGATCTTCATCGGATATGGAGTTAGAGCCTGATTCAGCGAAAGGTGAAAGACATTCGAGGCCTTCTCCTGATAAGGACGGGAGTTGTTGCACAGGCGGCCGTCGCCCTTCTCAGGATAGTCTTAATGCAAGTAAAGGCAAGAGCAAGATTGGCTTTTTTCCTGGCGGGGGGACTCAAGATGTCGCACAGGCAGCCGTAGCCCTTGTCAGGTTAGAATCGGTACTGCTAAAAGCTCTTCACCTTACGAAAGGAGGCGCTCTCCTCCGGTTGCTCATTCTTCTCCCAACTTGATGGACAGGAAATGGAAGATAGATCAGAATTGGAAGCCAATAAGGGAGCAGGTCTCTCAGTTTATAAGACCTTAGCGACCTTTTTTATTGAAAAAATTAGTTCATTACTAATAAGACGATATTAAAATCTTCCCCTTTCTAAAATAATGCAACCAACCATTTACAGAAAGAGTGGCAATCGTTTGCAAATTGAACAAGATTCGTACGAGCTCTCATTCATTGATTAGAGGCTCTTCCAGATAATAGGGGCGTAGAATACGGCCTTATATCTAAGAGAATAAAAATTTGAGGGATTCTCTTCGATCCTAGGGTTTTCATTGCGATCTCTTTCGACTAATACTAATTCGTGTTTATTGACGAAAAGAACGAAGAGGGCAAGATTTCCATTCTCTCTCTGCATCGGAGAGGAAAGAATGTAGTAAGAAGACTTGGTGTATACGACTACTGAATGACAAGTCATATAAGCATACCATAGTTGCCTTTGTGGTTCGCTACAGAATTATCTATATCCTTACAGGATTTTCCTGGTAAGGACTTCGCTTAAAAGGTTGTTACGACAATACCTACTCACTTCGGTATTTACAAAGGTTGTTTTGGCTAATTTGCATTATTGAGAGCTTCCTTAGCTCGAGAATAATTTTATTATATTCCTTCATTGAATGAAGTAACTGGCAACTCAGGATGAATGCAGCCAGGCAGCGAACGAGACGGCCGGGCTGTCATTGTAAGGCCAATACAGTACCATCCAGTTCTCGGTCATGAGCATTCGGTTACATCTCTCTCTCTCTCCAACGGGATCAAATGGTTAACCGTATATTCCCCCTACAATCATGGACTTAGTCTCAAATGGAGGGGATAGTTAAGCTAACATTAATAAAATATTGTCTGCCTTTTGCTAAGAAGCTTTCAATAAGAAAGATATTATAACCTTTCAATGCTGTTTACCGTAGGTAACATTATTAAAGGATTCTAATGCAGCAGAACATTATATTATATAATGCTCTCATGCTTACGAAAGCATGGCTTATTAGAATACATGCTTAGTGAGAAGATGGATGTAGTAGAGAATTCACTTTAAGACTACGGTATGGTCAAGTCTTTCGAGAAACGCACACAACCTTTTTAGAATCGGATATTGCTCAAGAGAAGATGGATGAGTGGGATGGGAAACATCCTCTTCGTGGCAGAAATGGTTTCCCTGAATGGACTATACTACGTATATAAGAGTTTTTTCCTACTAAGAACGGAATTAACATGTGAAAGGATGTCGGGTACCATAAAGGCACAGATGATCTGGCACATAACATAAAGAGAATTAGAAGAAAGCCCCAGCCTGGCGCAATGAGCCAAGAGCACCATCCAAGATATTTTCTCGTTTTAGCGAGTTATTAACCTAAGAGTCCAGTAGCCTCTCAGACAGCACGCTCGGTAACGGCAAGATTCGTTCCTGATTTCGTTACCCATTTAATCACTTAGGCCAATTCCACGACTCTCTCATATCGCAAAGAGCATTGAGAATCTCTTTTTTCGCTCCTGTTCGCGTTAACAAAGAGAACCTATTTGGAAAACAGACAGGGAATGTAACGATCCTTAAGAGGTTCGATGAAAGATTTTGCATGTCCGTGAGAACCTTCTCGATCGACGATAATAACTGTTAACGTATGTCTAACATTTATTGCAAAGAGTTGTGAGAACCTGCGAAAAGTCTTCTTCATAGATCTCTTAGCAAGGTAGAAGACGAACAGGTTTCCTGTAGACTGCTTCCTTTTCCTCGAACCAAGAGAGGTAGCAATATACGCCATCTTTATTTTGTAGAAAGGGGAATAAACTTTAGTCTTTTTTCCCCAAAATATAAATTCTTTACAGAATTTAAGATAAAGGGCATCAAAGAAAGAGAGGATAATACTTTATGCCTCATTTTGGCCTTAGAGAGGTTGGATTCACAGAGGTCACGTTCTTCTCACAGCATGTTTTGGAAGTCATTTCCAAGACAGTCTGAATATTCTATCAGCATCTATTATAAATGGACCTTAACAACCTCTCCACTCTGAGTCTGTCTGCGTGCAGACTGACCAGAAGTGGACATGAATGAGAGGATTTTTCAAGGTAAATGACAATAGTCATGGACAAAATATAGAATTGCTGCAGATCGTGCTAGAGGGAATGAGGAAACTGTCCTCTTCCGATACCTCTGTGAACCACATAGCGGTTTTTTCTTCCCTTTCAGAGGGAAGAATCACCTTTGTATATATCTGCTATCAAAGAACGCAGTAAAAGGCTATACTCTGTCTATAAAGGGAATTTGAGATAGCAGAGGATTAAGATCTTCGGGATCTTATACGATACCTCAATATGACAAGAGTAGGATATCATGTACTTCTAATGGGATCTTTTTTGTGGCCACAGATTCCGTGTTCTGACAAGATGGAACTGCTTCTCATGAAACTTCTTTGAGAAATTTTTATGAGGGAATTCTTTGTTTCTCTTGGTCCTAAACGATCAAGAAGACAAGTGAATTTTTTTAGCATTGGAATCTCGCATCAGATTCTATGGAGATTAGGCAATGGGTTCTTGCCAGCATAGTATGTCTGGCAAAAGAACTAAAACCCCCTATTCCTGATTCAATGTTTTCAGATAGAGGTTTCGTTGTCCAGGCAGGGTACTTACGTTTTCATCTACAGTACAATGGTTCAAACGTTTGCCTATAGAGTCTTTGGAATGCGATGACGGCTCGAAATGCTTCCCAGAAGGTGTTCAGAGGGATACAATAAAGAGCTAGAAATCAGGAGTACTCCCAATTTCAGCTCGGAGTCTCCTTCGACATCCAGGCTTCTTCCCTTACTTTGGGTAAGGATAGGGAAGATTCTGCAACGAGAAACCCCTTCAACATGTAAGAAGAGATCTCGTGACCAACGGAAGTATTCAAGAAGGACCCTCCTCGGAGGAAGACTCTTATCTCTCGTACGGTTAGATATCCTATCGTCTACTGGATGTAGCTGACTACAATCACCTCCCCTTGCTGGAGAGGCCAAAGCTCAAAGTGGAAGAACTTCTTCCACTCTTCTCCAGTCTCCTGATAAACTATTGTGGATGCTCAGGACTTTTGGACAATGTAGCGCCAACCAGGTGCCATATGCCAAAACAGGCGTAAAAAACGCCAGAGGCAAACAATCCCAAGAACACTGTCATTGTCTGAGGAGAAAGAGCTGGCCTACAACCTGGCACAGATGTGCTAGAGGCGAACAAATCGGGCAGATAAGAGTGTCCGATGTGGACATCGCCAGACATCCTCGGGACTCTACCAAGCTCGAAACTCCGGCAAGTGGGGAGGAGCCAGCCAGGCGCGAGGCCCCAGCCAGGCGCGAGGCACCACCCAGGCGCAAGCCAGGCTCTAGGCTTCATCCAGAAAAGATCCATTTCAAAGGAAGCCCTGGTCTTCTTTGAAATAAGTGTGATCGCTAAAGCACTTCATGAATAACTTGATGATTCCTTCAAACAGCTGAGAATTAAAAGCGCTTGAAGTGCGAGCTTTTATGAATTCTTGTTCGTTCCATAACAATATGTCGTGAAGGACATATTAGCTGTAACTTACTGGAGATGCAACTCTGTGTTGACTTCCCTTTGCACGAAGGAGGTCAAGTTGACCTACGAGAGATCCTTCTCTCTTGGTTTTACGTGTCTACGGATACGTTGCTGGGATAGGGAGCCAACACTGATCCTTAACTAAGTGAGTTAATTTTTATGTTAACATAGTGTTTTTTCTTTGGTTTGTTTGAAAGGAGTTTGGGGATAGTTCTTTTCAAACTAAGCACAAACCCTCGTGTTAGGATCAGGTGATCGGGATCGGTGTTGTGCTCCTTAATTATGCCCCTAGGCATAGGTGTATTGTCATGTAAGTGGATAAGACCCCATTGACAAATGACCATTAGATTCTGTCGAGTAAGTGGATAAGACCCCATTGACAGATCTACAAGAACTCTTAGCCATAGGTCACATCCTCGCTGAGGCTCTTGAGACGAAGCAGACTACTAGCAATAGCTAGGAAGTTGACCCTTCATCTAAACACATAGGAACCAAGGTTTTATTTATTTATTACCTACAACGTATGTTGTTTACCTGTCTAATCAGTAATTAGCTGTCTCTTACCCTCTGCCAAAGGTGCCAATCAGCTAAGTATATATCTGACAGGGAAGTTGAATGTATGAAAATGATATTGTTATTGTACAATAAAGTTTCATACATACTTACCTGGCAGATATATACGATTGAATGGCCCACCCAGCCTCCCCTCAGGAGACAGGTGGAAGAGAAAATCTGGTTCTAGAAGGTAATGGTTCCTATTCCTGCCACCCAGCGGCGGGACGGTAGATCACCTGGCCCACCTACCTGTAGCGTGTGCCGCGAAATTCGAATTTCTATCGGGGACGACGGAGTCTATAGCTAAGTATGTATCTGCCAGGTAAGTATGTATGAAACTTTATTGTAGAGTAACAATATCATTTTATTGATGTTTTTTTTTTTTTATGAATGTTTTGCAACTAGGTGTTAAGACCTCTATTGCATGCCCCGTATTTTTTTAATAGTTTTGTTTTGCTATATGAACTTTCTTTGGGACCCATCTATGTGTTTTCTGTTTCCTTTTTAAATTTTTATATATATTTTCAGGTTTTCATTTACCCACATCTATGGACCATCAACTTCTCAGAAGGAATTATTTGAGGAATCAACCTTGGGTTTGGTGAACGATTTTGTAAAAGGCCAAAACCTCTTGCTTTTTACATATGGTGCTACAAACTCTGGCAAAACTTTCACAGTACAAGGTAAAGTTTTTTAATTGAAATGGTGTTTTTTTACAAGGAAGCCACACATTTGATTTTAGGGCCATTCTTAGAATTTTATTGAAAAAAAATTGCATAAAAATTACATGTGTTTCTGATTTTATCTATTATTCTACAGGGACATCTTCAGATCCTGGTGTCTTGCCTCGTACGTTAGATGTTCTTTTTAGATTCATTGGAAATAAACATTACCCAAGGAACGACCTTAAACCCCGATATTTTTGTGGTGTTAGCCGGCTAGAAGAGAGAGATGTCAAGAAGGAAGAAGAAAAAAAGCAAAATATTTTCAAGATTAGTCCTGAAAATACATCAAGATTCTCAGGATCCTTATCAGTAAGTTGCCAGCTGAGTCTGAATGTCTCATATATTGCATATTACATATTAAATTGTGTACAAACTAATAGCCATTTTATATTATTGTGATGTTTTATAAAGATTTTAGTTTGTGATTATATATAAACTTTTATAAATATTTCCTCAGAACCTGTCCAAGTTTTCCAATGACACCAGTTTGAATGAAACTCTGCCATCAACCACAGACACTAGTACAGGTAAAGCATAGACATTGTTCTGACATTTGCTTTTATTTGTCTGAAATAAAATTGTGATGAGTAGTAATATTCGAAACAAATTGTAAAATCTATAGTACATGGCACCTCAATATAGCAGATTTTGCTACTTGATGGATTCACCCAAGTCTAGTAAAATTGATTGAAAATTTTTGTACATTAAGTATGATAGGGTTATTGGACAGTAGACCGAGGCCTTCTTGTTTGTGCATTTGAGGAGGAGGAAAGTCCCAGAAAAGTTGGTTAGGCTTGTTGAGATGATATATCAAAGAATGAGCACAAAAGTAATAGCAGCAGTTGGGGAAAGAGAAAACTTTGAAGGTAGTGTTGGATTACACCAAGGGTCAGCATTAAGCCCATTTTTGTTTGTGCTGGTCATGAATGTGTTAACTGAAAAGATCAGGAATGAAGAGCTGTGGGCGTTGTACACTGATGATTTGGTGATTACTACAGAAAGTGAGGAAGACCTACAGAGAAGGGTTGAAGGTGAATGTGAATAAAGCAAAGGTTTTGGTGAGCTGTAGGGAAGATAGAGGCAGAACATTAATACAAGTGGAAAAATTTAAATACTTAGGATCTACTTTAAGCCAAGAGGGAGGATGTGAGGCTGAAGTTGACAGTAGGATAAACGCTGCATGGGGGAAGTAGAGAGAGAGATAGCTTGAGTAGTATGTGATAAGAAATCCCAATCAAGCTAAAAGTCAAGATCTATAGCACAGTGATAAGACCAGTGTTAATGTATGGATGGGAAACATGGGCTCTAAGAAGAAAAGAGGAAGTAAAGCTTAAGAGAACAGAGATGAGAATGCTGAAGTAGATTATGGGAATATCTCTGCTTGAGAGATTGGAAAATTATGAAATATGAAGAAGGGCAGGCTTAGTAATGATTACAGAGGTAATAAGAGTCACAATTGAGGTGGTATGGGCATGTGTTGAGGATGGATGACGAGGAGGGAGTAAAGAGGGCTTGGAAGGAACTTGTTGGAGGAAGAAGGTCTAGAGGCGGCTGATAACCAGGGACTGCCTGTATTATTATTGTTATTATTATTATTTGAAAGTTAATAGTACTTATAATTATGTAAATAATTTATTCATCATATAAAAATCAACATACATGTACCATAAAAAGTCTCATCTCTGCAAAAGAAAAAGAGGGAGAATTGTTATTTTCATAATGCAATGTTATTTAATTTACAAGTAAAGCTTAAAAACTCACAAATAACATAAAAAATTAAACAATTAATTTTGCAGGGTTTTTCGAGGATTCACGTGTGTTTAGATGATTGTGAAAAACTTGCATGTGACATTTAGTTTGGATCCAATTAAAAGTTTTTGCTATTGTGAATTTACACAATTCGAATCACACAATTTCTGGGAATTACTGTAAAACAAATGTAAAGCAGGTATCCAAAGGTAAACTAATATATTAAACTAGAAGCCTGCAAAATTGCAAAATGACTGTTTCTCGATTCATTTGTTTATTGCCAAACTTGATGTTGTTTATGCCAGTATTTTGGTGGGTGCTCATGAAATAGTAAGTGGTTTTAATTATAAGATATGGCCATGAATTGTTAAATGAGCCATAAGTTTGGTAATTTTATTTGAAGGCCTAGCTTAGTATAATTTAACAAAAGTGAATTTGCCCAGTAAGTAAAACTTAGTTTTATGTTTTTTACTTTTATTTTTTTTAACAAGGTAGGGTTAAAGATTATGTAGGAAAAAAGGTTAGCCCCATGTTATCTGGACTATTGAAAATGCAATGTGCATGATGCAGAAGATATATGATGAAATCATGTTTGTTCATACACGAAACAAACCTTCAGTCTTAACATTAGGATTTACTAGCGCCAAGCTGGAAACCGGTAGAATTAAAATTACACTTGTGAGATCCAGGGACTAATGGCATCTATACCAGGTCACGGGGCATGTATACCCAGAATGCCCACGGCTACCTGTGACCCACCAGTTAATTTTCCTACCGCCTTTAAGATAAGACGTGTTACTGTCTATCTGATTTAAAGCCGGTTTTTCAGTTTGCCCGTTCTTTATCCATTTCATTTTTTATTTTTCATTCCTTTTCTTTCTCCAAGTGTGATCAGTGTGTGGTAAGAGTGTATACGTGGTATGATGGAGAATTTTGCCTCAACATCGGGATCGTCTACCGTTTCGAAGAGGAGACAAAGGAAATGCCCAGGAGTCAGTGGCTTTCCATGTTCTAGGTTCCTAACTTCGGTGTCGACGGATCCTCATCCAACGTGTAGTAGGTGCAGGGAAAACGTATGTACGGTTACTAATCCGTGTTCTGTTTGTCGCGGTTGGTCGGTGGAACAGTGGAAGAAGTTCTATGGGAAAAGCCAATACAAAAGGAAGGGGGTGACGCCATCTTTGGATGACCAAACCTTACCGGCTTCTTTTGTATCGGCAATAAACCAGGCTGCTCCATATGTTTCTCCACCTTGCTTTTGATTTGTCTCATACCCTTCGGTTTTCTCCTAGCGGTTCTGTATCGGAAACGTCAGGAGGGGCCTTGGGTAATTTTATGAATAATGTGCACTCTCCTTTGTTCCCAGCAAGTAGAGGGGGAGATCCGCCATCTTTGTTCCAGGCTCCTGCTACTCAAGCGCATAGGTTAGATGGTATGTGGTCAGCGCTAGGCCTACCAGGCGTACCAACCTTGGATGGTCTGCTTGCGCATTATATGAGTCACGGTTCCAGCAGGGTCCGGCAGCGCTGAATGTTCCTCATCCCCCGGGCTTGCAATTTATGGAATTAATGCCGCGGCTTCACCATCCCACTCGGTGTTTACAGCGATGCAGAACGTGGGAGGTAGTTTGGCAACAAACGTGCGGTTGCCAGCAGAAACCTCTCAGTCTCTCCCTACGAGAGGGATGACGTCACAACATACGTCACACTCTGAGATGGCAGGCGTGATGACGTCACAGACCGATTCTCGGCCTTTTTCGCTGCACCCAGACGCTAATACGCCTTCTGACCCGTCAATGCAAACTGTAGTACAGAAATTACAGGATATAGAGAAGAGAATGAATAAGAGAGACAAAAAGAAAAAGTGTGATTCGCCTTCTTCGTCTTCTTCCTCTAGTTCGGCGTCATCGCTAAGTCCGATAACGTCACGGCGAGCGCCAGTCAAGCGTTGGAGGAGGATTCGGGAGTTCCTGGCAGATCCTCGGGCTAAGAGGAGAAGAATCAATTCTTCCTCATCTTCGGACCAGGACTGTCATTTCCAAGTCAGCAAGAAGGTCGGAAAGTCAGTGGCTATTAAGCACAGGGTTGGCAGACGAAGCCGTTCGCAAGAATCCGAACAAGCGAGAGAGGTGACGGCCGGCGGGCTAGCGGCCCGAGGCGGGGAGTTGCCAGTTCGGATCGCAAAAACTGCGATACCTCTGGTAAAATCGACGTTGGCGGCGAAAGGTGCAGCAGAGGATGGAATGCAGGTCCCAGTTTCGCCCGTAAGGCCATTCAAAATACGTACGAAGGACGATAAGGCTCCTATTAAAAGTACGAAAAATAGAGAGTTGGCAACCTCGGCGGATACGTTCGTGGAAGGCAGTGTCCGTCTGGATAGAAGGTCGAGGCCGGGCTCGCCGACGCTCGAAAACGATGCCAATACTAATAGAGACGAACTTATCTCTGTCTTAAGGGAGCCTTCATCTTGGAGATCTAGACGAGATTCTCGCTCTAGATCCGTGAGCAGAGAAAGAGTGAGACGTTCTCGTTCCCCACCCCTGCTGACTATCCGGGATCGAGCCAACAGCGGCCAGCAAAGATCAAAGAGACCGCGGCCGTAGGGGCAGGCGGCCGTGGAATTCCGGGGCGTCTGTCAGAAGATAGAGGCGAGACAACATCCCTTGTGACGGAGAATGGTACACTAGAGCCGGAGGAAGGAGAAAACCAAGAGTTTCTGGCCTCGTATGCAGAGGTGATTGATTTGATTCGTCAATTCAATAACCTTTCGGAGAAGACAGAAACACCGGCCAGTATGCTTCCTCCTGGAATTGACATGGCATTTGGACTAAAGAGGGATACCAAGGTGTCGTATGAATTGCCTTGTTCGAGTCATGCGGAATCGGTCTTGCAACACGTAAACGCAAAGATTGCTGGGAGGGATAATTCCTTAAGATCTAATAGATCATTTAAATTTATTCCCCCTCCAATGATAAAGCAAAGGAAATATTATACGACACCAAAGGTCCCTTTGCTGTCTAGACAAATGAACCCTAATGTTGTAAGGTTAAGGCCTGGATTAACCTTGGATCAGGTTAAAATGGAGTGCCCTTCAATGACGTACCAAGAGGCTGCTACGTTAGAAGCAACAGCTTCTTCTGTCTTTCAGGCTGCTTCTTGGTTAGACCTTTGGTCAACAGCAGTGGCGAAGATTGCATCCTCGGAAGCAACAAGGAAAGTAGTGGATGAACCATTGTTCATTAGATTACTACAGTCAGGTTCCAAGGCGATTGTGTACCTGACAAACGTAAGTGCCAATGTTTGGGCAAATATCCTGCTAATGAGGAGAGATGCAGCGTTGGCTAGACTAAGCCGCAATGTGGATTTGGATTCCCTGTTAGCAATGAGGAATGGGGATATCTTGGAATCGCAACTGCTGTTGCCAGAGGTCATACTGGAAGAGGCGATAGATAGAAGAAGGATGGACACTAATGATAGGTTGGTGCAACAGGCAGTTAGGAAAACATCTAACAGTCAAACTACTCCTTTGGAGGGAAGACAACAGCAGATGTCTCGAAAGAAGACAGTGAGACATAGCATCCCTAATAGAGTCACAAGACCCTCTTCCCCAAAGAGGATAACTCATCGGCCCTTTCACAATAGAAACAACAGAGGAAGGGGCAATAGGGGAAGAGGGAGAGGCTCAAGAAGATAGGATGGGCGCCTCCCATCACTCGGCCACACCAGTGGGGGGTTGCCTGGCAAATCACTGGAAGGTGTGGCAGGAACTAGCGGCAGAGCAGTGGGTGGTGGATGTTCTCAGGATCGGGTATTTGATCCCGTTCGAGGTAACTTCACCCCTGACAGATCAACCATTACCCCACGTCACTTATGCCCACAAATCTCAGAAGGCCACTATTCTGCAGGACGAAGTGAAGAAGATGAGGGAAAAAGGAGCTGTGCAACAAGTATGCAGTCCGGCAAAAGGCTTCTACAGCAGGATTTTCCTGGTACCCAAAGCCAACGGGGAGTGGAGGACAGTAATAGACCTGTCAACGCTGAATCTGTTTATAAGGAAAACCAGTTTCAAGATGGAAACTCCGAAAACGGTTCTACAAGCAGTCAGAATCGGAGACTTTATGCTGACAGTCGACCTAAAGGACGCATACTTTCAGATACCAGTCCATCAGTCTTCAAGGAAATTTCTCCGCTTCAGTCTTGCAGGGAAAGCTTTCGAATTCAAGGTCCTGTGCTTCGGATTGACAACGTCTCCTCAAGTTTTTACAAGAGTGTTCACCCTCGTGTCAGCGTGGGCGCATGCTCAGGGGATCAGGCTAATAAGATATCTGGACGATTGGCTGGTGATAGCAAAGTCCAGGGAGAAATTACTCAGGGACAGGGCGGCCCTCCTGCAGCTTTGCCACAGCCTAGGTATTGTGGTGAATCAGGAGAAGTCGCAGTTGGATCCAAGTCAACGTTTGGAATATCTGGGAATGGTGATAGACACAACACAAGCCAAAGTATTCCCGACAGACCAAAGAGTAGAGAAATGCAAACAAGTGGTGAATGCCTTTCTGGGAAAACAGACACAGCCAGCAAGACAGTGGCAGGTGGTGCTGGGAATCCTAACCTCCCTGGAGAAGCTAGTACCACAAGGAAGGCTACACCTTCGGTCCCTACAATGGAGGATGAAGGAGTTTTGGTCACCAACAGTAGATCACCCGTACGAGCAAATTCCCTTGTCGGCAGAAGTGAGGAAAGACTTGCTGTGGTGGGTGAACGACGACAATCTGACAGTGGGTGTCCCCCTTCAACAATCCTCCCCAGACCTCTTGCTGTTCTCGGATGCGTCACTAGAAGGCTGGGGAGCCCATATGGTGGAGTTGATGGTGTCAGCAAAATGGAGTTGCAAGGACAGAGAACTCCATATAAACGTGCTGGAGTTGAAAGCAGCTTTTCTGGCTCTACAGGAATTCAGGGAGAGAGTAAAGGGACACTCAGTGGTATTGATGTCAGACAACACCACAGTAGTAGCTTATATAAACAAGCAAGGAGGCCTAGTTTCTCGGCAGTTACATGTGATGACAGTTCAACTTCACCAGTGGGCTATAGAGAACCTGGTAGACATCAAGGCCAGGTATATTCCAGGAAAAAGGCAGTCCACGGATAGGAGCCTGACCCTAAAGACAGTCTTCTTATTGGCCCTGGCTTCAACCAAAAGGGTGGGGGAGCTACATGGCCTCTCATATCTCATAAAGCACTCGAGAGGTTGGAGATCAATGGTATTTGAGTTTGTCCCAGAATTCGTGGCCAAGACCCAAAATTCAACAATAGTACACGGCAGATTCGACTCCTTTACCATACCTTCCTTGGCAGACTTTGTAGACAACAACAAAGCTGAGATGCTCCTGTGCCCCGTCAGGGCACTAAGGGAGTACTTAAAGAGAACAAGGCACCTCAGGCCGGGGTGCCGGAGGTTGTTCGTAAGTACAGGACGGAACAAGAAGGAAGTGTCCAGGAATACAATATCGTTTTGGCTAAGGGAGACGATCACAGATGCTTATACGGCAGAAGACAGAGGGTCAGATAGCCAGGTGGGAGCTAGAGCTCATGACATCAGGGGCGTGAGTGCTTCCCTGGCATTTAAAAAGAACATGTCTGTGGATAAAATTCTGAAAGCTGGTGTGTGGAAACGCCAAACAACTTTCACCTCATTTTATTTGAAAGATGTTGCCCATAGATCCTTGGACACCTTTTCCTTGGGTCCAGTGGTGGCGGCCCAACAAGTGATATAGTTCATCCAGTGCCCCTGGCGGGTCAGTTTGCGTCTAGTCTAAGATGAAGGTATGAAAGTAGAATGAATGGGATGAACTGGTCTTTTTTCTTTACTACTTTCTTCCTACTCCTTTAACTACGGGCAATATGAAGGAGAGTACCGTCATGTGCTGGAACGGACTAGATGCAGGTGAGGTGGTCAGCCATACTGTGAAGCTATCTTAGGTGATGATATACTTTTCAGTAGCAACACACCCCTCTGGATAATAGGGAAAAGAGGGGTGAAGGTGGATCCAGTTGCAAGGGACAAGAGTAAACAGTAGAATGGTATCTACACCCAGTGGGAGAAAACCAATAGATCCGCTTATATCTTTGGTCCTAGGTTCATTGTCCATTCTCTTAGAATTTCCCTATATATTCGGAAATGGATAAGGTGGCAAACTCCCAGTCAGTTGTAAAGACTTACCTCCCTCCAATAGTAAGTCTATCCTAATGTTAAGACCGAAGGTTTGTTTCGTGTATGAACAAATACCAAATTTGTAACTAATTTGTATTTTTCATAACTAACAAACCTGAGGTCTTAACATTAGGATTTACTAGCGCCAAGCTGGAAACCGGTAGAATTAAAATTACACTTGTGAGATCCAGGGACTAATGGCATCTATACCAGGTCACGGGGCATGTATACCCAGAATGCCCACGGCTACCTGTGACCCACCAGTTATATTTCTAACCCAGTTTAGACTGCTAGAGGGGTGGTTCGAGGTGGGCCTTTAACTGTTAAGACCTCAGGTTTGTTAGTTATGAAAAATACAAATTAGTTACAAATTTGGTATTTTGCGGACAAAATTTTAAGTCACATGATACAAGAGATCAGATGATGCACAGTCATATATGGCAATTTGATTCTTTAAATTGAATGATAATTACAAATTACCAGTTGAGATAGGCTATTGGATAATTATATATGGAATTGCACTAGACCATAAGCTATAACAGTTAGCCCAAGGGTACCCTATTGTGTATGTCTTTGTTACTTGGTGGATTTCGTTACTTAGCGGAAAGAGCAAACCCTAAGGTCTGTTATGTTGAAAGACTTTAATAATATCGTGACCATGTGGAGTATATTGGTTGGATGGTTTTCCAAAATTTATGGGCATAGGCATAACTGCGTAGCACACGTGCCCCCTTTTGAAACTGGTTCCCCCCATTTTGAGTTTGTGAAGTTTGTAGTAAAAGCCTAAGCTTAATTTTCATGTTATTATTATTATTATTATTATTATTATTAATGTTAAAGTTATATAAATCAGGTAGTTTGGCTGTTTTTTAATACAAAGATAAGTGAAGTTTTGCTATATTAATGGTAAGAAAAAATTCATTTTCCAATGGCAGCTAAGTATAATGATGATCTTTATTTCTTAGATGTTGAGCTGCAACAAACAAAATGATTAATAAAATGTAAACAAGGTGACAGGATTAAAATTGACAACATTGTGGATTTGACAGCTTTTTGAGTTCCTTTTAAAGATGCATTTCCAGGTTTATACAAAATGTTAATCATTGCTCTTGTATTACCACCAACATTTGCATCTTGTGAGGGAAGCTTCTCTTCACTAAGACACATGAAGAACTACCTCAGAAATTCTGTATTATCATAAATTGTCCAGTGTATTAGTAATTGGAATCCACCAGGGCAGGGCAAAAAATATTGATATGGAAAAGTTTGTTGATTTTTTGCTAGGAAACATAGTAACAGAATGATGCAGATGTATTAAATCAATACATCTGCATCATTCTATTATTAACACTATTAATTCAATGATCAGAATCGAGTAATCAATTGTAATGCAATCTTATATACTTTAACTGAAGTCATTAATTGTAGCAACCAAATGTCTTTAATTTCTTTGGTCTCATAGATATATTAAATGATTAATTCCTATATAATTTTCCTTTTTGCAATAAGCAAATGTTAATTTTGATTCTCTTAATTATATTTTGTTTTACATACCAAGTGGTTTTATTTCATTGCCAGATCACTACATATAATAGCTAATTTGGATTTACAAGTATGGTCAGAGGATCATAATTTTTATTGAAAAAATATTTGAGCAAGTATGAGTTATATAAAAACGTGATTCACAAATTGATAGGCTTAAATATTTTAAAACAACCTTAATATCTATCCATATGACTTAAAAAAAGTAGTATTATTTGTGCATGCCCAGTGCCCCCCCTTATTAATAGACTCCTAGTTGCACCTATTGTTATGGGTAATGAAAATCAAATCCCAGTAATGAATAGATGTATTACCTAATACCTTGGATAGTTCATAAAAGCAAAAATGGTGAAATATTATTTAGAGATGTTAGTTACACATACTGAATCATTTTACTTTGCTAACACTAATCCTTTTGAATATAATAGACCTTTTGTTGTCACTTTTTCAGTTTCATCTGTGGTTGAAGTTCCTTGCCATGAAGATTCAAGTATTAAAACTGCTGACTCGGAAAGCACTGTGTATGCTGTGTTTATATCATTTGCTGAAATTTACAATGAATACATTTATGACCTCTTGGAGAAGATGCCTTTATCTAAGAAAAATAAGCGCAATCCACTGATGTTGGGGGAAGATCGTAATGCCTCTATTTATATCAAAGGTTTGTGTTTGGTGAATTATTTGATTTTAAAATTCAAAAGATTTTGTTTTGCTCATGATGTTCATGGCAAGTATGGAACAGCAATTTAAAAAGGTGTAGAACGTTTTGAAATTTTTTGCAAAGGATAGTAGTACATTTTCCTTTTATAAGAATGCATTTAATTTCTTCTGAGATTTGTACGTTAACAAGTTCATTAGTTTTGATTGGCTGCTTTGTAATGAAAAACTATGGTGTTTGTTAACCTTAGAGTATTTTAAGGTATTATAAAGTACTATAACCAGACTGGCAAGTTAGATTGTTATGCTTTTAATGTTGCTGACTTAAAAGGTTTATATAATAATAAATAAGGGCCAAAAGTTACATGATATTAAGCAAAAAGTAGATGTTTTACTGTAAGGTCAGAAGAAAGCATTGGAAGAGTCCAGAAAGCTAAAGACAGAGATTAGTCCTGCAGAACTTTACCAGACTCTCAGAAGGTTAATGGAAAGATTGATCTTAAATGAAACTTGTAAATGCAGTAAGTTAAAGTTGAATTAGTTATGTGGGTAGGTGAGAAGTGACCTAAAGAATGGATTAAGCATAGAAGTGCAAAGAACCAGTAGTGCCATTGCAGTGTGTTGCACAAGGCACAGTGTAATCGGTACACCCAAGATGTTGGCCTTAGTATATTATTACTTGTTCCGACAGGAATACTAAACTAGTTCTGACAGGAATACACACCTACACTTTCATAGATGGAGTTTAAATTACTATTTGTTCATATATGAAACAAACCTGAGGTCTTAACATTAGGATAAATACTTAGCGCCAGCTAGAAACTGGTAAAGTTTAAAATAATTGTGTATGCAAGGGACTATTGGCATCTGTGCTTGGTCACAAGACGTGGAGCCACCCACTCACCCCTCTTTAACTCGTGACCCCTTTAGTTATTTTCTTACCGCCTTTAAGAGAGGACATGCTTTGCTTCCATCCTTTTAAAGCCGGTTTAGTTTGCCCCCTGTTGTTTTGAATCTTTTGTTTGGTATTCCCTTCTCATGCTTTGAGACTTCCTGGATATCACAAGAAGCAGATAAATGCCTGGATTTTCTTTAACGCGTTTGACGTCGGGGTACTCATCGTGTAGTAAGTCGTAGGTGCAGAAACTCTTCAAGTACAGTTAATTCGTTGCCTGTACTTTGGATTATCAGGATGTGCTTTGGGAAGTAATTATGACTAATTGTGCTCCTTTCCCTGCGGGGAGAAGTGTGCTTGGCCATCTTTTTTTCGTTCCAGATGGAGGTGTGCGATTGGTGTTAGCCTATCAGGAGTACCAACCCAAGAAGGACAGTTGGTTCGCTATATGACGTCGTGCTGCCATCCAGGGTCCCACGCAATGGATGTCCCTTCTATCTTGATATGCACTGAATGGCGGTCAAATGCGTCAACATCTGTAGAGAAGCAGATAGTGCAACACCGCAGCCTTTTGAGTCAGGTTGCTATGCCAACAAGAATAACAAGAGCCTTGCACTTCTTGTCGAGTGCTGGCTTCGCATTCAAGATGCTCAGTGATGTCATAAACATGGTGCCTGCCATAATGTCACTTCACAGCTTCGGCCTACACAGAGATATGCTTCAATTTTTGCTTCTTCGAGGTACAAGATTACAGTGGACCCCCGTATTCGCGTTCTCTGGATTCGCAGACTCACTGATTCGCGTATTTCTCTCTGGGCCATGTCTACCCATTATTTGCGGGGGATTCGCCTATTCGCAGGATTTTAACGGCGAAAATGAAAATACATTTTTATGGTATAAAAATGATTTACTAATTTTCAAATACTACTATGAGATTCAGGGCCTCTGTAACACGGTTTTTTCGCAATAACTTTTTATCTATGCATTTCATAAATATAACGCTTATTCAGAATACATATTATATCAACACATAAATTTTGAGTGTATTCTGCACTACGTAGGTTGAATAAATTTGGTACTTATATGTAAAATGACCCTTTTGAAGACGGGGCCAACTACTCAGAGAAAAGGTTTCGAACGCACTCGTTACGTAACTTATGACATCATTTCTTCCCTCTTTCTCGATGGATGATTGGCTATACGTAACGAAGGCTAAACCTCTGGCAACAATGACCTAGAAATTTAAATACAAGCAAAGCAGTACACCTTTCTGAATTCTGGAACCTCCCCACTGATAATTGTCATAATGAACAAACCAACAAAATATGTTAAATACAAAAACACTTCGATTATTAGTCTAACTCGCAAAATAAGTTTCCAAAGAAATTACAGTCTACTTTATAGGTCGCAATCAGATTGACAAGATGTAGGGAATAGTTGGTAATTATCAAAAACATAGTAGACAAGATGATTTGATAACTGCTATATCCAATGTCAAGCAATTTTTATTTATTGGCTATCTACCTATTTACTGAAAAAAAATAGCCGGTACCGTATATTGGCTTTAAACCTTCACCAATAATTATCGTCAGAATGGTGACTTCATGAGGCTCCACCCACTTTCGCCTCGTTATAATTCCGGATAACACTGAAGGCTACCATGGGCATTGTTGGATTAGAAAATTTAACATCTGGCTATAAAAACTAATTTCTCGAGTAGTTGTAAGAAGTGCTAAATGATCCTCAAGGATCCCAGCAGTTGGTTTAAACGTTTAATTCATGTATATTACTGCTATACTGTTGCGGCACTACTGCTACAGTAGTATTACTACTCTAGCACCCACATCTATGTATTGTTCCGCCATTCATAAAGTCTTTGGGTTTCAGAGCCGATGGCATGTCTGTCTGGTGGATGGGCGGGGCAACATTTAGTCAGAAGGTGTTTGTTTACCTTGCTTACGTAATGAATGTTTTTCGACTCTTGGCTCGTAATCATTGGCCATGGCGTCGGCTAGTTCATTTTTACTCTATAAAAATCAAAATTATCGGGTTTAGGTTATTGACAATGCTGACAAAATTTGTGTGTGGTTGTAAAATATACATATGTCAACTTTCAGCTACATCCGATGCTTTGACAAGGAGCAAAGTCCAAAAAACCGTGTTACAGAGACCCTGAATCTCATAGTAATATTGATTAATACTGTATTAGTAAGTTCAATAAGATTAAATGATATCACATAATGATAAAAATAGTAATCCTCTCTCTCTCTCTCATTTACTGAGACTCAAGAATTTTTATAGTACATGTACTATATTTTTTTAATACTTTCAAATAATAATAATAATAATATTAATATAACTGTAATTACAAAATTCATATTATGTGATAGTATTTTAAAGAAATACAATAATCTATCCATTTCACTCTTTTAATTAATAAGCACGCTGAATTCGTTCGTTCATATATGATTTCGTTTGTTAACGTAAATTCGTGTTAGTGATTTCGCTTTGTACTTTATCGTGTTGGGTGAGAACTTTAGTACATAGCTTAATTACGTACATATAGTCATGGGTCCCAAGAAAGTTGCTGAAGTTCACGGAAAGAAGAGGATGCTTTCTATGGAGATTATCAAGAAGTATAGTAGTACCTTGAGATACGAAATTAATCCGTTCCGAAGCGCCTTTCGTATCATGAGGTTTTCGTATCTTGGACCACATTTTACATGTTTAATGGCTAATCCGTTCCAAGCCCTCCAAAAACACCCCAGTAAATTTGATAATAAAGGTAAATTGACCTATGAACAATGAAATACTACAACAATCTGGACCATTCAATATGTAACTTAATAATAAAAATGCAAAACCTGTAAATAAAGTGTGTATTAGTGTACAAGAAATATTATTACTGTAACGTAAAATGTGGAAGCTTACCTTTCGAGTGAGGCTATCTCCGAAAGTGGCGGCAGAGGAGTAGGAGGAGGACAAACGGCAGATACGTACACTTAACTTTACAAAACACAAAAAAATGTCAGAAAAACAAACTAAACTTTACAAAACACATTAACAAAACTGTAACACTTAACTTTACAAAAAACTTAAAATAAAATTTATTTTGTCTTTTTAATTTTTTTTTTCTTTTTACTTTTTTATACTTTACGTAATTTCAATTCCTTCACCACTGAATAGATGCCAGTCTGTTTACGGAATTTTTCGAACCACCCATGAGAAGCCTTGAACTCTGGGGTTGCCGTTGATGTCCCCTCTCCGCCGTCGTCTTCGGCTTGGGCAATCAAATCGCCGAAAATAGCGCTGGCCTTCTGGCAGATTGCCGTCTCAGTTATCGTATCGCCATCGATTTCTTTGTCCTCGATCCATACAAGAAGCAGCCTTTCCATTTCATTATGTACATGGCTCCTCTTGTTGGACAAAATAGTCACGCCCTTGGAAGGTGTAGCTGCTTTGATGGCTTCCTTCTGCTTAAGGATGGTGCCTGTAGTCGACGGATTTCGGCCGTATTCCTTAGCGATCACACTCAACCGCAACCCAGCTTCATACTTTTTTATTATCTCCATTTTTGTCTCCATAGAAAGCATTCTCTTCTTTCTGTGAACTTCAGCAACTTTCTTGGTACCCATGACTAATATGTACTGTACGTAATTAAGTTACGTATGTAGTACGTATACTAATTAGGTTCTCACAACACGATAAAGTAGCACAACGAAATCACTAACGAATTTACTATACTAAACGAAATAGTTGAACCGAACGAATGCCGCATGTGTACGATAAAACTTCGGGTGCGAAGTGGCCGAGCGAAGGCACGCCACCACGTAAGATGCATGATGGGAGGGATGCAGTCCAATAGGAGAGAAGGATCTCATGGCTTGGCTAGCATCAGGAACCAATGGGAGAGCAGGAGGATGGTGGCGAGTCTACTAGAACTAAGATGGCAGCGCGCGGCGTGAGTTTCGAAATTGTTATCGGGCGAATCTCGGACTTTCAGAAACCTTTCGTATCTTGAAAACTTTTTGTATGTAGAGCAGTAAAATTTTTCGTGTCCGCTTTTGTATCTCGAGTTTTTCGTAAGTTGAGCCTTTCGTATCTCGAGGTACCACTGTATGAGGCTGGCATGCGGTAGAGTGTGATGGCTAAGGAATACGGCTGAAATCCGTCGACGATAGGCACCATCCTTAAGCAGAAGGTAGCCATCAAAGCAGCTACACCTTCCAAGGGCGTGACTATTTTGTCCAACAAGAGGAGCCACATGCATGATGAGATGGAGAGGCTGCTTCTTGTATGGATTGAGGACAGAAATCGCTGGCGATACGATAACCGAAATGGCAATCTGCCAGAAGGCCAGCGCTATTTTTGCTGATCTGATTGCCCAGGCCGAAGACAATAGAGAAGGGACATCGACGGCAACCCCAGCCTTTAAGGCTTCTCGGGGGTGTTTTGATAAATTCGGTAAATGGACTGGCATCCATTTGGTGGTGAAGAAATTGAAATTTTGAAAAAGAAGAAAAAAAGTAAAGTGTGTAAAAAAAAAAAATGTAAAAATCAAAAAAAGACATATGATTTTAAGTTTTTGTAAAGTTAAGTGTTAACGTTTTCTGTCATTTGTTAATGTTTTGTAAATTTTAGTGTTAATGTTTCCTATCATGTATGTATTTAGTGTTAATGTTTCCTATCATTTTTTTATGTATTTTGTAAAGTTGTGTTCAAGTTGTCTGCCATTTGTCCTTCTCCTCTGTCGCCACTTTCGGAGATCGCCTCAATCGAAAGGTAAGGTTCCACATTTTACTACATACGTACGTATGTACGTACAGTATTTCTTGTACCATGTACACTAATACACTTTATTTACAGGTATGTAGTACATAGTAGTGTATGTAGTTTATGTTAGGTATCGAATGGTCCAAATTGTTGTATTTCATTGTTTATTGGTCAATTTGGCTTTATTATAAAATTTACTGCGGTGTTTTTGTAGGGCTTGGAACAAGTTAGGCAATTTACATGTAAAATGTGGTTCAAGATACGAAAAAATCAGGTTATGAAGGCCGCCTCGGAGTGGATTAATTTTGTATCCTGAGGTACTACTGTACTTACTTAGCCTAGTCCAAGTGGTTGTTGGCTAGATTAACCTAACAGCTTCAAAGGGGTCTCTTCCATCCTGGCCTAGTTTCTATATTGAAGTCATGAGCCTAGCATAGAGGGTTCAGCTTCAGTTGATTGAAGCAAGTCATTAGAACCTCATCAGATCTGGAAAGGTGAAGGTGGAGAATCCCATTCTTCAAGAGTGAGGTTGGGTGAAGTGACGTTGGGTACAATTCTGGGCTAGATTGCTGGTGGTTTCTGGCAATATAGGATTTCTCTTTGGAAGATAACATATTAAACATGATCGTATATTGTAACAGATCACTGCATAGGGTGTTTCGTGGTTGTAAAGTACCATTCCTTATGAATAATGGGCCCTGTCCTATTAACCCTTAAACGCCGACTGGACGTATTTTACGTCGACATTTTTTTGTCTCTCGGGTGCCGACTGGACGTATTTTACGTCGACATACAAAAGTTTTTTTAAAAAATTCGCGGAAAAATACTTTTAGGCCTACCAGCCGAAAACTCTTGAATCACGCGCCTTGGGGGATGCTGGGAGTTCACGGATCAAGGTGTTGTTTTGTTACAATCGTTTACGCAGGCGCGCAAGCGCGAATTTCATTCTTGCCGCACTAAAAAGTATCTGTGACACATCTCGGAAATTATTTCGTCACTTTGACATAATTTTTGTACCATTTTAAATTAGCCGTTACATAGAGTATTATATATGAAAATGTGGCATTTTTATGTAGAATACAACAAAAAAATACTCATGATTGTGGCTTTTATCAGTTTTAAGATATTTTCATATAAATAACGATAAGTGCCAAAATTTCAACCTTCGGTCAACTTTGACTCTACCGAAAGTAAATGGTCGAAAAACGCAATTGTAAGCTAAAACTCTTATATTTTAGTAATATTCAATCATTTAACTTAATTTTGCAACTAATTGGAAGTGTCTAGCACAATATTTCGATTTATGGTGAATTTATGAAAAAACTTTTTCCTTAAATTAGCCGTTACATAAAGTTTTATATATAGAAAATGTGCGCAATTTCATGCACAATACAACTAAAAACAACCCATGGTTGTAGCTTTTATCAATTTTGAAATATTTTCATATAAAAAATGATAAGTGACAAATTTTTAACCTTCGGTCAATTTTGACTCTACCGAAATGGTCGAAAAACGCAATTGTAAGCTAAAACGTCTATATTCTAGTAATATTCAAGCATTTACCTTCATTTTTCAACAAATTGGAAGTCTCTAGCACAATATTTCGATTTATGGTGAATTATGAAAAAAATAACATTTTCTTTACGTCCACGCGGTAACTCTTCCGAAAAAATCATACGTGCGATTGTGGTAATGTTTGCACCATTTTAAATTAGCCGTTACATAACGTTTTATATATGAAAATGTGCGCAATTTCATGTATAATACAACAATTAATAGTTGAAGGTTGTAGCTATTCTCATTTTCGAAATATTTGCATATAAATCACGATAAATAGAAAAAAAACCACGTTCGGTCAAATTTGACTCTACCGAAATGGTCGAAAAATGCAATTGTAAGATAAAACTCTTACAGTCTAGTAATATTCAGTCATTTATCTTCATCGTGAAACAAATTCGAAGTCTCTCTAGCACAATATTTAAATTTATGGTGAATTTTTAAAAAAACTTTCCTTCCCTCCGCGCGCGGATTCTCCGCCACAAATCTCCCCGAAATGCGTAAGTCCCATTCTCGGAATATTTGCTCCGTTTCATATTAGGCATTTCATAAAGTTTTATATATGAAAATGTGCGCAATTTCATGTAGAATAAAACGAAAAATATTTGAAAGTTGTAGCTTTTCTTATTTCCGAAATAATTGCATATAAAAAAATATATATATAAAAAATTCGACATTCGGTCAACTTTAGCTCGTCAGATATGTCGTAAAACTGCATTTGTAAGCTAATATTCTTACAGTATAGTAATATTCAATCATTTGTCTTCATTCTGAAACATATTGGAAGTCTCTAGGACAATATTTAGATTTATGGTGAATTTTTGAAAAAAATATGTGTTTACGTAAGCGCGTTACGAATTCATGCATTATTTTGTGATAATGATTTTTCTCTTGTTGCTTTTATCGTTTTACAATGTGTTTATATATCAAAATGATCGCAATTTAGTGCACATTACAACGAAAAAAAAAGTAACTTGTTACCTTCAACCGTTTTGCGCACAGCGCGATTTGAATACAATTATATATGAAATTTCGTTTTTGCGCTATCATATATCGCATTATTTATATATGATAATGATAATGTTTTTCATTTATGATGATTGCATACTAAACTTCAAGCAATGAAAAAAAAGGAGCCAAAAATGAACTCTTAATCTTGAAAACTAAGCGCGCTGTGATTTTTTGAAAAAAATATTTTTTCCGCTTACGCGCTCACTCTCAAACCCCTCCGGCATACGGGAGTCATTTTTTTATTTACCGCTCCGGCGTTTAAGGGTTAACAGGTTAATTCCTTGGAGAGGAGAATATGTAAGACGTGTCGAGTAGAATATTTTATCATAAGACATTCCCTTGGGTTTTCCTATGATATCATCCGTATAATTGAAAAAGTTAAGTATATCTTAGTTTTGCCAGACCACTGAGCTAATTAACAGCTCTCCTAGGGCTGGCCCGAAGGATTAGATAATTTTACGTGGCTAGGAACCAATTGGTCACCTTGCAACGGGACCTACAGCTTATTGTGGGATCCAAACCACATTATATCGAGAAATGAATTTCTATCATCAGAAATAAATTCCTCTGATTCCGTGTTGGCCAAGCCGGGAATCGAACCTCGGACCACCGGATTGGGAGCCGAGCGTGAAAACCACTCGTCCAGCAAGGAACTCATATAATTGAAGAACTACATAAGATCTGTTTCAGGGGTCTCGCCCTTCGATAGTCTGACGATTCAATTTGGGATACTGGGAACAACCTGGAGGTTGTGCAAACTCTCCATTCTACGTGTTCCACCATGTCCTGAATGGAAGAAGGGGTTCCAGTAATTGAGGAGGACCCAAGATGAGTGACTGATAAAGTTTATCTTTGCACAATCTTCTCTACCAGGTTCATGTGGGGAAGAGGCACCACCGATAGGTAGAATTAATATCTCAGGTCTGGAGTTTGCCCAGTATCCCCTTTCAAAGTAACAGTTTTAAGATTTCGGTTGTAGAGCATAAGCTCAGATGTAACACGACTCCAAAGTTCTTCGGCTCACATACACAGAATGACCCTTTGTCAGTGACTGCCTTTATAGAGGAGTTCTCTGTCCATTAAAGGCATTCTGTCAGTAGACAATGATCTTGTGGAGCGGTTGTCAGAACAGAGGGAAGTCTCTCTGTAATTACCTGTATGGTGATACACATTGGACTGGTGATTGGGTATGTGAATAGTATCACTTCATACTGAGTAATCTTCAGATGACTCAGGAGCATTGAACTGGCTGGTGCACATTAGAAATTCCGATTTGATAAGTGAAAACATACTCTGTATCAGAGTAAACTCGCTGGGTTACCACCGAGCCCATACATCAGTCACGTTACAGGAAACTGACTGTGGGTTTTCCTCTGACCTTGGTAGAGTGGGAGTACTCTATAGCCAGGTTTTTGACGCAGATTCAAAAGGAGTTGGGAACAACAGTTTCCAATTTGCCCCAGAATCCGGGATAATGAGTCAAGGCAGCACAGGTCATGATGACATATGATTTTTAGTCATGCTCAGTACAGCATTAGTTTGTGTAAGAGACCTTCAGGAGGGCTGGCTTTGACTTGTCAGAGTACTCTTTGGTTATTGAAAGAACTGCATCAACAAGAACATAAATGTGGTATATGTAAGAGAGCACAAGCCAAACAGAGGAAAAGTGGTCAGAAATTTCCATGTATTTCTGTTTTTTGAGGTGATCTGTCAAGCCTACTCCTTGTTGTCAAGTTGTACCAAATGGGTCATACAGAAGGGAAGGTCATCAGAGGAATATGTGCCTTATTGGCAATTAAGAAGGTATCTGTTAAAATGATCGTGACGGTTGGTTTGTGACTATCAAACCATTTTTTTTTTTTTTCATGTTCTACATAAAGAATGCTGCACACAGTTCATTGGAAGTTTAATGGAAAAGTTCTGTTAGGTCCTTGTACTTCTTTGACATGTTGTTTGAGGAAGACTTTTTGTTAAGACAAGTCGAGTCACGAAAGAAATGCAAGAAGGGCCTTATGTCACAAAAACAAGAGTCTAATGTCGGAGGGAAGGCAAGAACCTATGATGTCTAGAAGGATGAGCTCAAATTGAGCAATGTTAAGAAGGTGTCTGTCCGTTCATCGAAATTTGAGAGTTGGTTCATTGTTATGACAAACCACTTTCAATTTCCTGTATATAAAGGAGGTTGCCCAGAGGTCCTTGGACACAATTTCCTTGGGTCCTTTGGTGGCTGCTCAACAGATTGTGTAACTCATCCAGCACCCCTGGCGGGTCAGTTGGTATCTTGTCTAAGATGATGGTATGAATGTGAAATGGAGGAGATAACTGGCCTCTTTCCTTTTCAAATTTCTTTCTCCTTCTTTACTTTTGGCAGTAAGAAGAGAGTACCATCATAAGCTGGAACGGACAAGATACAGGTGAGTGAAGTAGCCATACTGTAAGGGTTATTATTAGTGTAAGATACCTATCAGTAGCAAGACATTCCTCTCTTTAGCAAGGGGGAGAGGAATGATAACAATCCTACATAAGTGGATGAATTGGTTTGTTAGAAGAACAGATGTTCTTATCTTCCTGAGACCCAATGAATTATGACATTGTGTATAAACCCAGAAGTGTGACTGTTTGATATTCATATATATCTTAGATTCTGAAATACTGGTCAATTGTTTCGTAGAATACTGGTATTCAGAAAACTGATCAAAGGTGGCAAACTCCCAGTTGGTTAATAGTACTTACCTCCCACCAAAAGTAAGTCTATCGTAATGTTAAGACCGAAGGTTTGTTTCGTATATGAACAAATGACAAATTTTTAACCAATCTGTATTTTTCATAACTAACAAACCTGAGGTCTTAACATACAAAGGCCCACCTCTAACCACCCCTCTATCAACTAACCTGGGTTGGAAGAATAACTAACGGGGTCACGAGTTAAAGAGGGGTATGTGGGTGGCTCCACATGTCTCGTGACCAAGCACAGATGCCAATAGTCCCTTGTGTACACAATTATTTTAAACTTTACCGCTTTCCAGCTGGCGCTAAGTATTTATCCTAATGTTAAGACCTCAGGTTTGTTAGTTATGAAAAATACAAATTGGTTCAAAAATTGTCATTTCATTAGTTTTTATAAATATAATATTAAGAGATATTTTAATCTTAGAAAGAAAGCTACAGAAGTTAGGCTGTATTGAGATATAACTGGAAAAACAAAAGAGGATGTCAACATCACTGGGGGATTTTAAAATATGTTTCATAGACCTCAAAATTAAATTAATTATATAGGAGATCTAGAGCTTTATTTTTTGGTCAAGGCTCAAGAGTGAAGTATTTGAGAAGGGAATCTGTTTTTGGTCTGGGAATTATAGAAAATTTCTACTTTTTCCAATTACTCTTCCTAATTTCAGTGAATTTTTAGCTGCATAAAGTTTGATTTGTATTTTTTACACCCTTAGGTCTGCAAGAAGTACGTGTAAATAATGCTGATGAGGGCTTGCAACTTTTGCAAATAGGCCGTCAAAATTTGCACTTTGCAGCTACCCGTTTGAACCACAACTCTTCAAGATCACATTGCATTTTCACTATTAAAGTTATACGAGTTGCTAATGCTAATGATCCACATGTTGCCAGAGTATCTATGTGAGTATTCTCTTCATTTTAATGGATATGCATGTAAATCCTGACCATTGCAGTAACAGTTAACATAGAAACATATTGGGGACCTTCTTAATTTTAGTGTTTTTGTTGTCCATTTGATAAGTAAGCTAAAAAAATGTAAGATATTATTTGCAGAGCCAAATAAAATGGGAAAATAAGAACAGGAGAAAAATAGCTAAGCAGACAGTGAATATAGTGATATTGTAATTGCTGTCTTGTTCCTGCAATTTTACCAGGTTTTACTTTTAAGAAATAGATACAAGTAAAAAGCGGGTAATGTTAAAAAAAATTACGATTAGGAGGACTTTGGACCTTGTGGTTTAAGGCCTTCCTCAAGCTTCATCATACCATACACTCACTTCACTTGAGTAGTACATTTTGTTTATAGGGGGCAAAGTTTAGGGAAAAAGTGAAAGCAGGGACAGTGATGGCTGCAAGTACAATATTGTTGTTATTGGTAGCAGATCCACAGTAATATCGCATGTGAAGTATAAGGTCTTTAATAGCTAATAAAAGCTTTTGAACCTTGTACTAGGTTCATCTTCAGTCAAGTGAACATTATGACTAAAAATCCGTCTAAGTAAAATTCTGAACAGGACAATTCCACAATGACGAACGCAAATAAAGGAAGCGCTCAACAGCCCAACTAGGTCATTTGAACAACGGAATTACCTAGTTGGGCTGTTGAGCGCTTCTTTCATTTGCGTTTGTTGTTGTGGAATTGTCCTGTTCAGAAGTTTACTTTGACGGATTTTTAAAGTCATAATGTTCACTTGACTGAAGATGAACCTAATACACAAGGTTCGAAAGCTTTTATTATCTATTAAAGACCTTATACTTCACATGCAATATTATTGTGGACCTGCAACCATTGTAATCATTTTTGACACTGAAAATTGTGCCCATTATTATATTATTATTATTATTATTATTATTATTATTATTATTGTTATTATTATTTGCTGGAAGAAGACCTTCAATGATACAGATTTTATTGAAAATACAGGGAACCCCCCGTATTCGTCGACTCATATTCGCGGATTTCTTTCTGGAACATATACCCCCATTATTTGCAGTGTTTTTCTCTGAGAAATATCCACAAATTTCTGTTGTTGTGTGTTTGTTTGTTTATTTGTTTGTTTTTTCTTTTTTGTTTTTTTTCTTTTTATAAATTTCATTATGAATGCACTTTTTTGTGATAAAACTATTTAAAAAAAAAAAAAAAAACAGGTATAAAAATTTTTTAGTGGGTTTTTCTTGAGTTTTAACTAACAGAATAGGCAGTTTTAAGCATTTTTACAGGGGTTTCAACTATTTGCGGATTTAGCTATTCATGGGGGGTCTGGTAGCATCCCTCGCGAATATGGGGGGAGCACTGTAATGGCTAATTCAGTCACCTTTGTTTTGTATAGAAGTTTCTCTATTCTTCTTATTACTGACTTTTCTTTGGTACTCAAATTGGCTATTAAAATGCTAAATGGGGGATTTATGTAAAAAACGGTGTATTGGTCAGATTGAATATATTATACAAAATGCAGTACAAATTGGATCTTAAGCCTAGTTGACAAAAGATACTTAATGACTCATTCTAGATTCCTCTCTCTCTCTCTCTCTCTCTCTCTCTCTCTCTCTCTCTCTCTCTCTCTCTCTCTCTCTCTCTCTCTCTCTCCTTGCAATTTGTCGTCCTTAAAGCCAGAAAGACATTGTTGGGCAGTTGTTGTGGGACTGAAATTTCTGTGTGAGTCCTACAGTATATGTAGTCTGTTGCACAGCATTGGGTCCTTAGCATTGAATTCTGATTGGCTAACAGGCTCAGCTGTTGATCCCCTGTTGGTGGATGCCTCAAGATCAGAAGTGGGTACTCTAATAAGCTCATTAACCATGAGATCAAGAAAGCTCTTGAGAAATAGTATAAAAATGAAGATGTACCTAAAGAAGAAAAAGGCTCCAACACCTTGTACTAGAAGGCTTTTATGCACTCGAAGTACCAGGAGAAGGAGAACGCCATTAAGAAGATCGTGATGGAACATGTCACTCCCACCCAAGAAGACTATGCTTGCTGGAAGTCATCTTCAGTCTTGACAAGAAGCCCTCTGGATATTACTAGGGTACGGAGAAGCCTAAACCAAGACATGGTATTACTGAATACGTAATACCACACCAGATACGACCACCAAACAAGACACCCCAGATCAAGAAACACCAGACTACATCAGACATAACGTCATGCAACAGCAACTAGCCAATGACAATTTGGCATGTAGTGACATCATGCAACTGCCTTCTCCATCCAATCAGAATCCTGTATGGAGAGGCACCCTTCCCTTATGATGGTCTTAGCAACTTCTGCAGCATCCATACAGGACCCACCTCTGATCTTGAGGCAACCGTCAACAGGGGATCAACAGCTGAGCCAGTTAGCCAATCAGAATTCATTGCTAAGGACCCCATGCTGTGCAACAGACTATATACTGTAGGACTAGTGTAAGAATTTCAGTCCCACAACCCCTGCCTGATGATGTCATTCTGTCTTTAAGGATGAAACGTTGCAAGAAGATAGGAGAAGGAAAAAGAGAGAGAGGAACAGATGCCCCTGAGCAAGAGGGATCCAGAATGAGTCATTAAGTATCTTTTGTCGATTGGCCTCAAGATCCAATTTGTACTGCACTTTGTATATAATAAATTCACTTTGATAAATACCACGTTTTTTACATGAATCCCCCATTTGGCATTTTAATAGCCAATTTGGGTACAGAAGAAAAGTCAGTAATAAAAAGAATAAGAGAAACTTCTATACAAGATAAAGGCGGCTGAAATAGCCACTATTTTTAATCAAACCTATCATTACTACTATTATTATTATTATTATTATTATTATTATTATTGTTGTTATTTTTTATTTTATTTTATTTCTTTTTTATTTTGGGGGGTTGGGGGGTGTCTATCACAGTCCTCCAAATGACTGGGTGGCATTTATAGTATGCGGTTCCGGGTTGCATCCTGCCTCCTTAGGAGTCCATCACTTTTCTTACTATGTGTGACATTTCTAGGATCACACTTCTGTATGAGTCCTGGAGTTACTGCAGCCTCTAGTTTTTCTAGATTCCTTTTCAGGGATCTTGGGATTGTGCCTAGTGTTATAGGCCTATGATTATGGGTAAAATTTCCACTGGCATATCCCATATCCTTTTTATTTCTATTTTCAGATCTTGATACTTGTCCATTTTTTCTCTCTCTTTCTCTTCAACTCTGGTGTCCCATGGTATTGCGACATCAATGAGTGATACTTTCTTCTTGATTTTGTCTATCAACTCCACGTCTGGTCTATTTACACATATCACCCTGTCTGCTGTGATACCATAGTCCCAGAGGATCTTTGCCAGATTGTTTTCTATCACTCCTCCAGGTTGGTGCTCATACCACTTATTACTGCAAGGTAGCTGATGTTTCTTGCACAGGCTCCAGTGGAGGACTTTTGCCACTGAATCATACCTCTTTTTGTACTGGTTCTGTGCAAGTGCTGGACATTCACTTGCTAAGTGGTTTATGATTTCATTTTTCGTATTGCACTTCCTACATATGGGAGAGATGTTATTTCCATCTATTGTTCTTTGAACATACTATCTGGTTCTTAGGGCCTGATCTTGTGCCGCTGCTATCATTCCTTCAGTTTCCTTCTTTAGCTCTCCCCTTTGTAGCCATTGCCATGTGTCATCGCTGGCTAGTTCTTTAGTCTGTCTGTCTGTCTGTCTGTCTCATGTATTGTCCGTGCATTGGTTTGTTGTGCCAGTCCTCTGTCCTGTTTGTCATTCTCCTGTCTCTGTATATTTCTGGGTCTTCGTTTACTTTTATCAGTCCTTCTTCCCATGCACTCTTGAGCCACTCGTCTTCACTGGTTTTCAGATATTGCCCAGTGCTCTGTTCTCGATGTTGATGCAGTCCTCTATACTTAGTAGTCCTCTCCCTCCTTCCTTACATGTTATGTATAGTCTGTCCGTATTTGCTCTTGGGTGTAGTGCTTTGTGTATTGTCATATGTTTCCTAGTTTTCTGGTCTATGCTGCAGAGTTCTGCCTTCATCCATTCCACTATTCCTGCGCTGTATCTGATTACTGGCACTGCCCATGAGTTTATGGCTTATATCATATTTCCAGCATTGAGTTTTGACTTGAGTATCGCCTTGAGTCTCTACAAATATTCTTTCCTGATCGTGTCCTTCATCTCTTGGTGTTTTATATCCCCTCCTTCCATTATTCCCAGGTATTTGTATCCCGTCTCATTTATGTGTTTGATGTTGCTCCCATCTGATAGCTTTATCCCTTCAGTCCTTGTTACTTTGCCCTTTTGTATGTTGACTAAGGCACATTTTTCTATTCCAAACTCCATCTTGATGTCCCCAGATACAATCCTTACAGTCTGGATTAGGGTATCTATTTCCTTGATGCTCTTACCATACAGCTTGATGTCGTCCATGAACATCAGATGGTTAATTCTGTTGCCTCTTTTCTTGAGTTGGTACCCGGCATCCATCTTCTGCAGTACTTTTGTCATGGTAATTATGGCTACTACGAAGAGTAGTGGGGACAGTGAGTCACCCTGGAAGATCCCTCTCCTGATATTAACCTCTGCTAGTCTTATTCCAGAGGTTGTAAGTATTGTATTCCAGTTGTGCATTGTATTTTTGAGGAAGCTGATGGTGTTTTCCTCTACCCTATTAGCCATGTGTGTGGTATCATGTCGAAGGCTTTCTTATAGTCAATCCATGCCATGCTCAGGTTGGTTTTCCTTTTACTTCTTCATTACCATTTTGTCTATTAGGAGCTGGTCTTTTGTGGCCCTACACTTCCTTCTGCAGCCTTTCTGTTGGTGGGGGATGGTGTTTGTCTCCTCTAGGTAGTTGTATAGCCTTTCACTGATGATACCTGTTAGTAACTTCCACATTATTGGTAGGCAGGTGATAGGCCTGTAGTTATTGGCTATATTTCCCTTACTCTTGTCTTTTGTACTAAGGATGTTCTTCCTGTGGTCATCCATTTGGGCGCATGGTGATAACTGATACAATGCTGGAGTTGTTCTGCTATTCGGGGGTGTAGGGCCTTGAAGTTTTTGAGCCAGTATCTATGGACTTCATCAGGACCTGGGGCTTTCCAGTTGGGCATTTTCTTTAGTTTGTATCTGACTGTGTCTGTCGTGATCTCAGTGAATCTGTTTTATTCTTCCTGTTTCTTCTTCCTTGACTTCCTGGAGCCATGTTGCATGTTTGTTGTGTGATACCAGATTGTTCTATATGTTTTCCCAGAGTCTCTTACTTGGTTCGGCTTCAGGAATTTCTTGGTGGTTGTCTTCCCCTTTTAGTTGGCGGTATCGTCTTTTCTGGTTTGTTCTGTTGGTAGCCCTTATTCCTGTTCATGCACCGTTGGATCTTATGTACTTTGGCCTTAAGCCTCTGTTATACATCTTCTGTTTTGTTGTTTAGTTCCCTCTCCTGTACTTTGTATTTCTCGTTGAGTTCCTCCCTTGTTTTCTTGCTTTTTAGCATTTTTTCTGCCATCTCTTTCAGTTTACTCAAGTCAGATCTCATCTTCATGATTTGCTTTTCCAGGTGCCTTTTCCAAGGCGGTTGCTGTTTTGGTTTCTGTTGGGGTGGTTGTGCTGGTGTTTGTATCCCCATCAGTTCTGCTACTAATCTTGCTCCTGCATATGCCAAGTTATTTGTTTCTGTGATACTGGTGGTGTGTATTATTCCCATTATTTCGTTGACCTCACTTGTTTTCTCCTTTAATTCCTTGTTGTTGTAGGCTTTCATGGAGGGGATCTTTGTTTTATCTGTATCTGGCTCCATCCATTGTCTGATCTTTTCTACCCATTCCGTCCTCTCTCTTACTTCGTTGGTGTTTCTTCGTGTGTCTTTGTTTGATACCTCATCATCCCTGTTGTCTTCTGTGGCATTGTCTCTCAGTTCGTCTTCTTGTAATTCATTGCCGTGTGTCATTTCCCTTTCCATTTCTTCTCTTTCTGTTGGGGAGAGCCAGTTCTTTTTCTTGGTTTCTTACTTGGTCTGCCAGCCACTGCTCTGTTTGGGGGGTGTTATTCCTCTCATTCCAGATGTTGACCAACCTTCTATATCCTTTCTGTCGGGTTGCTTCTGATGTAGCATCTCTATATTTCCTTATTTGTTCATACACGAAACAAACCTTCGGTCTTAACATTAGGATTTACTAGCGCCAAGCTGGAAACCGGTAGAATTAAAATTACACTTGTGAGATCCAGGGACTAATGGCATCTATACCAGGTCACGGGGCATGTATACCCAGAATGCCCACGGCTACCTGTGACCCATCAGTTATTTTTTCCTACCGCCTTTAAGATAAGACGTGTTACTGTCTATCTCATTTAAAGCCGGTTTTTTCAGTTTGCCCGTTCTTTATCCATTTTCATTTTTTATTTTTCATTCCTTTTCTTTCTCCAAGTGTGATCAGTGTGTGGTAAGAGTGTATACGTGGTATGATGGAGAATTTTGCCTCAACATCGGGATCGTCTACCGCTTCGAAGAGGAGACAAAGGAAATGCCCAGGAGTCAGTGGCTTCCCTTGTTCTAGGTTCCTAACCTCGGTGTCGACGGATCCTCATCCAACGTGTAGTAGGTGCAGGGAAAACGTATGTACGGTTACTAATCCGTGTTCTGTTTGTCGCGGTTGGTCGGTGGAACAGTGGAAGAAGTTCTATGGGAAAAGCCAATACAAAGAAAAGAAAGGGGGTGACGCCATCTTTGGATGACCAAACCTTACCGGCTTCTTTTGTATCGGTAATAAACCAGGCTGCTCCATATGTTTTCTCCACCTGCTTTTGAATTGTCTCATACCCCTTCGGTTTCTCCTAGCGGTTCTGTATCGGAAACGTCAGGAGGTGGGGCCTTGGGTAATTTTATGAATAATTTGCACTCTCCTTTGTTCCCAGCAAGTAGAGGGGGAGATCCGCCATCTTTGTTCCAGGCTCCTGCTACGCAAGCGCATAGGTTAGATGGTACGTGGTCAGCGCTAGGCCTACCAGGCGTACCAACCTTGGATGTTGGTCTGCTTGCGCATTATATGACGTCACGGTTCCAGCAGGGGCGGCAGCGCTGAATGTTCCTCATCCCCCGGGCTTGCAATTTATGGGAATTAATGCCGCTGCTTCTCCATCCCACTCAGTATATTTACAGCGATGCAGAACGTGGGAGGTAATTTGGCAGCAAACGTGCGGTTACCAGCAGAAACCTCTCAGTCTCTCCCTACGAGAGCGATGACGTCACAACATACGTCACAACTCTGAGATGGCAGGCGTGATGACGTCACAGACCGATTCTCGGCCTTTTTCGCTGCACCAGACGCTAATACGCCTTCTGATCCGTCAATGCAAACTGTAATGCAGAAGTTACAGGATATAGAGGAGAGAATGAATAAGAGAGACAAAAAGAAAAAGTGTGATTCGCCTTCTTCGTCTTCTTCCTCTAGTTCGGCGTCATCGCTAAGTCCGATAACGTCACGGCGAGCCGACCATCAAGCGTTGGAGGAGGATTCGGGAGTTCCTAGCGGATCCTCGGGCCAAGAGGAGAAGAATCAATTCTTCCTCTCCTTCGGACGAAGACTGTCATTTCCAAGTCAGCAAGAAGGTCGGAAAATCAGTGGCTATTAAGCACAAGGTTGCCAGACGAAGCCGTTCGCAAGAGTCCGAACAAGCGAGAGAGGTGACGGCCGGCGAGCTAGCGGCCGAGGCGGGAGTTGCCAGTTCGGATCGCAAATACTGCGATACCTCTGGTAAAATCGACGTTGGCGGCGAAAGGTGCAGCAGAGGATGGAATGCAGATCCCAGTTTCGCCCGTAAGGCCGTTCAAATACGTACGAAGGACGATAAGGCTCCTATTAAAAGTACAAAAAATAGAGAGTTGGCAACCTCGGCGGATACGTTCGTGGAAGGCAGTGTCCGTCTGGATAGAAGGCCGAGGCCTGGCTCGCCGACGCTCGAAAACGATGCCAATGCTAATGAAAAAGACGAACTTACCTCTGTCTTAAGGGAGCCTTCATCTTGGAGATCTAGACGAGATTCTCGCTCTAGATCCGTGAGCAGAGAAAGAGTGAGACGTTCTCGTTCCCCTGCTGACTATCTGGGATCGAGCCAACAGCGGCCAGCAAAGATCAAAGAGGCCGCCGCGGCCGTAGGGGCAGGCGGCCGTGGAATTCCGGGCCGTCTGTCAGAAGATAGAGGCGAGACAACATCTCTCGTGACGGAGAGTGGTACACTAGAGCCGGAGGAGGAGAAAACCAAGAGTTTCTGGCCTCGTATGCAGAGGTTATTGATTTGATTCGTCAATTCAATAGCCTTTCGGAGAAGACAGAAACACCGGCCAGTATGCTTCCTCCTGGAATTGACATGGCGTTTGGACTAAAGAGGGATACCAAGGTGTCGTATGAATTGCCTTGCTCGAGTCATGCGGATCGGTCTTGCAACACGTAACGCAAAGATTGCAGGGAGGGATAATTTCTTAAGATCTAATAGATCAATTTAAATTTATTCCCCCTCCAATGATAAAGCAAAGGAAATATTATATGACACCGAAGGTCACCCTTTGCTGTCTAGACAAATGAACCCTAATGTTGTAAGGTTAAGGCCTGGATTAACCTTGGATCAGGTTAAAATGGAGTGCCCTTCGAGACGTACCAAGAGGCTGCCACGTTAGAAGCAACAGCTTCTTCTGTCTTTCAGGCTGCGTCCTGGTTAGACCTTTGGTCAACAGCAGTGGCGAAAATTGCATCCTCGGAAGCAACAAGGAAAGTAGTAGATGAACCATTGTTCATTAGATTACTTACAGTCAGGGTCCAAGGCGATTGCGTACCTGACAAACGTAAGTGGGCCAATGTTTGGGCAAATATCCTGCTAATGAGGAGAGATGCAGCATTGGCTAGACTAAGCCGCAATGTGGATTTGGATTCCCTGTTAGCAATGAGGAATGGGGATATCTTGGAATCGCAACTACTGTTGCCAGAGGTCATACTGGAAGAAGCGATAGATAGAAGAAGGATGGACACTAACGATAGGTTGGTGCAACAGGCAGTTAGGAAAACCCTCTAACAGTCAAACTATTCCTTTGGAGGGAAGACAACAGCAGATGTCTCGAAAGAAACCAGTGAGACATAGCATCCCTAATAGAGTCACAAGACCCTCTTCCCCAAAGAGGATAACTCATCGGCCCTTTCACAAGTAGAAACAACAGAGGAAGGGGCAATAGGGGAAGGGGGAGAGGCTCAAGAAGATAGGATGGGCGCCTCCCATCACTCGGCCACACCAGTGGGGGTTGCCTGGGCAAATCACTGGAAGGTGTGGCAGGAACTAGGGGCAGAGCAGTGGGTGGTGGATGTTCTCAGGATCGGGTATTTGATTCCGTTCGAGGTAACCCCGCCCTGACAGATCAACCATTACCCCACGGTCACTTATGCCCCCCACAGATCTCAGAAGGCCACTATTCTGCAGGACGAAGTGAAGAAGATGATGGAAAAAGGAGCTGTGCAACAAGTATGCAGTCCGACAAAGGCTTCTACAGCAGGATTTTCCTGGTACCCAAATCAACGGGGAGTGGAGGGACAGTAATAGACCTGTCAACGCTGAATCTGTTTATAAGGAAAACCAGTTTCAAGATGGAAACTCCGAAAACGGTTCTACAAGCAGTCAGAATCGGAGACTTTATGCTGACAGTCGATCTAAAGGACGCATACTTTCAGATACCAGTCCATCAGTCTTCAAGGAAATTTCTCCGCTTCAGTCTTGCAGGAAGCTTTCGAGTTCAAGGTCCTGTGCTTCGGATTGACAACGTCTCCTCAAGTTTTTACAAGAGTGTTCACCCTCGTGTCGGCATGGGCGCACGCATCAGGGGATCAGGCTGATAAGATATCTGGACGATTGGGCTGGTGATAGCAAAGTCCAGGGAGAAATTACTCAGGGACAGGGCGACCTTCCTGCAGCTTTGTCACAGCCTAGGTATTGTGGTGAATCAGCAGAAGTCGCAGCTGGATCCAAGTCAACGTTTGGAATATCTGGGAATGGTGATAGACACAACACAAGCCAAAGTATTCCCGCAAGACCAAAGAGTAACAGAAATGCAAACAAAAAGTGGTGAATGCCTTTCTGGGAAAGCAGACACCAGCCAGCAAGACAGTGGCAGGTGGTGCTGGGAATCCTAACCTCCTGGAGAAGCTAGTACCACAAGGAAGGCTACACCTTCGGTCCCTACAAAATGGAGGATGAAGGAGTTTTGTCACCAAACAGTAGAATCACCCCGTACTGAGCCAAATTCCCTTGTCGGCAGAAGTGAGGAAAGACTTGCTGTGGTGGGTGGACGACGACAATCTGACAGTGGGTGTCCCCCTTCAACAATCTCCCCCAAGACCTCTTGCTGTTCTCTGGATGCATCACTAGAAGGCTGGGGAGCCCATATGGAGGAGTTGATGGTGTCAGCAAAATGGAGTTGCAAGGACAGAGAACTCCATATAGACGTGCTGGAGTTGAAAGCAGCTTTCCTGGCTCTACAAGAATTCAGGGAGAGAGTAAAGGGACACTCGGTGGTATTGATGTCAGACAACACCACAGTAGTAGCTTATATAAACAAGCTAGGAGGCCTAGTTTCTCGGCAGTTTACATGTGATGACAGTTCAACTTCACCAGTGGGCTATAGAGAACCTGGTAGACATCAAGGCCAGGTATATTCCGGGAAAAAGAAAACATAGTGGCCGACAAGTTGAGCCGCAGGGATCAGATTCTGGGAACGGAGTGGTCCCTACACCAACAGGTAGTGGACAGGATGCTCATGTTGTGGGAAGGACCGATCATAGACCTATTCGCAACCAGGTACACAAAAAGTTGGAAGTGTATTGTTCAGTAGTCCCGGACGCAGAGGCAGCAGCAGAAGATGAGCTACAACACCCCTGGGACAATCTGGACGTGTAGCATTTCCTCCATTTTGTCTAATCCGTCAGGTTCTGAACAGGGTAATGCGGTCTCAGAACCTCAAGATGACCCTGGTAGCCCCGTTATGGCCGAAAGCAGAGTGGTTTCCAGACCTACTGGAACTCCTAGTAGATGTCCAAGAGAGTTACCTCCATGGAGCAACCTTCTGTGTCAGCCTCACGTGGGAGAGGTACCACCAGTCGGTGAGAGTCCCTATCGCTTCACGGGTGGAGACTGTCAAGTATCTCCTCCGAGAGCGAGGGTTTTCGCAAGAAAGCAGCAACTCACGATTGCAGGTAATATCAGAAAATCATCTGCGACAGTATACCAAGGGAAGTGGTCAGCATACTGTGATTGGTGTCGTAGGGGGAACGTGTCTCCACTCGGTACCACTATTCAGCAGTTAGCGGACTTTCTGATATATCTCAGAACAGAAAAACATATGTCTGTATCTGCAGTGAAGGGGTACAGGGCTGCTCTAGCCTCAGTCTTACGAATGAAAGGAGTGGACATATCGTCTTCATGGGAGTTGGCCATGCTGATGAGGAGCTTTGAACAGTCATGCCCACCAAAGGAGCTAAAAACCCCAGATTGGGATCTGACCAAGGTACTGAGTAGTCTGACAAAACCCCCTTACGAACCACTAAGGCAGTCCACGGATAGGAGCCTGACCCTGAAGACAGTCTTCTTATTGGCCCTGGCTTCAACCAAAAGGGTGGGGGAGCTACATGGGCCTCTCATATCTCATAAAGCACTCGAGAGGTTGGAGATCAATGGTGTGTGAGTTTGTCCCAGAATTCGTGGCAAAGACCCAAAATCCAACAATAGTAGACGGCAGATTCGACTCCTTTACCATACCTTCCTTGGCAGACTTTGTAGACAACGACAAAGCTGAAATGCTCCTGTGCCCGTCAGGGCACTAAGGGAGTACTTAAAGAGAACAAGCACCTCAGGCCAGGGGTGCCAGAGGTTGTTCATAAGTACAGGACGGAACAAGAAGGAAGTGTCCAAGAATACAATATCATTTTGGCTAAGGGAGACAATCAGAAATGCTTATACTGCAGAAGACAGAGGGTCAGATAGCCAGGTGGGAGCTAGAGCTCATGACATCAGGGGTGTGAGTGCTTCCCTAGCATTTAAGAAGAACATGTCTGTGGATAAAATTCTGAAAGCTGGCGTGTGGAAGCGCCAAACACTTTCACCTCATTTATTTGAAAGATGTTGCCCATAGATCCTTGGACACCTTTTCCTTGGGTCCAGTGGTGGCGGCCCAACAAGTGATATAGTTCATCCAGTGCCCCTGGCGGGTCAGTTGCGTCTAGTCTAAGATGAAGGTATGAAAGTAGAATGAATGGGATGGGGGACTGGTCTTTTTTCTTTACTACTTTCTTACTACTCCTTTAACTACGGGCAATATGAAGGAGAGTACCGTCAATGGTGCTGAACGGACTAGATGCAGGTGAGATGGTCAGCCATACTGTGAAGCTATCTTAGCTGATGATATACTTTTTGCAGTAGCAACACACCCCTCTGGATAATAAGGAAAAGAAAGGGCAGGGTGAACGTCGATCCAGTCGCAAGGGACAAGAGTAAACAGTAGAATGGTATCTACACCCAGTGGGAGGAAACAATAGATCCGCTTATATCTTTGGTCCTAGGTTCATTGTCCATTCTCTAGAATTTCCCTATATATTCGGAAATGGATAAGGTGGCAAACTTCCAGTCAGTTGTAGAGACTTACCTCCCTCCAATAGTAAGTCTATCCTAATGTTAAGACCGAAGGTTTGTTTCGTGTATGAACAAATACCAAATTTGTAACTAATTTGTATTTTTCATAACTAACAAACCTGAGGTCTTAACAGTTTAAAGGCCCACCTCGAACCACCCCTCTAGCAATCTAAACTGGGTTAGAAATATAACTGATTGGGTCACAGGTAGCCGTGGGTATTCTGGGTATACATGCCCCGTGACCTGGTATAGATGCCATTAGTCCCTGGATCTCACAAGTGTAATTTTAATTCTCTACCGGTTTCCAGCTTGGCGCTAGTAAATCCTAATGTTAAGACCTCAGGTTTGTTAGTTATGAAAAATACAAATTAGTTACAAATTTGGTATTTTGTTCTCTTTGTCATTTCTTCCTCTGGTTTGCCTTCTGTAGCTCCAGTCTCTGGCTGCTGGTTACTGTTGTTGGGCTGAATACCTGGCTGCCAGATGAAGTTCCTCAGTTGCCAGAGGTTCCATTTACGTCGTTGTCATTTAAATCCTTCAATTCTTTTCATCATTGCTTGAGTTTTGTATTTAACCCATAGCTGGACTTTACCCCGTCATGAACAGGTACTAATTTATAAACAGCTGAGTAGACTGAGGAAAGTATGGTAAAGATCCTTTCCCAAGGAATCAACGCAGAGGAGAGCAGTCACCCATCCAATGACTGACCAGCCCCAGTGTTGCTTAACCAGTCCATTGACGACCTAACCCACTCTGCCATGGTGCCATACCATTATTATTATTATTATTATTATTATTATTATTATTATTATTATTATTATTATTATTATTATTATTATTATTCAGTAGATGAAACCTATTCAGATGGAATAGGCACACGGGCCATTGACTTGAAATTCAAGCTTCCAAAGAATATGGTGTTCATTAGGAAGAAGTAAGAGGAAGTAAAAGGAAATACAGAAAGAAGATATACTGCTTATCAAAAAATAAAAAAAATAAATTAATAAGTAGATAAAAATGTATCAAAATGCAAGAAGAATAGTACGTATCAGGGTATCAATGAATTGCATTTTTACCTGAATTTCTGAAGTCCCAGTTGCACAACATCCTCTGGGAGGCTGTTTCACAGTCCAACAGGTGAGGAGTAAAGGACTTCTGGAACAGAGAAGTTTAACAGCAAGGCACATTTACTGCATATTGGTGCTGCTGTTCAGCAAATCTGGTTGCTCTCGGCAGATAAAGGGGATCAGGGATCAATTGTGAATATGAAAGATCTCTTGAAATACTTGCTAAGACTTTCAGGTCATCAGAAATTGGTTGCCTGAAAATTCAAAATTTGAGGAACACTGGCATGTAGCTTTCATGAGTATGAAGAAATGTTCAATGATAGATTATTGGCTGTAATGTGGATAAAAAAGAAAGAAAAGATATTGAAAAATAGTGTACCAAACTTTAGAAAATTAAAACATGCCAGTAAATCATGAACACATACTGTGTAGATATGGATGGGACTGAGAACCTGGTGGGTTAGAACTTCTAAGGCTTGTTAGTACTCGAGCAGCTATTAGTTATAGTACAGAAAAATTCATGTCTGGTTTTGTATCTAACACTTCAATATGATTAATTTATTGGACCATTGTCATATAATTTACAGGATGTCCATCTGTGACCTTGCTGGGGCTGAGCGTGCGGCAAAAACGAAGAGCACTCATGATAGACTGAAAGAGGCAGGCAACATAAATAGCTCACTTTTAGTGCTCAGTCGATGCCTTGATGCTCTCAGGTAAGTTGATAGTAGTATGTGTGATATTTTTTAGCACTTACAAATCTGATTCCAGCTTTGTAGCATGTATTAAGCCAGGTTGCTCCCTTTCTCAGCCCTGGTACTGGGCAGGGCATATTAACTACATCTGAACCAGAAGTAGCGCTACCACTTAAGTAGGAAGCTCTTAGCTATGCAATTACTGGGTAAGTCTATACAAAACTTCATTTTATTATAAAAATATCATTTTTAAACAGTAAATCTGTGGTATAGTCAATATATATAGTTATTTTTCATTATTACCGAAGTTTATGATCCCAAGTTCTTTTAAATGTTGAAAGCTTATGCCACCCAAGGTAACTACAAATTTTTCAGGCATTATAGATAATGATTGTTTCAAGTTCCAATTTGGTTTTTAGTAATCTTATGGCTTCACATGAGGTACTAGTATTCTACCTGCTATACCTTTTTGTGCCTTAAAGCCTTAAATTTTGAATTCTCATGTGTAAAAATTCTTTGGATCAGCTTCAATGAGTGACCTTGCAAATCAGTTATGTATCGTTCTGTTATTTTTACACAGCTCTACTTTATTTTAGAGGCTTGTTGGATATACTTCTGAGAATGGGTGGATTTTGAAGATAATTAGTAAACATATTTTATTTTTGGATATACTTCTGAGAATGGATGGATTTTGAGGATGATTAGTAAATGTATTTTATTTTTTTCCCTTTTCTTATTCCCTATGCTACATATTGGTTTTTTTTTTTTTTTCAGCTGTAATATTTTCTTTGCAGCAGCTCTCCAGTCCCACTTGCATTTTCTGACACCAGCTCTTACAGTCCCATCTGCATTGCCTGTTTGCTAAATGTTTCCTTTTGAGCTCTTCTCACACTTTCGCCCAAGTTCTATAATTTTACTTTACTGCAATATCATTGCTCATGTGAAAACTAATCATTGGTGCAAGACATAAGAGCTTCGAAGAGTTTCCTATAGTGTAACATGCATGCATACAATAAAAGTAATGTAACAAAAAATGGCGCTTAAATTGGAGAATTATGTATTCAGATCACTTGAGGGCTGAAAACTATCATCTCATTCAGTTGTTAGTTATATTAACATTTCATACAATCAACTTACCATGTCAGATACTATACATACTAAGACTCCGTCGTCCCCGACAGAAATTCAAATTTCGCGCCACTCGCTACAGGTAGGTCAGGTGATCTACCGGCCTGCCCTGGGTGGCAGGACTAGGAACCATTCCCGTTTTCTACTAATATATTTTCTGTCGCCGGTGGTATCAACATCGTTGCTGCCACCTCTTGACTGGAATTCGCTTTTCTAAGCAATTGATCATCTTTTTTTTGTGGACTTTTGGTGACGTACCTGGATCGTTGTTTGGCATTCGCTACTGTGGACTGGATTTGGACTTGCTTTTGATTTTTCTTCAGAATGTCTGATTCAAGTGTTTGTGTGAGAAGTGTGTGAATGTAGGCTGCAAGGTGAGGATACCGAAAGCTTCGGTTGATCCTCACACTGTATGTCGCAAATGTAGGGGTTTTTGATTGTTTCTTAGATTTCTAACACCTGTCATGAGTGTGAAAGGTTGAATGTTGAGAATGGAAGACTCTAACTTCTTACTTGAGAAGTTAGAAAGGGATAGAGTCAGAAGGGCTGCATCTAAGATGGCGGGTAGTTGTACAAGGCCTATTGAGCCTTTGGATAATTCTACTTTCTTCTTTATTAATTATGATTCTGTATCAGGACCCTCACTGGCCGTACATTCAGATTCAGCTTCGGAAATTGCTGAACTGAAGGCTACGCTTCACAGGATGAAATCCGAAATGGCTGCCATAAAAGGTAAGGATGGTGAAAGTGACTTTAGTGAAGTGAGTGTCCCCAGTGTTGTGGAGGGGGCGTCTGACCGTCTCTGCGACGCTCCCAGGCCTAGACCTCTTCCAAGCTCCCAAGCCCAGAGGAGAAGGAAAGTCGAAAGCCGTACGGAGGTTGTGGAGAATTCCCCCCGGTCAGGCGTCCCTTCAGCAGGTGCTGTGTATAGACAGCCTGCTCAGGACCGCTATCGAAAAAAGCGTCCTCAGAGAGTGCTTCTCTTCGTCCGCTTCTCCTCTCCTAAACGAGGGTGGAAGGATTCAGACTTGTCCAGGCCCCTGAAAAGGCACTGGAGAGATCCTGTGGATTCAAAGCCCAGACGCTTTTACGGGAAGAAGAACCTCCTTCTATCAAGAAGGCGAAGAGGGTTTCGCCGTCCCATGATGGGGACAAACACGCCTTCGAGGTCTACCTCTCTCGTTCAAGAAGACGCAGGAGAAGCGTCCAAAAGGATCATTTTGGCGGTACAGGAACAGCTTTCCGCCCTAGTGGAGTTTCCTTCGAAGGATCCTCCTCGTAAGAAAGACGTCAGACTGCCGGTCAAAGAAGACTCGTCTTCCTTCTCCCACCAGGAGTGAGGCTCCTGTGAGACGTGAGTCTTTTGAGATCTCAGATAGAGACTCGTGGGAAGATTCTGGATCCGCCAGACAAGCGCGTAGCAAACACCAAGCGCGAGGCGTCTACAGGACGAGAAGCGTCCTCTAAGAGAGAGTCAGACAAGCAGAAACGCATTACAGACAAAAGAGGATTCTTCAGATGGGATACGTCTGCCAGATCAGTAGCTTCAGCTGAGCGCGGAGTAACAACACAGCGTGAGCATTCATCCAAGCGTGAGGCTCAAGAAGAACATCTGTCACGCAAGGAAGGGACTTCAGGAAGACGCGAGTCTTCAACAAGGCACGAGATGTCAGTTCAGCGCGAGACTTTTCAGAGGCGCGAGGCACCAGTCAGGCGCGAGGCGCCACCAAGCGCGAAGAGTCAGTCCAGGCGCGAGACGCCAGCCAAGCGCGAGGATCTTGCCAGGCGCGAGCAAGCCAAGCGCGAGGAGTCAGCCAGGCCAGCGCGAGTTACGCCAGCCAAGCGCGAGGCGCCAGCCAGGCGCGAGGCGCCAGCCAGACCGTACGAAGAGCCAGTCAAGCATAGGAGCTCTTTACACTCTCTTAGCCCCTCTCCTATTAGGAGTTTGTCCCCAGTAGAGAGAATTGTGGACAAGAAGACCCGGAACGAGAAGTGGTCCTCTCCTACTGATCCGATTATGGAAGAGGAATCAGAGGACGAGTCTCACAGTAAGGAAGGACTGTCACTACAAGTCTTGACAGCTCTCCTTCTCCAGGAATACGGAGACGCATTGATCCCTGCCGCTCCTCCTTCGCCGTCGTTCTCTGTTTTCATGCTCGAAGACTCCGAAATCGTCGGCTTTCGTGAAGATGAGACCGACGATTTCTATGAAGAGACTCTGCAATCGCTGGATAACTGGATGCTTACTAAGAAGGAGCTAGTAAGGACAGTCTTTTGCATGCATCCCCCTAGACTGACCGGCAAGAGAGGGATTTGGTACCAGACTGGGGAGAATATGGGTCTCACTCTCCCTGCTTCAGCTGAAGCTGACTTTTCCAGTCTGGTAGACGCATCCAGGAGACATAGCCTTCACACGCTAAGATTACTTGGGGCCTTTCAGAGTTGGATCATCTCCTCAAGGACTTTTTTCACATTCTAGAAGTCTTTAACTTCCTAGATGGTCCCTTGGGGTGAGTCCAAGAAGGCTCATGCCCCTGAAGGGCTAGAACCGGATGTACTCCTAGCAATTCTGTCATGTATTGACAAGGCGGTGCAAGACGGCTCAGGGGAAGTTTCTTCCTTGTTGGAGCAGGTCTCTTGAAGAAGAGATCTGTGTTTAGCGCTTTCTTGACGAAAGCAGTATCACACTCACAGAGCAGCTTTGTATTCGCCCTAGGTCTGATTTTCTGTTCCGTCACAGTTGGTGAAGGATATTCACGATCGCTGACGGAGAAGCGACTCAAGATCTTCTCCGCAATCGTCCAGGAAGAAGAGACCAGTAATGATGGGAGAAAAAGAAAGTGACGTCTACTCCTGTTCGGCCCTTTCGAGGCGGCCCACCAACTGAGTTACCGCTAAAAGGAAAACGACGAGAAGAGAGGTCGAGCCTCGTTGCCGCCCCTTTAAAAGGGGAAAGTGAAGTGGCGCTCCTCCAAACACCAGTAGGTGCCAGGCTCCGGGGATTTGCGGAAGCCTGGACTCGCATCGACACAGATCCTTGGTCGATGTCGGTTCTTCAGAAGGGATATCTCATTCCTTTCCTGGACAATCCTCCCCTGACGTCAACTCGAGGGAATTGTCCGCCAATTACAAGGACCCTGTGTTGAAAGATACTCTTCAACAAATGGTGGATCAGATGTAGGGACAAGAGAGCTATAGAACTTGTGCTGGATCAAAGCTCCCCGGGGTTTTTACAATCGTCTTTTCTTGGTTGCGAAAGCCTCGGGGGGATGGAGACCAGTTTCTGGACGTCAGCGTCTGAACAAGTTTTGTTCAAAAACAGAAGTTCTCCATGGAAACCTCTGCTTCAGTCCTGGCGGCTCTTCGCCAAGGGGATGGATGGTGTCTCTGGATCTCAGGACGCATATTTTCACGTCCGATCCATCCTTCGTCGAAGAAGTACCTCCGTTTCATGACGGGGGAAGGATCTTCCAATTCAGAGCCTTGTGCTTCGGCCTGTCGACGGCGCCTCAGGTTTTCACGAACTTTTGAAAAATGTGGCGAGATGGCTTCATCTGAAAGGAATCAGTATATCTCTTTATCTAGACGACTGGCTTATCAGAGCAAAGTCAGAGGAACAGTGTTTGAGGACCTGAATGTGACACTAAACCTTATAAAGACTTTAGGATTACTCGTGAACCTCGAGAAGTCCCAACTGATCCCCAGCCAGAAACTGGTCTATCTGGGGATTCGGATGGATTCTCGGGGTTTTCGAGTATTTCCTTCTCAAGAGAGACTAGCGAGAGGTTTACGAAAAAGTCTCTCTCTTCCTAAGGAAGGAACGGACTTCGGCGAGGGAATGGTTGAGCTGTTAGGGACCTTTCCTCGCTCGAACAGTTCTTTCACCTAGGAAGACTTCATCTCGTCCTCTTCAGTTCTTCCTCAGAAGTTCGTGGAACATGAAGACAGGACTACTCTCGGCACTTTTTTCCCATTCCAGATCTGATAAAACGTCATCTAGAATGGTGGTTACTCCCCACTGAGGGAAAACAAAGGTACTTCCCTGAAATACAGAGCCCAAACATTGTATTGTTTTCCGACGCGTCGGAAAAAGGTTGGGGAGCAACTTTGGGAAAGAGAGAAGTGTCAGGCACTTGGAATGCTCTCAAGTGCCTGGCACATAAACTGCAAAGAACTGCTAGCTGTACACCTAGCTCTAAAAGAGCTTCGAACCGTTAGTTTGCAACAAAATAGTTCAAGTAAATGCGGACAATACAACGCTCTGGCATACATTCGGAAGCAAGGAGGTACTCACTCGTATGCCCTTTACGAACTCCACGAGAGAACTTCTGTTGTGGACATCCCAGAGGAACATCTCTCTCTTGACGAGGTTCGTTCAGGGAGTAAGGAACGTACGAAGCGGACAGGCTGAGCAGGAGGAACCAGGTCCTTCATACCGAGTGGACCCTCCACTCAGAAGTTTGCCTCAAGCTCTGGTCTCTTTGGGGAACTCCTCATGTCGACCTCTTTGCCACGTTCCTCTCGAGGAGACTGGAAGTCTCTGTTCAGTGGTAGAAGATCCCAGAGCTCTAGCAGTAGACGCCTTCCTACTAGATGGTCTCAGGTAGACGTTTACGCATTTCCCCCATTCAAGATCTGGGGCAAGTACTCAGGAAGTTTGTGACTTCAAGGGGACAAGAATTGACCCTGATAGCCCCTTTTGGCCAGCTCAAGAATGGTTTCCAGAGGTACTGGAGTGGATAGTAGACTTCCCCAGATCCCTTCCACAAAGGAGGGATCTTCTCAGACAACCACACTTCGAGAGGTTTCATCAAAACCTCTCTCGCTCTGACTGCCTTCGACTATCGAAAGACTTGTCAGAGCGAGAGGCTTTTCTAGTAAAGCAGCAAGCTCGATCGCTAGAGCCCGGAGAACTTCCACTATCCGGGAGTTTATCAATCCAAGTGGGAATTTTTAGAAGGTGGTGTAAGTCAAGAAGTTGTCCTCCTCCAGTACCTCTGTAGCAGAATAGCTGATTTTCTGTTATTTCTGAGGGAAGAGTCGCAGCTCTCCGTAGCCACGATAAAGGGCTATAGGAGTATGCTATCGGCCGTCTTTAGGAATAGAGGCCTAGATTTGGGAAACAATAAGGATCTGCATGATCTGATTAGGTCATTTGAGACCAAGAAGTCTAGAATGACTTCTCCCCCTAACTGGAATCTAGACGTAGTAACTGAAGTTCTTGACTTCAGAGAGATTTGAACCCTACATTTGGCCTCGTTCGTGATATAACAAGAAAATGTTTATTCCATTTTGTCACTGGCACGGCAAAAAGGGTTAGCGAACTGCACGCCTTAGTGACAAAGTCGGGTTCAATGTAGATTCAGCCATCTGTTCCTTCAAGAATATTCTTGGCGAAGAATGAAAATCCTTCGAACCCCTGGCCGAGAAACTTCGAAATAAAAGGATTATCGGGTCTCGTCGCAGGGAACCGGAGAGGTCTCTTTGCCCGGTAAGGGCTTTAAAGTTTTACTTAAAGAAGAAGGAACAGTTGGGAGGTTCTAGACAAGGCCTGTGGTGCTCAGTGAAGGATCCATCAAGGCCTATGTCTAAGAATGCATTAGCCTTTTTTGTCAGGAACGTATTATGACGCTCATAAGGCTTGCACGGACGATTCTTTAAACTTCTGAGAGTAAGAGCTCATGAAGTGAGAGCAGTGGCGACGTCTCTCTCTTTTCAGAGAAATATGTCGCTGAAGAATATCTTGGAAGCGACATATTGGAGATGTAATTCTGTGTTGCGGCTCACTATTTGAAGGACGTGCGTGTGACCTATGAAAAATGTTTTTTCATTAGGTCCTTTTGTGTCTGCGGGCACAATCCTGGGTACAGGAGCTTACAACAATCCTTAAGATTTTTTTTTATTACTTAAGTCTAATAGATATGTTCTAGACTTTCTGCTGAACAAGTGCAGTTGCCGCACAAGCGGCCAGTCACTTCAGTTTAGTAAGGACTCTTGTGATATCTTATATTAGATAATTTTTTTTGAAAATTATTGTGTGCTTGGCATTGTGGTTGAGTTACGGTTGTTGCGAAGAGTTGTGGGGATAACTCTGAGCAATTTTTAATACTAACATGGTGGTTAGGATCAGGTGGTCGGGATGGTTGTATGCTCCTTAATAAGGTGTGTTGTCATGTAAGTGGATCAGCATCCATTGACAAAGTCCTTTCAGGCTCTGCCGAGTAAGTGGATAGACCCCTTCGGCAGACCCACAAGAATTCTTGGCCATAGATCACATATCTCGCTAAAGTTTCTTGAGGTGATGCAGACTACGGGGAAAAACACCCACGAAGTCTACCACCTATCAGGTAGAACCAAGGTTTTATTTTATACCTACAACAGATGTTGTTACCTCTATTCTAGTAGTAGCTGTCTCTTACCCTCCACCGAAGGGTGCCAATCAGCTATGTATATATCTGACAGGTAAGTTGATTGTATGAAAATGATATTGTTATAATACAATAAGTTTCATACATACTTACCTGGCAGATATATACGATTAGGGCCCACCCAGCCTCCCCGCAAGGAGACAGGTGGAAGAGAAAATATATGAGTAGAAAAACGGGAATGGTTCCTAGTCCTGCCACCCAGGGCAGGCCGGTAGATCACCTGACCTACCTGTAGCGAGTGGCGCGAAATTTGAATTTCTGTCGGGGACGACGGAGTCTTAGTATGTATATATCTGCCAGGTAAGTATGTATGAAACTTTATTGTATTATAACAATATCATTTTTATAAATCACATGCAAAGTGGTTTTGTGCCATTCACACAAATAAGAATAGTTTTTAGAAGGTTGATTATTTTTTAAGTTTGGATGATTTTTCCAGATATTTTTTTTTAAGTGAAATGGCAGCAGTCTTTATCAAACCTTTCAGGAAAATGTGCACCATAATATATAACAAGTTATACCATCATTCCCTTTAATGCTATTGTAACTTTCTCCCCAATAGACAAAACCAAGGGCAGAAGATTAGCAAGAAAAAGGAAGCTCCTGTTCCTTACCGAGACAGTAAACTAACAAGGATATTCCAGAGCTTTTTCTTGGGTCGAGGTAAAGCTGCAATGATTGTCAACATCTGAAATCACCACTATTATTGATGAAACCCTGCAGGTCCTCAATTTTACTGCAGTCGCAAGACAGGTATGTTGTATCAAAAATATATTCTTTGCATAAAATATCGTCCAGGGAAAAATGTATCTGTCCTAAGTTTTTCCGCTGATATGTTTTGCTTAATATTTCCCTATATAGCTGTCTTAAACTGAAATTAAATTATATATATATATATATATATATATATATATATATATATATATATATATATATATATATATAGTAAAGGGTCCGAACAGGACCGAAAGTACTTGGCTATCTTGCTTTTTCATTTTTTCCTTCGTGGCAAAAAACCGTTATTTATACATACATACATATATATATATCTATATATATATATATATATATATATATATATATATATATATGATATATATATATATATATATATAAATAAAATATATACATACATACATATATATAAGTATATATATATATATATATATATATATATATATATATATATATATATATATATAAATAGGATGGAGAAAAGCCAGCGTAGCATCATCACATGTATTTTCCAAATTTTCGAGAC
>NC_087212.1:29574524-29582024 GCF_015104395.2 Macrobrachium nipponense | reverse complement strand
CTAATGCCGAGCCTATATGGTGACTGATTGGAACTTAGTTGTAGGCTAGGCTATATCCGAGATACGATTTTCTCAACTTACGATGGTTTTTTTCGGAACCTAACCCCATCGTAAGTAGGAGAATGCCTGTTATAAATATATATATATATATATATTATATATATATATATATTAAATATCTATATATATATATTAATATATATATACCGAGTCCATTCACAAAAGTATCCGACCTCGCGGTCCATAAACGAAAAAAAATTGCACATTAGAAATTTTTTTATTCGAATCCCCTTTCAAAGTACTCCCTTGGGAGTGGCACACAACTTGTTTTTTTCCCACCAGGTTGCTGGGCCACTGGCTGGTAACATAACTCCTGGAATTGTTGACATTGGGATGCTGTGAAAGCTGTGCTGGGCTGTTTCCGTTTTTTCTCATAATTTCCTCTCTCGACTCAAAACGCTTCCCTTTCGAGGGTTTTGTTTTTCAGTTTAAGGGAACAGCCAGAAGTTCACAAGGTGCCATATCCTGGTAGAGTTAAGGGAATGGGTGCCGAACAATGTGGAGTGGTTTTTGTTTTTGGTCCAGAATAAGCTTGGATCCAAGTGGGCTGAATGAGCAAGGTTTATTGTCATGGTGCAGTTTGGCCAGTTTCGCGCCGGCCCACAGTTTCCGGTCGTTTCGTCGTACAACATCTCGAATCTGTTCACATAAAACCTCCCGGATAATACTCCTTATTAATTTTTGGTTTGCCACTTAACAGGCGAGTAGGCAGGATGCACAATACCATTGGAGTCAAACAAAAACATGTCAACATTACCTTGACATTGCTGCGAACCTGTTTCGTGCTTTTTTTTGGGTCTAAGGGAAATGAAACGGTGATCTTGATGTACAAATTCCATTGTTCATGACTGAAATTCTTTAGTTTTCCGGGTTTTTTTCCCATATCCGTACACCCCCATAGTCCTCACCTCCACCAGTGATGATAGACTTCATGAAGTCAGTCACCTGTTAGCACAGTCAAGCAGGTCCTTTGTGCGAATTTTCCTAGGGAGGAGTTGTTTCTTGCATGTTCCCCCACCACAACTTGGGAACAAATTTAGCAGAACACTTCGTCGCATGGGCCAAATCTTCCGTTAAAACTGTAATGAACTGATCCTGTGCTTAATTTTTCCTACTTCATTAATTTCGTTGATGGTTTATAACGAACGGTCCGTCCGCCACTATTCACGAAGCAAACGAACATTTTTCAACGAATTCTTCCGGTTTCTGCCTTGTGGAATCGGCCTGCTCCTGACCGTAGGCTTGCTCTTAACTGAGGTTTTGTCCCTTGCTTGATAAGCGATTTATACCACTCCCTTTATCTGTTGTTTATTCCCATGGCTTCAATCGCCCCAAAGGCTTGCTGGAATCTTCTGGATAGTTTGCACTTGAGTATCACCAAGCTTGTAAGACAGCAAACTTAATGCAGTAGCGCTGCTTCTTCGATGCGCGTTAACCTACGACGGTTTGTGGTAAAAGGGACCGATAATCCGACCGAGCCTTGTGCTGGAACGTCTGCACTCCTAGCAACTCACAGAGGCGGGTACCGCTACACACCTAGAGCGTTTTAAAAAATTTAACAGCATGCGCAGTCAAGAGTGATGTCCAACCTTCCACAAAACTAATTTTGCTAATTGGTCAATTATTGGTCCCCTTTTAATGAACAAAGGTCGGTATTACTTTTTGAATGGCACCCTCGTGTATATATATATATATCTTATATTGAATTATATAATATATACATATATATAATTATAATATATATATAATATATTATATATATAGTATATATATTAATTATATAAATTAAATATATATTGTCTATCACATTGACCGGATTCCGATACAATATAAGATTCGAAACTACATAAGGTTCCCCTTTAATATCTAATTCCGTCTCTACCTCTGAATTAATATATTTTCATATAATGCGTTAAACCGAGGGGAATTTATTAAGCGCATAATAGAATTGGCCATCGACCAGGTGCGAACCAGGGACTTCCCCCGGGTGGTTGTTTAAGGGCTTCACCTGCTAGTACCCTGTGGGATTGGGAAGTCCTGGTTCATTGTTTCGCGCCTGTCGATGGCCAATTCTATTTTATCACTTAATGAAATTCCCGTTCCCCCTCGGTTTCAGCATATATACAAATATTATTAATTCCGCCAGGTAGAGCGAATTAGATATTAAAGGACATATGTAAGTTTTTTTCCGTAAATAATATATATAATATATACATATATATATATATAGATATATATATATATATATAGATATAATATCGATCTATAAGATATCGATATAATATAGATATAAAGATATATAGAATTTAGATATAATATAGTATATATATTAATATATTAGTATATTTAAAAAAACAAAAAAAAATTTATTTTTAATGTATATATCAATATATACATATATTATATATATATTTATATTACCTCGAGTTTACGAATTAAATTAATCCGTTCCAGACGACGGCTCCTTCCTATCATGATTTTGTTTTTGTATTCTTTGGAAACAACATTTTTACATGTAAAATGGCTAATCCGTTCCTAAAAAAAAAAAAAAAAAAAGGCCTCCAAAAACACCTCCGCCCAGTAAATTACATTTTCCAGGCCTAAAAACACATGTTTCTAGGGTTACCGAACGAAAGAAATAATGACTCCAAAAATGGCAAAATACTGTACATACTTGATTATAATTTTCAACTGCATGCAATGTTCAACCCCATTGTTTTTACTGGCATATATTAGGACTTTTAGCATATGTCCCTTAGCAATAACGCCTAGCTTTATGTTAGGCGGTTGCTATGTAGCCTAGTCCCTATTGATTCTGACCAATCTACAAACCTTAAGAGCTAAAAGGCTTAGAAATAGTGCCAATACAAATTTATAAATCAATCAGTATGGTACTCATTTAAACTTTAAAAATAATTTTAATTTAAATCATTAACGATAATACACAAACAAAAACAAAAAACAAAACCTTCGCCAATCGATTGTTTATTTACATTCAAGCTCTTACCCTTCTTACAGAGAACTCGAACTAGCGCCAAAGCAATCATTTTTTCCTAGCACAACAAGTAAGCCATAAATTGTCATTAGTATCTTCTCTTCAACTAATTGAAACCACCAAACAGTATAAAATAACCAATTTCATTTCTATTCTTTATTTTTCGTTATTTCTTTATCTGAATGGAGGGATTACCGAGTTACTGACAGCTATAATGAAACATACGTTATACTTAACGCTAATAATAAAGCAGAAGAAGGATTCTAAAAAATTACCATATTTGTTTGACAGTCTGATTTATTTTATATTTTATATCTCAATTCACTAATTTATTTTTATTAACAAATTATAGTTGCATGTTTACTCATTTCCAAAAATTATTAAGTAACTCCATTAACTATAATAACCAAACAAAAAAAAGCTTCCTTCCAAATGTCTGTTTACATCCAGCGACTTACGGAGTATCAGAACGATTGGCCAAGCAATCACTTTTACACAGTTAAGCCATAAATTTTCATTAGCTCTTCTTCAACTACTGAAAACTACCAAACAGTTAATAATAAACCATTTCACCCTTATGGGTTGACTAGCATCAGGAACCGAATTGGGAGAGCGGGAGGATGGTGGGTTGATTTACTCATTTGGGCGGCGCGGGGATTTTAAAATTGTTCTCGGGTGGTCCCGGGTCGAATTCTCGGGTAATTACAGCAACAACCTTTCGTTACTTGAAAACTTTTCGTATGTAAGAGGCCAGTAAAATTTTTCGCATTGGCTTTCGTATCTCGAGTTTTTCGTTACGTAAGTGAGCCTTTCGTATCTTGAAGGTACTACTATTAGATATATTAATAGTATATATATAATATATAGATATATATATAAGATATATATATATATAATATTTATGTAATATTTTATATATATATTATATACTATATTATAGATAGATTTAAACGTCGCAAGGTCTCCGAGCTATCCTCCTCCTTCGTTTATTTTTCGTTTTATATTTATAATATATAATTATATATATATTATATTATTATATAGATATAATTATATATATATATATATAATATATAATATATATATATCTTTAGTTATGGGATTTATCACCGTTCCTACCCTTTTCATGCATTCAGTTATACTATAATAAGATTATTTGGGTTATGGTGTGTGTGTATATATATATATATATACACAGTTACCATCCGAGTTACGACCTGCGCGAGTTACGTCCACCCGTACTTACGACAGTGTCCGACAGGGGTCTATTTTTTATATTGGCGGCGTTTACTGTTTTGGCAAAGCGCGTAGCGTAGTGCGTGCGGCGCGGTATGATAGTTTACGACGGCGCCGGCAGCACAGCATCCCAGACACTCATCCCAACCACCTCACTCACTGTCCTAGACATTGTAGCAGTACTGTAACATTGTAGCAGGAACATTTTTTCATTACACCTTTGCCATGGCCCCTAAGAGAAAGTCTGACTCATCAGAATGCAATTCTGCCAAGAAAGCTAGGAAGGCACTGACGTTGGAGATGAAGATGGACGTAATCAAGAATATGAAGGTGGGATGAAAGTTAATTGTATAAGCAGAAGTCTCCATCTCTCCACTCCACGGTCTCCACCATTTGGAAACACTGCTGCAAACGCTTCCTCAGATTTTGTTGGCTTCGATAACGAAGAGGAATTAAGCAACGTCCGAGGAAAAATTGTTAGCTTGGCAAAGCAACTTGAGTTAGGATGTGATGAAGAAGAAATTGAAGAACTGATAAGTGAAGAACCTGAGGAATTAACAAATGAACCGAATGTTAGCAATAGAAGAAGAAAGAAAGCTGAAGAAGAAAGAAGAGAGAAGAAAAGAAGTTTGAGAAGAGGAGGAGCCCGAACGAAAGTTTACTGTAAAAGGGATTATCGGAAGCCATACAAAGCTTAATACAATGCTTGCATAAATTGGAAGGAATGGATCCGAAGGTGTTGAACGGTTTGCCCGGATAGAGAGATCTATGCAAGAAGTAATGAGGCCATACAAAGAAATCTACGATGAAAGAAAAAGCAGAAGATCCAAACGACACTTAGCATGTTTGTCAAACGAACACAAAGCCCGCCTCATCCAGCATCGAAGCCACCCCTCCCCTCCCAGTACATCGGCCAGCGCAGTAACCACCACCCCCTTCCCCATCCCCTGCCTCGCCTGACTTAACAGCTGATCTTTCTTTCGACCGTGCGTATGAAGAAAGTGTTGATGACGTCGAACCAAGCACCAGTGAACATTAATTTTGAGTGTGTTTTTGCTTATTTTTTTACATGCATATGTATTTTCTATTTTGTACTACAGTACTGTATGTTCTATTTTTGAACTGTAACTTTTCTATTTTCGTATTTGATCTTCATTTGTATTTTTGTATAATAAATTCAACTGCAGTAATAAATATTTTATTTCTAAAACCATATTATATTAAGATGTATGTACGTAGTATATCAACTAAGCAACTGAAAAAAAAGCTAAATACATTGCACCTACAGATAATATAAAAATATATCTCTATGATAAAATGATAAAGTGAAACTAAAAGGCATAAAAATGATAAATACATAAACAGCTTGTACGTATAGTACAACAGTAATATTATTCAACAGAAAAAGTATGATAAAAGTGAAACTAAAGGCATAAAAATTATAAATAAACAGCGTTGTATATACATATGTACAGTAATATTATTCAACAGAAATATATGATTAAAATTATTAAAAGAAAAGTGACACTTAAAGGCATAAAAATGATAAATAAAACAGCTTGTATATACCACAAATAATATTATTCAACAGAAAAAGTTACTTAAAAATGCAACACATTCATATCTATGTCCTCGAGTACAGTATAATCTTCCACTTTAACCGAGTACTTATAATCCACGTGTCGGCCATTTTGGCTGGTATTTTCGACTAACGACCATTCTGACATACGACCTGTTGGTCGGAACGGATCTGAGGTCGTAAACTCTGGATGGTAACTGTATATATATATTATATATATATATATATATATATATATATATATATATATATATATATTATATATATAAGATATATATATATATATATAAAATATAGAGATATATATATATATATATATATATATATATATATATATATATATATATATATAGAATATAAAATATATGAGATATATATATATAGATATATATGATAAAACGTATTCCTCTAATTCTGAAGAATTTTCATAACTCCTAGATGGAACCAGAGTCTTTTCATATGATAATTTCCACAATAGATGGTTATACAATGGAATAAAATAATCAGCAAGGCTTAACAAATCTATTTTCACCACTTTAAATATACACAAAAAGCCATTACCACCAGATCAGGATAAATATGTATTGCCACCACCACTGGATAATGAACTCAACCAAAATAAGCCGTAACAACTCCGAAGTAAGTTTTTCCAAGGATGAAAAACAGAATTGAAACCAAAGTAAATGCACCTTTGCCAAGAGATGGCATTAGAAGTAAAGTAATTTCACTATTAGCAACAGATGGCATTAGGAGTTTGTAATTTACATAAACCTTTAAAGTAAATGAAATTGGTTGGTTTTTTACAATGTATATACGTATATATTTGTGTATATATATAATATATATATATATATATATATATATATATATATATATATATACATATATATATATATATATATACATATATATATATGCATATATATATACATACAGTGGACCACTGTATTTGCGTTCTCCCGATTCACGGACTCACACATTCGCGGATTTCTCTCAGGAACGTTTCCCCGCATTACTTGCAGAAAATTTGCGCATTTGCTGTATTTTTCTATGAGAAATATCCACAGATTTCCTGGTTTTTTTTATCATTTCATCATAAAATGCACTTTTGTGATAAAACTAAAACATTAAAAAAAACTAGTATCAAAATTTTTGTGGTTTTTCTCGAGTTTTAACTAACACAATAGGCTGTTTTTAGCGTTTTTATAGGGGTTCCAAACATTCGTGGATTCTAATTATTCCAGGGGGGGGGTTTGGTACGCATCCCATGCGAATACGGGGGATCACTTTGTGTGTGTATGTATGTATATATATAATATATATATATATATATATATATATATATATATATATATATATATATATATATATATATATATATATATATATATAATATATATATATATATATACACACACACACACACGATAAAGAAATATTAAGGGTAGGAACACGAAGAGATTCACGTTATGCATTAATCCTACGTTTCGTGACACCATCGCCACATCTTCAGGGATTTTTCTACAAAATAATGCATATGATGTTAAGATAAAAATGAGCTGATTACAAGATCCAATAGTTGAAAGTTTAAAACAGTTTATCTTTGATGCTGAAAGGTTGGTTAAGTGTC
>NC_087212.1:29514324-29574024 GCF_015104395.2 Macrobrachium nipponense | reverse complement strand
CGGATCCTATGTTAACTTGACAATCTTATTATTGGGAGGGGACATTTTAACATCTCAAAGCAGTTAAGGAGATGCCTAAGTTAATGGAAGTGTATGGAATTGTTTAGTAGTTGATTTCTTCTCAACGGAAGAATGAGACATCTACTGAGAGCATTGGAAATTCTGAAAATCATTTGCCCTGAGGCTACAAGGGCTCTACAGGAGACATTAAGCAATTCTTGAACTTGAAATTGCTCAATAGTATTCAGAGTAGATACGAGGGGCAGGCCTGAGTCCGAGTCAAGACAAATTTAAGGAAACATCCAATGCTCAAGCCTGAGGGGCATCAAAGTAGTAGTAATCATTCAGATGACCCTGCTCATTTACATGCTAGTAAGCCTAAATGAGTGCTCCTTAAATCCAACACCAAGTGCCAAACTTACGGATGTAAAGGCCCTTGTAGGCAGTTTGTTCTTCCCGAATCCCCAATTGCTAAAGCACTGTCCTTCCACAGAATGAATGATCAAACCAATATGTTGTTTCATTTCACTCAGAGCAGCAAACTTCCCACAAAGACTTGTTTCTGACTGGGAATAAATCTGCTAAGCATCCTGATGTCTTTCCACTGCCCTGACATCTAAAAAGTTTTACCAGGTGTAGTGTTGACCATTCTATGTTGCATGAAAGTGTAATGACACTAGTTAAACTGTGTTGCAAGACAGAGGGAAAAGATCAAAACCTGGACTTAGGTTTAAGAACAAAATGGACAATTCTTGGTTACAGAGTCCCTCATACAGTCCTGGAGTCAAAGTTGGTTCTGGATTACTTACAAGGCAGTAGTAAGAGACTTGCCAATAGCCGAAGAGAAAGCATGCAAAGAACAAACACAAGCATTACAAAGAAAAAGGAATATGCCAGCAGACGAGAATTTAGAATAACCCTAACATGCAAGAGAGAAACAGTTGACTGAGTCTACATATCTAAATGTGTAAAACTCGCTACAGATACATTATCATCTCAATAAAAGTCTATACCTATATTTATATATTATCAAAGCTATGCATGGTAACACCTCAAACTAGGTGTTGAAGACGACAGAATGCGCCTACGGAGCGAGCATTAACACTTACCGAGATGGTCCTTATGTGAATGCTTTAAACGGTCCTTTGGCAATCGCTTTAACGGTCCTTTGGCGAACACTTTAAACGAGATTCAGACCATGAAAAGGGCGAAGTAGGTATTGGAGGGCGCAGAACCCCATCGTCCCGAGAACCGACCCGGTTCCCTGGCAGCGGACATTACCAACTGTCGCAGGGCAGTCCTAGGCTTGGGCTACATACAGACAAGGGGACCAACACCATACTTCTAACAGGGAACACAAAAAAGAGCGCACACTATGAACGGATTCAGAATATTCCCGTCACAAACTCAGTTCAACTCTCATTACGCCTTTCCTGAACTGAATGGGGAGCAAAAGGCAGAGCTACAAAGGAAGTCAATACTAGCGCTACCAAACTGCCTAGTCTGAGTACAGATAGCCTGACAGGTTTAAGTCTAGACTAACCAATTGCTTTTGCAATATGACAAATTTTTAACTAATTTGTATTTTTCATAACTTACAAACCTGAGGTCTTAACATTAGGATAAATACTTAGCGCCAGCTGGAAACCAGTAAAGTTTAAAATAATTGTGTACGCAAGGGACTATTGGCATCTGTGCTTGGTCACGAGACATGTGGAGCCACCCACATACCCCTCTTTAACTCGTGACCCTGTTAGTTATTCTTCCAACCCAGGTTAGTTGATAGAGGGGTGGTTAGAGGTGGGCCTTTGTATGGTAAGACCTCAGATTTGTTAGTTATGAAAAATACAAATTGGTTAAAAATTTGTCATTTGTTCATATACGAAACAAACCTTCGGTCTTAACATTACGATAGACTTACTCTTGGTGGGAGGTAGGTACTATTAACCAACTGGGAGTTTGCCACCTCTGATAAGTTTTCCAAATACCAGAATTCTATGAAACAACTGACCAGTATTTCAGAATCTAAGCCATTTATGAATATCATAGAGTCAGACTTCTGGGTTCTACACAATGTCATAGTTCATTGCGTCCGAGGAAGATAAGATCTGTTCTTCTAACAAACCAATTCATCCACTCATGTAGGTTTGTTATCATTCCTCTCCCCCTTGCTAAAGAGAGGAATGTCCTGCTACTGATAGGTATCTTACTGATACTAACCCTAACACTATGGCTACTTAACTCACCTGTACCTTGTCCGTTCCAGCTTATGATGGTACTCACTTCTTACTGCCTGAGGTAAAGAAGGAGACAGAAATTTGAAAAAGGAAAGAGGCCATTTAACGCCTCCATTTCACATTCATACAATCATCTTAGACAAGATACCAACTGACCCGCCAGGGGTACTAGATGAATTACACCATTTGTTGAGCAGCCACCAAAGGACCCAAGGAAATAGTGTCCAAGGACCTCTGGGCAACCTTATTTATATACAGGAAATTGAAAAGTGGTTTTTCATAACAATGAACCCACTCTCAAATTTCAATGAACAGACAGACACCTTCTTAACATTGCTCAATTTTGAGCTTCGATACAGTCACAGAACAACCGTCACGATCATTTTAACAGATATGTTCTTAATTGCTAGAAGGCCCATATTCCTCTGATGACCTCTTCTGTATAACCTCATTGGTACAACTTGACAACAAGGAGTAGGCTTGAGCTATCGCCACTGTTTGGCCTGTTCCTTAACGTCAACCACCTTTATGTTCTAGGCGACGTAGTTCTTTCTATAACCACAGAGTACTTTGACAAGTCAAAGCCGGCCCTCTTGAAGGTCTCTAACACATACTCACATCATACTGAGCATGACTAAGAAATGTATGTCATCATGACCTGTGTTGCATTGACTTATTATCTCGGATTCTGGGGCAAATTGGAACTGATGTTCCCAACTAATTTTGAGTCTACGTCAAAAACCTGGTTATTGAGTACTCCCACTCTACCAAGGTCAGGGGAAGACCACCATCCATGGTCAGTTTCTTGTAACGTGACTGATGTATGTGCCTGGTGGTAATCCATCAAGTCTACTCTGATACAGAGTATGTTTTCTCTTATCAGATCGGAGTTCTTATGTGCCCAAGCCAGTTCACTGCTCCTGATTCATCTGAAGATTACTCAGTATGAAGTGATATTCACATGCCCAATCTCCAGTCCAATGTATATCACTATACATGTAAATACAGAGACTTCCCTCTGTTCTGACAACCTCTCCACCAGATCATTGTCTACTGACCAATTGCCTTTAATGGACAGAAACCTCCTCTATACAGGCAGTCACGGCCAAAGAGTCATTCTGTATATGTGAGCTAAAGACTTTTGGAGTTGTTACATCTGAGGTGACACTCTACACCCAAAATCTTAAAACTATTAGCTCGAAAAGGGATACTGGGCAACCTCCAGACCTTGAGATATTAATTCTACCTATTGGTGGTGCCTCTTCCCACATGAACCTGGTAGCGATGATTGTGCTACGATAAACTTTTTCAGTCACTCATCTTGGATACTCCTTAATTACTGGAACCCATCCTTCCATTCTGGACATGGAGGAACAGGTAGAACCTAGAGTTTGCGTAACCTCCAGGCTGTTCCCAGCATCGTAAATGGAATCCTCAGGCTCCGCGAAGGGTGAAACCCCTGAGACAGCTCTTACATGGTTTTTCCATTATAAGAGTTCCTCTCTGGATGAGTGGTTTGTGCAACCCCCGGCTCAGCCAACCCGGAATCAGAGAAACTTATTTCTGGTGATAGAAATTAATTTATCGATATAGTGCGGTTCGGATCCCACAATAAGCTGCAGGTCCCATTGCTAGGTGACCAATTGGTTCCTAGCCACGTAAAAAATATCCAATCCTTCAGGCAAACCCTAGGGGAGCTATTAATCATCCCAGTGTTTTTGTAAAAACTAAGATACACTTAACTTTCCAATTATATGGACGATATCATAGGAAAACCCCAGGAGAATGTCCTATGATAACATATTCTATTCATACATGTCCTAATTATCCTCCTGTCCAAGGAATTAATCTGTTAACAGGACATGGCTCATTTTTCCACAAGTAATGTTACTTCCCAACCACGAAACACCTTATGCAGTGATCTGTTACAATATACAGGCATATGTTCAATATGCTACCTTCCAAAGGGAAATCCTATATTGCCAGAAACCACCATGGTGCTATTCTCGAGTAACCTAGCCCAGAATTGTACCCAACGTCACTTCACCCCACCTCACTCTTGAAGAATGGGAAACTCCCCACCTTCCCCTTCCAGATATGAGGTTCTAATGCCTTGCTTCAGCCAACTGAAGCTGAACCCTCTATGTTAGGTTTATGACTTCAATATAGAAACTAGACCAGGATGGAAGAGACCCATTTGTAGATTCTAGGTTAATCTAGGCAACAACCACTTGGACTAGTCTAAGTAGGTATAGTCAATTAAGAATTAACTAACTTATTTTAAGTTGGCAAGACCAGGTTGACCCTGGCTTGGTTAGGTTAGGCTATGTTAACTCTTCCAATTAGGCTAGGCTAACTCCTCCATCACTTAGGGTAGGTTAAGTCCATCAGAGATGTACTCTTAATTAGGCTAGGCTAGTATAGACTAGCTTAATCTAGAAACTAAATGACTTAGGTTAGGGTAAAGTCATTCAAGAAAGTTTGGGCTATACATGCTAGGCTACAACCACAACCTTCTAGGCTGAGGTGGTAAAAGTGTTTCGAATGGGTAGCCTAGGCACTAGTCTATGCTCAGCTATACTTATAACCTTACTAATTTGCCCAAGCTAAGATAGTAAAGGCATGTTCATTCAGCCAGACCATGCTAAGTCATCAACCCACTGTTAGGCTAAATTGACATGTATGTCCGAACCATCTAACCTATGACTTAGGCTAAGCTAACTAAGAATTGTACCACTCAGACTAATCTAAGATAGTAAATGCAGGTTTGAAAACTAAACCAAAACCATTAGCTAGTCCAAGCCAGCACATGCATACCCAAACCAGTTAGTTACGACAGTCTAAGCTAAGAACTACTACTCAGATTAACTAAGATAGTAGCAGTAGACTCGACTGGCTGGAATAGGCTACGAATTTAACCACTTGTTAGGCTAAAAGGTATGAATCAATTAGCCTGGCTATAGCACCTTAGGTTACAAGTGCCCTACTTAGGCTTGGGTACCTTAAGTGGCGAAAGAAAGAAGTTCACCTCCTCCTTTCGACTTACATTTCCATGCGGTTTCATTAAGAAGAATGGTTCTACAGTACTTTACTTCACGGAACCAAGCTTTCGATTAACTTCAACTACTTGTGTAAGAGTTGAAGCGTTTGGTCAATATTCTTATAGGAACAAACCAGATTATACCAACAAGTATATAAAACATGGGAATTCTTCTTACCTGTACAGGTTTGAAGTTTTCTGGGGTTAACCCAAAGTATGCTAATTCCCACCATTCAGGATGTATACGATTACTAAGAGGAATCCATAGCCTTCCAGCAATCCGTACATTTACGTGTTGTAAAACGGACTCTACATGACTTGAACAAGGTAATTCATACATCTTCGTATCCTTTTTCAATCCAAACACCATGTCAATCCCCGGGTGAAGCATACTGGCAGGTGTCTCCGTGCTCCCCGAAAGGTTATTGAATTGACGAATCAAATAAATCACCTCCACATATGAAGCCAGAAACTCTTGGTTTTCTCTTACCTCCGGTTCTAATGTACTGTGTTCAGCCCCAGGAGACGTTAACTCAACTCTTATCCTCTGACAAACGTCCGGGTGCGTCATAGCCGTCCAACCATATGACCGCAGCATCTTTGATCTTTAATGGCCACTGATGGCTCGATCTCGAATAGTCAGTAGGATTTGAGAACGTATCTATTTGCAATCCTATATACAAATGTGAGAGCAACTTTATCATATTGCATTACTCTGACATCTAGAGTCCATGGAAGTATGTAAAAGCATCGGCGTATGTATCAAGTTCACGAACGGCATTGTAGTCTCTCTTAGACACTTTGTAGTCTCCACTGGCAACCCCGCATCAGCCGCTAGCCCAACGACCGTTGACTCTTTCGCTCGTTCAGACTCTTGTAAACGGCTTTGTCGGCTTGCTTTGAGCTTACCAGCCACTGACTTCTTGACTTTCTTGGTGATTGAGATGTGACAGTCCTGGCTCAAAGATGAAGAAGAATTTACTCTTCTCCTCTTGTCCCGAGGATCAGTCACGAAATCCCATATCCTCCAACACTTGACTGGTACACGCAGTGACGTCATCGAACTTAGCAATGACACCATCTAGAGGAAGAAGACGAAGAAGACGAAACACGCCTTTTCTTTTTGTCTTTCTTAGCAATTTTCACCTCTAGATCTATTAATTTCTTCATTACTGTGTGTACCAATGAGTCAGAAAGCATATTTGGTTCCGGAGGCAGCGAAGTAGATCGAGAAGCAGTAGGCAGTGACGTCATCGCGGCGTCATGGATCTACGGCCATTACAGCTCTACAGCCGACATGGTTATCACAGCCTAGTCTACCACTGGACTGCTGACAACCTAAACAGCCACCATCTAAAGTTGACTGAGCTAAAGTACTGCTTAAGCTTTCTTATTCCAAACATAACTGGAGCACACAACAGCACAGCCGCTTATCCTACAAGAAAATTCATATTTCTCCATAAGTGTGTGCTCCCGAAATGAAAGCGTAATATAATGATGCCACCGAAGACGACGAGAGGTTGGCAGCAGTAGGCTATGACGTCATGACTTTCGCCATTTTGACAACGGTTTTGGCTATTAAGTCATCACACTTGATGGAACTGCGAGGCTGTTGATGGCACTCTTGCAGCCAAGATCAAGAGAACGAACCCCTGCTGTGGCATTTCTACTTTACATGGATGTGACAGTCCTGGCTCGAAGATGAAAAAGAAATTATTCTTCTCCTCTTGGCATGAAGATCACTCAAGAAGTCCCTGATTCTAGCCTTCTCCAACTCTTCACAGCCACACTAGACTTAACTTCCTACATTCTTCACACCTAGTAGTTCCAAGATCACACTCTGTACCCTTGCAAGTACAAAACGAATGTTGATCAACTTCCAATTTCAACATCCTGGTTACACCAAAAACATTCCTACATAGCCTGATGTTATTGGCTTTGCTTCCTGTGGAAGATATCCTAGGAAAATGAAATTACAATACTGTAAACAGGTGTTAAACAGTTAAACTTCATAGAATACCAACAATCGCCTAACCGCAATGGCAGCAAGGAGAATTGTCAAGGGCTAAAACATCTGAAACACACCTGGTGGAGAACAGGTAAACTAGGCAGTCATCCCGGGCAGCCATTCAATTTATTTGTTTGAATGCTGACTCGCCTAATCGGCGGGGAGATATAGCTAACTTTAACAGTAGGTAAGATTAATCTCAAATAATGATTATTTAATGAAATGCCACAAAAGAGATGTAATGAGAAGAATTTGCAAAGATTCAGAACATGAATGACAGCACAATTTATGAGTGTGGGAAAAGGTACTGGTGGAGGTTAAGAAAAGCAGATAAGAAAAGCTGATAAGAAAAGCTGATAATGTTTTTAAAAAATGACAAATCTTTAATCAATTTGTATTTTTCATAGCTAACAAACCTTCCGTCTTAACAATAGGATAATCTTCTAGAGCAAACTGGAAACAAGTTAAAACAATCAAAGATTGTAAAGCAAGGAATCTGTAGCAACTAATGTGTATATGAGGTGGAAGCTGGTCGCTAACCAGGCTTAATACCTTGTGACATATCAGTCTTTCTTTGCGCTCTGCGCTCTCCTTCTCAAGCTGGTTTCTTTGTTAGCCTGAGATTCCTTTGTGCTTTGAATATCTCTGAATATATGAATACAGGCAGTCCCTGGGTTATGACGGGTTCGCCTTATGACGTTCCGAGGTTAAGGGGCTTTTCAATTATATTCATCAGAAATTATTTCCAGGGTTACAGCGCCTACAACGCTGATCTGGCACAAGAAATATGACACCAAAAATGCAAAATAATCAATATTTGAAGGTTTTATGATGAAAAATGCAATAAGAATGCAGTTTACATCGTTTTCAATGCACCCCAGGCATTAAAAGTAAGGTTTTCTTAGGATTTTTTGACGATGTTCCGGCTTACGACAATTTTCGGCTTACAATGCGTCTCAAGAACGGAATCCCCATCGTACGCTGGGGACTGCCTGTATATTGAACAAGCGCCGTAAAACCGAAATGCCACTAACTAGGGGTTGCCTGTATATATTTATACACAGTGGTCCCCCCCCATATTCGCGGGGGATGCGTACCAGACCCCCCCCGTGAATAGTTAGAACCCGCGAATGTTTGGAACCCCTATGAAAATGCTAAAAACAGCCTATTTTGTTGGTTAAAACTCAAGAAAAACCCACTAAAACTTTTCATACTTGGTTTTCTTAATAGTTTTATCACAAAAAGTGCATTTTATGATTAAATTCATCCAAAAAATGAGGAATTTGTGGATATTTATCATAGAAAAATACCGCGAATGCGCGAATTTTCCCCGAATAATGCAAGGAAACGTTCCCCAGAGAAATCCGCGAATGTGAGAGTCCGCGAATCTGGAAAACGCGAATACGGGGGGTCCACTGTGTGTGTATATATATATATATATAGTACTATGAGACTACAAACAGTATTACTGGATATGTACAGTGAAGTAAAACATAACTTTTTAAAAGAGCCAAGGAAAAGATGCATATTCATTATGTTTGTATTTTATGACAATCTCTCGGCACTTAGGCTAAGTACCGATAACCAGACAACAGCCCCATTTATTAATAAAAAAATAACAAAGTCTAGTTCAAGACAACAAGACTTATTAAAGTCAATATTTCAACTTAAAAACACTGGATATAACAAAAAAAAATCTTATCACATATGAATAGTTTAGAGATTAATTTACGCTAAATAGTAGCAAGAAAATCACTCTGAATTGAGTTAATACAGCGAAATAATCTTACCTCCGCCCACAGCTGATTTTTTCCAAACCAAAACATGGTCGGTTTGCTTGAATTTTATAATACAATAGTAATATAAGACAATCACAGTACAGTAATAACCCGAACTTAAGCGAGGTTCAGTTCCAAAGCCCTCGCGTAAGGGGAATTTTCGCGTAAGTTTGGCATGCTCTAAAAATGCTAGTAAATGCTTTTTTCTAGAGTTTGAACACTGAATATGACCCTAATCATGCTCCCTAAATGTTAACTTTGAAATGAAATTAAAGTTACTCTAATTTCATTTAAAATGATATTGTTATGATACAATAAAGTTTGTTCATACTTACCTGGCAGATATATATATAGCTGTATTTTCTGAAGTCCGACAGAAATTCAAAAACTTCCGGCACACACAGTGGTCGGCCAGGTGGTTAGTACCCATTCCCGCCGCGTGGGAGGCGGGTATCAGGAACCAGTCCCATTTTCTATTCATAATTTTTATTTCCACTGTCCCCTGAGGGGAGGTGGGTGGGTACTTAATTTATATATATCTGCCAGGTTAAGTATGAACAAACTTTATTGTATCATAACAATATCATTTTTGTTCATGAAACTACCTGTCAGATATATATATAGCTGAATCCCACCGTTGGAGGTGGGAAGGGACAGAATAGAAGGATTTTGGGAAACAAATGCATGCAGATGATTTACATCTTGGTTCCACCTGTTAGCATTGCTGGCTTCGTGGTTATTGCCACGTAAGTCTGCTTGTGCTACTAGAGTTGCCAGCGAGGTAGAGACCTATATAGCTGGTGCACTCCAGATGATCTGTCAACAGGGGCGAGACCACGACGTGTACTAGACCAATATTGACCATACCATGAGGGCTAAGAAGTAAAATAAATATATATATAAAAAAAAAATATATCACCACCTGACCAACCTAGCCAAAGTTAAGGTGTGTTAACTAAGGCTTAAGAGTTAAGAAGTCACCGTTGTCGGCGACTCAACTACTAAATTAAGAGCTCTTCCTAACCATTTTCTACAGGATAGGATGAGTGGTACTACTTGCCCCCAAGATTGTGTCTGCAGACACGTATGGCCCTAGCGAGCAGCAGATCTCATATGCCATCTTCCACATCTCGCAGGGATGTGGAATTGAACACAGAGTTGCTTCGCTAAAACATGGTACTCAGGATGTTGCTGAGTGCCATGCTCTGTTGAAATGCTTCCGAGGCCGCGCCCTCACCTCGTGAGCATTCAAATCAAAAGATTTCAAATCTTTGTGCCAACACAATGAAGGAGCTTTTTTGAAAGAACTCCTTAACAATAAAGCCAGGGTGTTCTTCGATATGGGCAGATTGTCCGTACGACTTCGACTTTCTTGAGTTTTATGTAGATAAAACTTGAGAGACCTGACAGGGCACAGGACTCTCTCTGGCTCCTGCCCAATAACTTGTGCTATCCTTGATTCCAAGCTCCTGGCCCAAGAACAAGACGGGTTTCCATTCTTAGGCCACAACGGAAGGCTTAGAGAACGCACCGCCTTGTGTTCTCTAATGCCAAAACTTCTGACGATGGCTAACAAACCTCACTAACCCTCTTTGTCGTATCTAGGGTGGTTAGAAAAAGGGCCTTCCTGATCACGTGCAAGAAGTTAACAGGTAGGAGATGTTCGAATGCTTTGACATCAAGAACTTCAGACTATGTCTAAGTTCCATATTGAAAGCTTCGATCTGGACATGCACAGTCAGTCAGTCTGTACTAAAGTCAGGTGACCGACCAGTTGACCAGTCAGACGCATCAAGGACAGCAAGGCTGTACCCTGAAGACCATAAGGCACTATTCTTCGCTGAAGGATGAGTGTCTGGACTGCCTGGGCGATTCAAGCTAAGCCAAACCTTGGGGTATGAACGCAACCCAACGTCGTTAGCGAATCAACTCCTGAGCCACTCCTGAATCAAGCCTTTTTTTTTTCTGGTGCAGGGAGGAAAGGAGCGAGGAGCAAAAAGGCGATTCAGTCCCGAAGGACGAATGCCTGACAGTCCAACCTGGTCTCATGTTAAACGATCATCGGGGTGTGTAAACGCAACCGACTTCGTCAACAAGAAACTCAGGGCTACTATGTGTCTCCTGATCTCGCACGAGTGTCTGACTCCGAGAAAACAGGTGAGACAAAAAGTAGATGGTGAGCGAGTTTCGAGATTCCACAGAACTCAAAGATCGTGAAGGGCTTTGTTGTTTGACAGAAGCAAATCTCTGAGCCCAAAGGCCGTCAACAACATATTTTTGCGTATTCTTTAATAGTTGTGACTGCCAGCTTATCCCATTCTTCAAACGGAAAGGGAAGACGGCAATCTTATGCTGTCACACATCTCGATAGTCTGAACGTAGTCAGACTCAGAGCGGAGAGGTTATAGGTACCTTCATGATAAAGTAGACCGACTCTCTCGGAAAAGGTCCTTGGAAGGACGTGACCTCTGTGAATCTAGGATCTTGAAGGCCAACATGGGGCGATTAGCGTCATTGTCGCTCCCTGTGATGGTATAAATCATCTTATTAACATTTCCTAAGCGTTGAAAAAGGGGGAAAGAGACTAAACATCCATCCCTGTTCAATATCATAGCGAAGAGATGTATGAAAGGACGTCCCTAAAGTCTTCCATAAACTCTCAACATACTTCTAAAGAAAGATTCCACTCGGAAGTCAGTAGTTGCTGCCGTCGATCGAGACGATTCGTACGGACTTTTGCAATCCTGTAACGAACCTCTAGAGGATCGTTACATTCTACTCTGTTGTTATAATAGGCTCTTTCTCGTAAACCCGAACACGGGACCGAGAGAAGATACTTCCTAAGATATGAGAGAGCTGTGGAAGATCAGAGTTGATATGGACCACTGGTTCCAAAAACTCGTTCCAGGACGGAGGGACGACAGAATTGCTTCCACTTCTTTCAGATTATGATCCAGGACATCTGAAACCCTCTCCAGATGTCCGGCACCTTATTTTATCACCTCAAGTGATACTTAACGCACCGAGAGATGTTCAGAATCATTCCTAGATCTTTAATAAAATTTCAGTTTCCCGGTAGGAAAAAAACTGTAGAGGTTCTGAATTGCAGTCTATTCAGGGAAACAAACTTCTTTAGGAAGGAAATGGTCCCCAGCAAGCTCATCCATTCCCTCACACAGTATGTTTACTTCCCTAAAAAGGCTGCGCTTTGCCTAAGCAGGAGAGCATATAATAGTGAAATGTTGCTGGTAGACTCGTAGTCCTATACCGTGCGGTAACGAGCACCGAAAGGAGTAAGAGATATCTCTGAGAACATAGTAAGGCAAAACGCGAATGCAATGTTTATTCATTCATGTAAGAAATCCCCTTAATCTAAGGCTAAAGTCCGTGATTGTAGGGCAGAGATACAGTTAGTCAGTCAATCCCGCAGGAGAGAGAGAGACGTAACTGCCAGCACAGAGATACGGTTAGTCAGTCAATCCCGCAGGAGAGAGAGACGTAACCTACAGCGCATGACAGCGAACGAGCTGGTACTGCCTCGTTTGGACTGGCGGAGAGGACAGTGACAGCAGCAGCTTACGATCGTCGTCGCTTAAAACTTTATTGCCTGGGTTGCCAGCTACCTATTCTTACGAAGAAATAGGTCCGTAATTTTTAGCATAAAGAGACTCTCAAGCTGGTATATTTAAGCGAAACAGAAAACGCTAAATATATAGATGCGTTTGTGTCGTCATAACACTACCATACAACGGTAAAAGATAAATCGGAAACTCCTGGAAGGCTGCAGGGAGTAACGATTTAAATGTCCTTAAATTAATAGACAATAGACCTCTCGGTGCCATCCGAGAGGTAACTACAGCAAGCGTATATGACTTGAGCCAACCAGTAGTAAAATAACGCAAGGCAAAATATGATATTATATTGCAATAAAGTTTTTTTTTTTTTTTTTTTTTATACTTACCTGGCAGACATATATACCATAGCTGAATTCGGAAATACAGCTACATACATATCTGACAGGCAAGTTTCATAAACAAAACTCAAGAGAATTGAAGCGGACAGCTCAAGCTTCTTATGTTATTGGACATAAGCGTTCATTGACGTAGTCTACAAGTCTATTTCTTGTACGAGTCTGCGAATGATGAATGAGAGCTCTTCCGAATCTTGTCAATAAGAGCTTATCCGCTTACGCAATATAAAGTTAATGAGAAGTTTGTCAATGAGAACTAACCCATTTACGGGACAAAGAGATAATTTGTCAATGAGGGGATACCCACTTACTTGACAAAACGATAGAATATTGTCAATGGGGGAAATTCACTGAATTGACAAAACGTAATCCAGGAAGTCGAGCATTTATTTTCGATTCCCGTCTCAAACGAGGAAGGGGCAAGAATCCTGTTAAGAGACGGCTTACGACAGGTAGAACGACGATGTTCAATTCGGCAGCGTAAGTCCACCCGACTAGGAACTAACAAAACAAAATCTAATCATCGAAAAGCCCTTTCAGATGGGCTAAAAAGCTTGCAAAATTATCCTGGGAAGAGGAAGAAACTCTCCAACCAGCTTCCTCTCCCGTATCAAAATTTATTGGCAGTATGGCAAAGGAAGTGTCTTTCTTGAGCTTTCCTCCTTTTGATGAGTGCCTTTGCAAGAATCCTACTGAACGTTGCCGAGAGTCCTGACGTGCAGGACGTCGAGCTTTTACATAACCCATAGCTGCCTTACCGCAAAGTCTTGACTGCGGTAGAGCAAAAGAGATCTTTCCTTGAGCTTTCCATAACTCCATCCAATCCTGGACTTTACGAAAAGCAATATTACTGACAAAGACCTCTATAAATCACGAAACCCGTGGTCTTGCTGGGTTTCGAAAACGAAGTTGCCTTTTCCCTTTAAGCTTCCTCCGAAGCACTGCTACTTCACATTCTCGCAGGCGATGTAGAAGGGATCACCTAAGTTAGGTAAAAAATCTTTAGGCCCAAATCAGCTTGAAGACTTCAACAGAAACGTTCAGCCAGCGACACACCTGGCGTGCGCGCTCGGCGTCCACTGACTAGCAGCGAGCACGCTCGGCGTCCATTGCGAGCAGCGAGCACTCTCGGCGCGCCCGCCTCGGCGTCCACTGGCGAGCAGCGAGCACTCTTGGCGCGCCGCTCGCGCGCGGTATCAACTGGCGTGCTGCTCGGCCTCGTCTACTGGTGCGCGCTTGGCGTGCACCCGCGCGCGCGCCTGGCGTCCATCCGAACGTCCCGTCCAAGCCGAGCGTCAAAAAAAAAAAGCGTGCAGAAAAGTGTCACGCTCCTGACAGGCGTCAATGCAAGCGAAACTGCCTTCAGGAAGAGCATTAGACATCTCGGAGAGAAAACCGACTGCACGAAGCAGTCTCAGGTGCAAGGGTTGTCGATCGGGTGAAGAATAACGCCGGGGCGAGGGAGGGGAACGCCTTCCCTTATTTCTCAACAGCAACAAAGCCTAGGACGTCCGCGCTCAAAAGCGTCCTGCTAATATGACTTGCTTTCTTTCCTTTTCTCGGTGGAAAGACGTACACGAGTTCAGGCGACGTTCGCCTTCTTACTTCTCACTGCAACGCATGACGAGAGAGAGAGAGAGGAGTGAAACGTCCTCTTCTATAAAGCTTCTATTTAGAGGGCGCGAGTCCTTCCGAAAGCTCCAAACCCTGCGCAGGGAGGACGCTTCGGAGGACGAGAAGCAATCCTTCAGGATTCGTGCACGCTCTTTGGCAGCCTGGGAGTAACTTCAGGTCTGCCGAAGGCACATCAGATCGGTGGGAGTTTCCTCGTAACCCTCCTACGGCCTTTCGACATGCTCTCTCCCTGTTCCTGGGAATGTTCAAGCAGAGGTCCCGGCCTAGAGGCGAAATAAGGCCGATCTGACGCACCCTCCACTACAAGGGGGCACTGTCACTGCACTTAGCCACTTCACTTTTGCTCTCCAAAGCCAGCACTTTCGATTCTAAGTTACGAATCGATAGAGTATCAGAGAAAGGTCAATACCCTCTACAGAAACTGTTTAGGGCCCGAAGGCAACATTACAGGGTTAGGAGTAACTAACTCAGAAGTAGCACTTTTCACACAATGATAGGAGAGCGAGCACCTTAGATTCCAAGATACAGATGGAATCTATAACGTAAAGGGCATTACCTCACGAGACATATTTATAGCCCGTAGGCCATACTACAGGGTTAGGCAAAATAGTCTACAGGAAGGTAGCCTACCCTGACTTTGTTTACTGATTAATTGCATACATATGAATCATACGTCTTCCTTATGGAATTAGACAAAGTCTCACACTCCTTACATGACAAATCTCAACAAAGAAGCAAGACACATAGCCCTCGTGCATATCGAGTGCGGAAACCCACCGAAGCTTTCGGTAGCCACACCCTATCTTAGCATGACAACACCCTCTGAAACTAGCCTAACTAGATTCAGATATACAAAAAATGAATCATATTCAAAACAATTTAAGATAGCGTATGCCTAGCCACAAATCCAAGTCAATAAATCAAAGACAATTAGGATAGGTACGGCCATGAAGTTTCAAAATCCTAAGACGGAGGTACTGAAAAACCGGTGTTTCCAGCACCGGCGGACAGAAAAATTATGAATAGAAAATGGGACTGGTTCCTGATACCCGCCTCCCAGCGGCGGGAATGGGTACTAACCACCTGGCGACCACTGTGTGTGCCGGAAGTTTTTGAATTTTCTGTCGGACTTCAGAAAAATACAGCTATATATATATCTGACAGGTAAGTTTCATGAACAAAAGTTAGCTTAATATACATTACTCATAAGAAAATAAACGGTTGGTAAAAATATGAGTGTGAAGATTATATATGTACAACATAGTTCCCTCTTCTTTCCCCCTTCCAAACAACCAATCTATTTTTAGAAGTCTTCTCAACCACTTTTAAGAAATTGTTAAGTCTCTTTTTCTCTTTGCTTCTGAAATTCCTTTTCATGAACAAACAATTATTTTTACTTGGACTAATACAACTCTTAGTTATGTGTCTGCTTTAGAACAGGCACTTACAGTTCTAGAAGGTAAAGGTAAAAGTAGACCAATTAAAAATTATCTACGCCACCACTAATTGAGAGAGAGAGAGAGAGAGAGAGAGAGGAGAGAGAGAGAGAAGAGAGAGAGAGAGAGAGAGAGACCTTACAGTTCGTTCGGGTTGCCCCAGGTCCCTCAGTGTGAGGCGCCTCTAATGTCTACCAGAGAGTTGCTAGTACATCTTCCGGTATATTTTGCATCTTCCAATCTTGGATGGTCTGGGATGCAGTTTAGATATTTGTCGAGCTTATTCTTAAACATCTACGTCACTCCTGATATATTTCTACGATGAGCTGGGCAACGCATTGAATAGACGCTGCATTATTGATGCTGGTGCGTAGTGGATTAATGTCCTGTGTGCTTTCCTTATTTTTCCTGGTATAGTTTTGGGCACTATTAATCTACCTCTGCTTGCTCTTTCTGATATTTTTAGTTCCATGATATTTTCTGTTATTCCTTCTATCTGTTTCCATGCCTGAATTATCATGTAGCGTTCTCTTCTCCTTTCTAGACTATATAATTTTAAGGATTGTAGTCTTTCCCAGTAGTCTAGGTCCTTAACTTCTTCTATTCTAGCTGTAAAGGACCTTTGTACACTCTCTATTTGTGCAATATCCTTTTGATAGTGTGGGTACCATATCATATTGCAATATTCAAGTGGACTACGAACATAGTTTTATAAAGCATAATCATGTGTTCAGCTTTTCTTGTTTTGAAGTGCCGTAAAACAACATTCCCATTTTTGCTTTACATTTTGCCAACAGAATTGCTATTTGATCATTTGCATAACATGTTCCTATTCATCATCACACCAAGGTTCTTTAACTGCTTCCTTATTTGTGATTGTCTCATTATTAGGTCCCCTATATGCATATAGCTTTCCTTCTCTGTCTCCATAATTTATTGATTCAAATTTATCAGAGTTAAATACCATCCTATTTACCTCTGCCCAATCATATACTTTGTTAAGGTCTCTTTGTAGAGCGTTCCTATCTTCATCACAAGTAATTTCTCTACTTATTCTTGTGTCCATCAGCAAAACTACTCACTACCGAATCCTTAACATTACTGTCTATGTCTTCAATCATAATACAAACAATATTGCAGCTAGCACCCGTACCTTGTGGCACACGGATATTACCTTGGTTTCATCCGATTTCTTCATTGTTGCAATAACTATCTGTTTTCTGTTGTGTAAAAATTCTTTTAACCATCTTCCTACTTTATCTACGATATTGTGTTTTTCTAATTTTCTTTGCTAATATATTATGGTCTACTTTGTCAAAAGCTTTTGCAAAGTCTAGATAAACCACATCTGTTTCATTTCCGCTTTTTTTCATTATTTTTGAATATGTTCTCATGGTGGTGGACTAACAGTTGGGTTTGTGTACTTTTTCCGGGTACGAAACCGTGTTGTCCTATATTAAACAAATTATTTTTTATTAAATGTTTCATAATATTTTTCTTCATTACCCTTTCATACACTTTCATAATATGTGATGTTAGACTCACGGCCTATAATTACTTGCCTCTAGTCTTGATCCACTTTTGAAAGTAGGGGTGATATATGCTAATTTGTGCTCATCATAAATCTTGCCTGTATCTACACTTTGTCTTAATAATATTGCAAGTGGCTTTGCGATAGAATGAACTACTTTCTTTAACAAAATAGCAGGGACTCCATCCCGGCCCTGCAGCAGCTCCATTTTTAATTTCATTAATTGCCTGCACATATCCGCTTCATTAATTTCTATGTCAGCTAAATATTCACTATTTTCTTCCCTTATTTCTATATCATTATCTTCATTATCTATTCTAGGGGTGAATTCTCTCTTATATCGTTCTGCCAGTATGTTGCAAAATTAAAATTTCCTTTTTTTCATTCGTTAATCTCCCTTCAATTCTCAGAGGGCCTATTTCTATTCTTCTTTTATTCATCTTCTTCGCATATGAGTATAATAGTTTTGGGGTTTTGCTTGATATTTAATAGGGTTTTTTCTTCCAAGTCCCGTTTTTCATTTTCTTTTGATTGTATAATCTTTTGTTCTGCATTTTCTATCTTACTTTTTAGTTCATATAACTTTCTTTCCATGCATTTTTTTTCTTTTGTTGTAAGAACCTTTTTTTACCACTTTCTGATTTTCTGGAACAAGATCCTTCTGTCTCTTGGTATGCATGAATGATGTTTACTTTCTTCTCGGTTAATATTTTTCCACTATTTTCTCCAATATTTTATATAATATCTCCGTATTTACCCTTTAGTGTCATCACTTACGGAAAATTGTCTTATCCCAATCTTTGTTTAATTCTTCATTAATTTCTGACCAATTTTTATTTTATTTTTTACTGTAGAAGTTGTATTTTCCATATCCTTCCACTTTTTCATTTCTTGCTTATCTCTATTTTCACTTGCTTTGGAATGAACTGTTAATTCTATGACATTATGGTCTGAAAATACTCGCATTATAAACTATTATTTCTTTAACATAATTCATCTCGTTCACAAATACTAGGTCTAAAGTATTTTCCTTTCTTGTTGGCAGGTGATTTATTTGTTGAATGTTGTATTCTAGTAGCATATCTAATAGCTTTTCAAATTGCCTCTTATCTTCTGCACTACTATTACTCTCTTTTTTATATGTATAAGTACAACCACAATCTCCTATTCGTTCTTTCCATTCTACGAAAGGAAAGTTGAAGTCACCAGATAGGAGAATAGTCCAGTCCTTGTGATTTCTACATATATCATCCAATTTTTCAATTATTAAGTCAAACTCGTTAGTATTAGGAGGTCTATATATTCTATGTTCATCAATTTTTCAGATTCAAATTCTACCGCTATTAGTTCACATTCTGAGTTACTATATTTCTCATATATTTTTCCTTGTTTTTTGTCTTTCCCATATATTGCGGTTCCCCCTTGATTCCTATTTTTTCTATCTGATCTATAAGTTTGGAACCCTTTTATTTGATCATCATTCCCAGTCTCTTGGGAATACCAGGTTTCACTTATATTCATTATATCTATTTTCTTTTAATTTTGGGTTAGTTCTTCTAAGTACTCTATTTTTCTTTTTGAGTTACTCGTAACTAAACCCTGCGCATTCATCACTATGATGGTTTGCGTGTTTTCTCCTTCATTTAATAATGGTAGTAATAAGGATTTCCCATGTCTCTTTCCTGTTCTGGTATGTTGTTCTTTTTTCATTTCCAGAAATTCTGACATTAAAAAATCCAACTTTTCCATAATATTTGATCTTCCTTCATCATAATTATTCATTTTGTGTCTGAATCTGCAATTTTTCTCCGTTCTGCAATATCCTCTTGCATAATAAATACAGTTATTATCTCTTGAGTTAGAATTTCGGAGCTGATGCTTTGAAATTTTTTGCTGACACCTCTGCATATCTCATTGGTGGTTTGCTTTTCTCTTTTACCTGATATTCTTGATTTCTCTCTTTATTTGTTTCTTTCTTATTTTGGATTTTATTACTTGGTTGGTTATTTATTTGATTATGATTCATGGCTACAGGGTGCATATATTTGCATTTTTTGTCGAACTTACATCCTTTTCCTTCTTTTAGGTTTTTACATATTTTTGGATGCAGATCTCTGCAATCATCCCCATATCCATCTAAGTATGCACATTTACCATATATTTCATATATGGTAAATGCAGAGACAGAGAGAGAGAGAGAGAGAGAGAGAGAGAGAGAGAGAGAGAGAGAATTATTTTTATTATTTAATTTACACACAAAAGCTTGAAAAATGTTATTGTCATGATACAATCAAGTTTTATGTATACTTACCTGGCAGATATATACTTAGCTATAGACTCCGTCGTCCCCGATAGAAATTCGAATTTCGCGGCACACGCTACAGGAAGGTCAGGTGATCTACCGCCCCGCCGCTGGGTGGCGGGAATAGGAACCATTCCCATTTTCTAAGACAGATTTTCTCTTCCACCTGTCTCCTGAGGGGAGGCTGGGTGGGCCATTAATCGTACATATCTGCCAGGTAAGTATGCATAAAACTTTATTGTATCATGACAATAACATTTTTATGCATTCAACTTACCTGTCAGATATATCTCAGCTAATTGGCACCTTTGGCGGAGGGTAAGAGAGAGCTAATTTACTGAAATAGACAGGAACAACATACTTTGTAGGTAGATAAAAATAAATAAAACCTTGGTTCCTATGTGTTTAGACGAAGGGTTGACCTCCCCTAGCCTTGCTTCGTCTCAAGAGCCTCAGCGAGGCTTTTATTATTTGGGTTGTTTGAAACTCCTTTCAAACAACCCAAATAATAAAAAATTCCGTTAAATTAAGATTTAACTCACTAGTTAAGGATCAGTGTTGGCTCCCTATCCCAGCAACGTATCCGTAGACACGTATAACCCAGAGAGACGTATCTCTCGTAGGTCAACTTGACATCCTTCGTATAATGGGAGGTCAACCCAGACTTGCATCTCCCGTAAATGACAGCTAATATGTACTTAATGACATATTGTTATGGAAAGAACAAGAATTCATAAAAGCTCGCACTTCATTCGCTTTTAATTCTCAGCTGTTTGAAGGAATCATCAAGATACTCATGAAGTGTTTTAGTGATCACATAGTTTCAAAGAAGACCAGGGCTTTCTTAGAAATGGATCTCTTCTGGATGAAGCCTAGAGCCTGGCTTGCGCCTCGCGCTTGCCTGGTTGGCTCCTCACGCCTGGCTGGCGCCTCGCGCTTGTCTGGTGCCTCGCGCCTCGCTCTTGGCTGGCGCCTTGCGCCTGCCTGGAGCCTCACCTATGGAGCCTGGCCGGTTCCTCCCCACTTGCTAGAGCTTCGAGCTTGTTAGAGTCTCGAAGATGTCTGTCGATGTCCCCATTGAACTCTCTTATCTGTCCGATTTGTTCGCCTCTAGCAAATCTAAGCCAGGTTGGAGGCCCACTCTTTCTCCTCACCAGACAATGACAGTGATTCTTGGGACTGTCTGCCTCTGGCATTTTTTACGCCTGTTATGGCATTTAGCGCCTAGTTGGCGCTACATTGTCCAAAAGTCCTAAACAACCACAATAGTTTATCAGGAGACTTTGAGAAGGGTGGAAGACCTTCTTCCACTTTGAGCTCTCGGCCTCTCCGGCAAGGGGAGGAGAAGTAGTCAACTACATCCATAAATGATATGAAATCTAACAGTACGAGAGATAAGAGTTTTATTCCGAAAAGGATCCTTCGTGATTACTTCTGTTGCTACCGAGATCTCTTCTTACATGTTGATAGGTTTCTCGTTGTAGAATCTTCCCTATCCTTGCCCGAAGGAAGGGAAGGAGCCTGGAAGTCGAAGGAGACTCAGAATAGAAATTGGACGGACCCCTGATTTCTTAGCTCTTTATATATATCCCTCTTAATACTAACTGGGCAGCATTTTGAGCCCTCATCACATTTCAAAAACTCTGTAGGCAAACGTTTCAACCATTTCTTCTTCTGTAGATGAAAACGTAAGGACCCTGTCTGAACAACGAAACTCTATCTGGAGCGTTGAGTGAGGAACAGAGGGTTTTAGTTCTTTTGCCAGACATATTATACTGGCAAGAACCCATTGCCGAGTTCCCATAGAATCTGATGTGAGATTCCAATGCACAAAAAATTCCCTTTTCTTCCTGGTCGTATAGGACCGAGAGAAACGAGGCATTCCCTCATAAAATTTCTGAAAGAAGTTTTATGAGGAGCAGTTCCATCTTGTCAGAACACGGAATCGGAGGACTCCAAACAAAAAGAATCCCATACTCAGTGCATGATATCCTACTCTTATCGTATAGAGGTATCGTATAAGATCCCGAAGATCTTAATTCTCTGCTATATCTAATTCTCCTTGCAGAGACAGAACATAACCTTATACTGCGTTGTTGATAAAAGATATAGACAAAAGTGATTCTTCCCTCTGAAAGGGAAGAAAACACCCCGTATGTGGTTCATAGAGGTATAGGAAGAGGACAGCTTCCCTATTCCCACCAGCAAGATCTGCAGCAAGTCTGTCTTTACCATGACCTTGCCTTTTACCTTGAAAAAATCCTCTTACCATGTCTACTTCTGGTCAGTCTGCACGCAGACTGACTCAGAATGGAGAGGTTTTACAGGTCTATATACTGGATTCTAATAGAACCTCCAGAATCTCTGGGAAATTTCTTACAAAACATGCTGTGAGAAGAACGTTATGATCTCTGTGAGTCCAATATATCTAAGGCCAAAAAAAAAATGAAGCATAAAGTATCATCCTTTCTTCCTTTGACGCCCTTTATCTTAACATCTGTTAAGGATTTATATTTAGGGGAAAAACACTAGTTTATTCCCCTTTCTTTAAACTAAAGATGGCATAAATTGCTACATCTCTTGGGTCAAGAATAATGAAGTAATCTATAGGAAGCCTGGTCGTCTTCCACCTTGCGAAGCGATTATGAAGAAGCCTTCTTTCAGGTTTTTTACAACTCTCTCCAATAGATGCTAGACATAATTGAACAATTATTATCGTCTATCGAGAAGTTTCTCACGGACGTGCAACATATTGCAGTGAATCTCTTAAGAATCGTTACATTACGTGTCTGATTTCCAAACAGGTTCTCTTCTGTCAACGCGAACCCGGGCGAAAAAAAGAGATTCTTGATTCTCTTTGTGATATGAGAGAGCTGTGGCATTGGCCTAAATGCTTAAAATAAATAATTTCATAGTTCCTTGGGATCGAACCCATTTTCGATTAGAGGGGGAACGAAATCAGGAACGAAACTTGCCGTTACTACGTCTCTGTCGAAGAGGCTAGTGAACTCTAAGGTTAATAACTCGCTAAAACGAGAAATTATCTTGGATGGCGCTTCTAGCGCCAATTGCGACAGGCTGGCGCTTCTGGCTCATTGCGCCAGGGTGGCGCTTCTGGCTCATTGCGCCAGGGTGGCGCTTCTGGCGCATTGCACCAGGCTGGCGCATCTGGCGCATTGCGCCAGGCTGGCGTTTCTGGCGCATCGCGCCAGGCTGGCTCTTCTGGCGCATTGAGCCTTTTTATGTTTATTCCGTTCTCAGTAGGAAAAACTATTATGGACAATATATAGTCCATTCAGGGAAACTATTTCTGTCATGAAGAGAATGATTCCCAAAAGACTTATCGAACTTATCCTGAGCAATCTTCGTTCTTAAATACGATTATGCTTTCTAAACATGTTCTCGAAAGCCTGAGATCAGGGAAACAACTTCTGCTACGAAGAAAATGATTCCCAACAGACTTATCGAACTTATCCTGAGCAATCTTCGTTCTTTAATACGATTATGCTTTCTAACATATGCTTCCCGAAAGCCTGAGATAACTTCCTGACAAAAAGAATCCTCTATAATTCTCTTACATTGCGGTAAACAGAATTAAACTAGGAAAACTTTTGTAAGGATACTAGGAATTCAGTTGTCAACCATAGAATCAACTTCGGTATATGTATATGACTTGATCATACCGTAGTCGTAAGGTGAATTCTCTACTACATTCTTTCCTCGCCGAGGCCGAGAGAGAATGTAAAATCTCCTAACTTCGTTCTTTTCGTCAATAAAACGAATTGGTACTAGACGAAGGAGATCCTAATGAGAAATAAGGATCGAAGAGAATCATTCAAGCTTCTATCCATGGACATATGCTGTAATCTATGCTTATATTACTGAAAAAGCCTCTAATCAAATAATGCGAGCTCATACAAGTCTTGTCCAATTCCAAACAATTGCAAAGTTCTCATTCTGAAAATCGGTTTGCTGCATATATACAGAAGAGGATGACTTATAATCCTCTTAAAAGTAACGAACTAGGGTAAGGAGGGGTGGCAGAACTCAAGAGACTCTCCGAATTCTTGCAATAAAAGGGTTGCTAAGGTCTTGTAAGCTGAAAGACCTACACCCTCATTGACTTCCTAGTCTGATATCTTCCATCTCGTCCCATAATGTTGGGAAAAGAGTGAGTTACCCGAGGAGAGCGCCTCTCTTCATAAGGTAAAGGGTTTAAAGTAGAACCAGCTTCATCCTGACAAGGGTTACGTTCGCCTGTGCGACATCTTGAGTACCTGGCAGGTGAAGGCTGATCCTACAAAAAAAACTTCTCTCCAAATCAAACCAATGTGATAGAGACGAAGTCGCTTGTGCGACCACTAGTCTCTTTCACGAGAAGTATGTTCTTGGGTTCTCTTCCAGAGAAACTTCCCACAGATTCAGACACATCCTGACACGGGCGACAGCCGCCTGTGCGACATTTCGCGCCCCCGTCAGGAAAAACTGATCCCGTGACAAATCTCAAGAGGATACCCTGTTTAATTTCCATCTTCCAACACAAAGAAGCTGGAAATCCTGGATGCTGTAAGAATTTTATAATTCGAAAGTATTTCCTCATTGGAGCCTCGTCTTCTAAACTTCTTCCAATTCGAGAAGATCAGAAGGAGATTAATCCCTTTCATAGGTTATTGTTCCTTAGACCTCACTTACTGTAAAGGCGAAGGAATTCTATCATTGAGAGACTGTGACGTTACCGCTCTATCCTGTGGCACCTATCCACGTACTGACCAGACCCCCACGTTACTGAACTTCGTTGATCGGAAGAGAAGCGGTATTCAACGTGGTATGGCCTTTGGCTATGTGCCTTCCCCATGGCATTCCTTCATGCGCTTTTGGGAGGATCTTTCATCATGGCAGACGTCTAGGCAGGCACCTGGTGCCTAGATAAAGCTATGCTTTAGTAATGATACTATATCCATCCAATTTTCCTCTTTCTTTATTCATAACATAAACAAGATTATCTTGTATAATCATAAGAATCTTCGTTGATGAATCTTCCTTCTCCTCATCCGCCGAGGGTAAGGAGGTTTAACCATAAGGGGGAAACACTGTTTAGGATGCCTTTCCAATGGCTATCCCTGGCAGTCTGGGACGTTCTACAGACACTGCCGAGGGGACGCCTGATCGGTGGGGATTCTCCATAACCTCCGTAAGGCTTTCGACATTCCTTCTCCTCTGGGCCTGTGAGCTTGGAAGAGGTCTAGGCCTGGGAGCGAGATGGGGAAACACTAATTCACTTCTTACCTTCTAATAGCTCGCTTTTGGAGCTATATTCCTTTATCTTCAAATTGCAATATGAATTTGTAGTTCTGTAAAGTAAAAAGTGATGAGGATACAACACTACTAGTACTGTTAATGCTCTAACTGCTCGTTAGTACGAGAGCTATAAAACTTCTAAAGGAAGCGTAACTAGTTCTATGTTTTTCTGACTTCCTTGATAAGGAAGTTAGCCTCAATCAATTTTAACTTTTATTACCCATTAATGAATAAATATTAACATTTCCCTTCTTGCAAACTATGTAAGTGTCTACCGAAAACTTCGGTAGTTACACGTAATGTATTCTTCGAAATTTTCGAAGCCAAATTCGTTAACACAGTTAATAAACGTATGCCGAACCAAAGACCCAGTACTTCCCTGCAAAAGATAGCCCAGAAGATCGATGGCGATGAAACACGAAAATCCAAATAGGCGGAGGAACTGCAAACGTATGTTACATTCGGCCGATAGAGAAAATCTGACTTAGGAAAACGGGAATGGTTCCTATTCCCGCCACCCAGCGGCGGGGCGGTAGATCACCTGACCTACCTGTAGCGTGTGCCGCGAAATTCGAATTTCTATCGGGGACGACGGAGTCTATAGCTAAGTATATATCTGGCAGGTAAGTTGAATGCATAAAACTTATAAATTACATAAAAAATTGAACAAACAAAATACTCGCGTATGATAATTAGTTTGGTTCCAATTGTGAATTCGCATAACTCGAATTGCGTAAGATTGAGGTATTACTGTACAATTGGATACAGCAAAGTAAAGGATAACCTTTTAAAATAGCCACGGAAAAGATGCATATTCGTTATGTTTGTATTTTATGAGGCGGTCTCGGCACTTAGCCTAAGACAGTGATAACCTGACAATGGTGAGGGTAAAACCCAGTTATGAATACGTATATTGAACAAGCACCATAAAACCGAAATTCGGGTAACCTATAACAGCGGTAACTGAGGGCTGCCTGTAATCCATCAGTTCAAAGTATGAGTATTTGTTCGACGAATGATACAAAATTCTCTTGAAAATTTTGTTTGAAAAACAGAAAGTTTGACACAAGAAACATCTGACAAATGACACTGCCTCCACAAGGACATGGCATGAAGAATTCTGACAAGAACAAACATTTCATTGCCACCTGCTGGGAAACAGGTGATTACAGAGTCGGTCCTAGCAGGTTGGGCAAATAATCTTAAAAAAACCTCAAGAAATTTACACGTATAACATACCTCACTCTCAACATTTTCATCAGGGAGGCTTGGACGTACTCGTAAGTAAACTTTCAAATTTTCACACTCCTCAACATCAATTGACTGAAACAGGTCATTCAGATTCTTCCTTGGGTTGAATGTCCTGTCAATTTCTGTATTCCTGCAATATGGCACCAGCTATTATAGCAAACAAAATACCTTTAAACAATATGTAACATTTTCATAACTTCAAATTACCAATGAATACACACACTTCAACAAAGTATAACATAGATTTGTTGTAGATACTATTATATAGTAGCTTTAAAAAAAAAAAAAAAATTAAACTCAATAAAGGAGCCCTTACAACAAACTAATTTACCAGTGACAACAAAGCAACCAATTCCAAAGGAGCAAAAACCCTACCAAAAAACCATACTTCGGTTAAGGAGATAACAGAATATAATAATGCATGCCAATGGGATTGTATTATGTACTCGACAGTCACTGACAAAAATAATAAAGATTTAGAAAAGGTTAACTATAGAATGCTACGATTTATGAAAACAATAGGCCTACTTTGGGAAGATTATTCAATACTAGCATGAGGAGTTAGAAGTTACGATGATGTGAAACCCAGCATCTGAATAACAGACTAAGATATCAAAGGTTGAGATGAAGAGGCCTTTCAGAAAATTACAAACCAGAGGTCTTAACAATAGGATAATTTCTAGCGCATAGCTGGATCAGGTTAAAAAACAGATGAAAGCAAGGAATCTTGTGATATCTGGCAATGCATGCATAGATCGGGTGAAGGATGGTCGAAGACCATTCACCTACAATCAGGCATCAGTCCTTCCCAACTCAGGATGTCTTAACAAACAGAGGGGCAGCTAGAGGCGGGCAGTATAATGTTAAGACCTCAGGTTAGTAGCTATGAAAAATACAAATTGTCTTAGAAAATTTGTCATTTGTTCATACGCGAACAAACCTTCGGTCTTAACAATAGGATAGACTCATATTTGGGGGGAGGTACAAGACATCCTAGACCAGCTGGGGGCCTACCCACCAGTCCAGCTTCCAGAAGAAATGACTTCTGGAGAGGGACTGAAGCCCGTTGAGAAGCTAGGTAAATTGATATCTAACCACTCAGACCCTGAGAGATGTACAGTGATATAGGGGAGAACCATTGTATAGGGAACCAAAGAGAAACTTTGACTGTCTAATAGCAAACCAACACACCAGGGTTTGAACTACTCTCAATTCCTCCTTGCCTAGGAGTGGAGCATATGCTACTGAATAGAGGATTTGACATTTGCATAATAAGTGACCACACTATCAGCATGCCTACCTTACTCACCTGTATCAGTCCAGTCCAGCGAATGACGTATCTATTCCTTAACCCGCCCAAAGAAAGAAGGAAAGGTACAAGAAAAAGAAGGAGACCAGCCAACTCACTCATTCTCTCATCCACACAATCATCTTAGGAAAGATACAAAAGTGCCCTGTTAGGGGAAACTATGAGTACACAACCTGTTGGGCAGCCACCACAGTACCCAGGGAAAATGTGTCCGTAGATCTGTGGGCAACATCCTTAAGATAGAAAGAGGCAAACGTGGACTGGCGTAACCAAGTACCACCGCTCAGTCCTCTATGTACGGTCAAGTTCGTTTTGAAGGGCAAAGAGGGACCAATACCAATAACATCATGCGCTCTAGCCTGCACAGACATGGTGGGGGAATCAAGAGACAAGTATACCTGTCTGATGGCTTCCCGTATCCAAAAAGAGATAGTATGCCTAGACACATTTTTCTTGCACGGTCTGTGCTAACAGTAAGTCTGCAGCAGCCTGGTCCAAGGTGCCAAGACCTTTTAAGATAGCAATGCAGGGCCCGGACAGGGCACAACAAACGCTCTTGAGTATCACTACCCACAAGTCATTCAGTGATGGAATGGAAAATGAAATGAACCTGTCATTGTGCACAGAGGGAGTTTGGGTCTTGGCCACGAATTCCGGGACAAATTCGAAGGACTACAACCCCCAACCCCTGGCGTGCTTCACCTCATAGCTCAGATCGTGGAGCTCTCCTACCCTCTTGGAAGATGCCAAGGCCAGAGGGAAAACTGCCTTGAGCGTCAAGTTCCTATCAGATGAGTGACACAAGGGCTCATATGGACTCTTAGTGAAGCTCTTGAGAACCGTGAAGCTCTTGAGAACCAAGGAAACATCCCACGTCTGAGGCTTGAGCTCTCTAGGAGAACTCGACTGCTCAAACCCCTTAACTAGCAAGGAAAGTTCCCAGGAAGAGGAGATGTCGATACCTTTAAGGCGTAACACCAAACTCAGGGCCGCTCTGTAGTCTCTAATGGCAGAAACGGAAAAATGTTTCTCATCTCTGAGGAAGGTTAAGTCTGCTATTCGCTGAATAGAGGTTGCGAGTAGAGAAAAACCCTGTTCCGACACCAATCACAGTTGATCGCTTATTGCCTTGGGAACCGCAGAGGTCGACTTTCTGAGACTGCTGGACATATGCCCTGCCATCCTTCTGAGAAAAGCCTCTCGCTCGGAGGAGAAACTTGAAAGCCTCCAACCGTGAAAAGACAGGGATTCTAATGACTGGTGGAACATTCCGCATGGGGCTGACACAGGAGATGTCGCCAAGTGGGAAATATCCCTCTGAACCTCAGACAACTACAGCCGATGTGGGCACCACTCCGTTTGAGGCCACAGAGGGGCTACCAAAGTCATCCTGAGATCCTGTGAACTCATTAGCCTGTTCAGAACTTGACGGATCAACCAAAACGGAGGGAAGGCATACACCTCCAGGTTGTCCCAGGGATGTTGGAATGCGTCCTCTGCCAATGCTAAAGGATCTGGAACCATTGAACAGAATAACTCCAGCTTCCTGTTGAAGTGAGTAGCAAAAAGGTCCAGCATGGGTATACCCAAAACCTGGAAAAGTTTGTCTGCTACCACTTGATGAAGCGACCACTCAGTGCCTAGGATCTGATCCCTGTATAGATATTTAATGTTATGCTGTATATTGATTGCATTACGTACAGTTTATGAACATTTTGTACATTTGCTTTGTATTATTCTATAGAAGAATTATATTTATGTTTCCATGTATATTTCCCATTGCACATACTGTGAGACCACTATTTCATTATGCATCGTGGCAACATTGTATTGAGGATGTGTCAACACTGCCTTTATTTCCCGCCATATGCATAGTCAGTCACTGTCCAGTGGTCATTGTAGTGACGAGCGCGGACCTGCTTCCCGCTACTGTCGTCTTGATGTCTGTTTATCTTCATTACAAGATTTTAAAGAACCTATGGATTTAATTTGTCACCCCTTCATTCCATTTCTCGCATGGATGTATGTGGCAGCATCCCACACATGGCGCAGTGAGTAACCGCACGTTATGGACTCCAAGAAGACGACCGCCATTGCCGCTTTCTTCTCGTCTCGCACATTGGATTCCTTACAGTGACTCAAGATATCAACGGCAGTTTACTACAGTGTCTCCAAGAGTGATACAGTGTTTGTGCAGTGCAGGGTTAGAGTGACAGTGTGCTATAGTGTTGTGTTGCATTATATTAGTGTCCTTGCCAAGCTTTCTTCAGGACATTTGAACTCTAGCGCCCTTTTCTCGGGAGCCCCCACCATACATCCTCCCCTCGTCATGCATCGATGGTGACTGAGGCCCGAGGCGCTGAGCGCTCCCCCAGAGGCACTCTCACCCCTCCCGCCTCCCCTCTGGTCACTAGCTCGCAACACACACTCACTCACCCCACCCGACTGCCGCTTATTTCACAAGCGCACTGACAAACATTGTAATTTATAAATACCACCAAAGTGCTTTCTTTCGCTTACATACAGCGACTTGGATATTTTTCTGGCATTCTCTGATCTCAAGCTCTCTTACGACACCGAACACGACATGGCTCAACAAGAGGAAAAGCTAATTGATATGGATCAGGACAGCGGATGAGACAGAGGAGCAGAACAGCGGATCAGGCCGAGGATCAAACGCAGGGTCTGATGAGAGACGAGGACCTGTGCACCTCCCCACTGCTGATGAAGATACCAGCAACCACTCTCCCTCCTCCCCTGACTCCCAATAGGACAGGAGACCAGAAATAATGACATACTTCATCTTATGCACTTTCTGCAGACTTCCAGCATGCAAGAGCAAGACCAACGACGACAAGAGGAGCAGAACTTCAGACTACAGATGGACAATCAAGACAGGAGACAACAGCGGTCATGTCTCTTTTCTCCTTGCTATCAGTACAGATTGCGGCATCGCAACCCCAGCAACCTAACCCCATGATTGCACCTCCTTTTACACCTGTTTCCACCCCCACCCCCTGGCTTCTCAGAGAACACACCTTCAAGTTTCTAGCAAGCCTCACGGTCCATCCCCCACCTCTCTGCAACAAAATGCAACTTATCAAGCGTTTCGCCAATGGAGACTCCGTTTGAGGATTATGCAGCATTAGTTGGACTTGATAGGTTACATCAAACTTCCCAGCTGATTCACCTGAGAACTTGCATCTCCCTGGACGTCCAGCGTCTGCTTACGCATACACTGGGCATCCCTCCCAACACATCACTTTCCCTTACAGAGGTGTTGGATACACTGCAAAAGCACTTTCGCAGCCTCAGAAATGAAGCCTTACGACGCAGGGAATTGTTGTCCTGCAAACAGGCTGTCGGAGAATCGTTTGAAGACTACTACGCACGCCTCAAGGATCTCGCTGATGAAGTGGACTTTATGCATGGCAACCCCACCTCCTGCACCGAACGGCAATTGCAGATGGTAATTTTGATGGTGTGAGGAGACGAAGAGTTAATACAACGCCTTATCCCCCCCCAACCCCCCTCCAACCCTCATCTACCCTCGCAGAGTTCGTGACATGCTGCCGCTCCTACGAATCTACACGTGCGACTGCATCAGCCATTGCATCTTCCCCTAGCCAGGTCAACGCAGTATCTACTTACAAGAACCAGCGTCTACAGAAGAGGACTTCTCATCGATCTCCTGACCAACGTTCTCACCAGTCTCCTAAGAGTGACCCTTGTCAATATTGCTCTCACAAGCACAATTCCGGACAATGCCCAGCCACGGGTGCATCGTGCAATAACTGCGGACGCACGGGTCATTGGCCCCGCACTCAGAAATGCCCTGCTAAGGAAGCTCAGTGCAAGACCTGCCAGAAACAGGGACATTTTGAGAAGATGTGCAGGTCGACCAAGAAAAGTCAGACTGGGTACACAGCTTCACCTCCTAATAAGTCAAATCCCAGCTGCCGTTTCGTGGGTGATAACTTGGGTAGCAAGTCCCCCACACCAGTCACTGTCTCTCTGTCATTTGGCGATATATCAGCACAACTCCAGCTAATCCCCGATACAGGAGCAGACATCACAGTGATTGGCACCATACATTTGGATGCACTCCGCATACCTCGGACAAGGCTTGAACCTCCACCCATGACAGATGTCGTGACAGCAGATGGATCCCCCATGACACCGGCTTGTAGGATGCTTCCAGGCAACACTTTTGTCTGGCAACAAGTCTTGCTCAGCAACCATACATGTTCATGAGGATATCCAGACTCCCCTCCTCTCCCGTGAACATTGCCGAGCTCTCGCCATAGTGTCGCTGGAATTCCCGAAGCCCATCCTCAAGGTAACACATGTCAACAGATGCGCTCAGTTTCCTGCCTCTGCCATGACATCACCCGCAGCTATTAAGGACTATTTTCTTCAGCACTTCAGCGACGTCCTCATATCCAAGAAGGATCTACAAACCCAGCCACTAAAGAAAATGGCAGGCCCTCCGATGAGGATTCACCTGAAACCTGGTGCTACACCATTCGCTGTGCATACACCCAGGCCCATTCCGTTTGCTCTCAGAGATCAAGTGAAAGAAGAACTTGACTCTTTGGTGCAACCAAGGAATCATCAGACCAGCAGGGCGACGAACCCTCTGAATGGTGCCATCCCATGGTCCTGGTACCCAAGGACAAAGGTGTGCGCATCACTGTCGATCACAACCCACCTAAATTCTCAGGTAGCCCGCCCTACACACCCATTCACCTACGCCCCCATGATGCCGTCCGCAACATCTCTCCTACTGCGAAGTACTTCACCACAGCGGATGCCCTGCATGGCTATTGGCAAATGGAGTTGGCAGAAGAGGACCGCCACCTGACTACATTTATAACTCCGTATGGAAGATTCCAGCACTGTCGTGGCCCGATGGGATTTTCAGCAACAGGTGATGCATACTGCCTCCTTGGAGATATGGCACTACAAGTGTTCCCACTGTGAAGGTTGTAGATGACATCCTCCTTTCCGACGAGGATCTCCCTTCCCACCTACAACACGTGCACCAAATGCTGACCAGATGCCGTCAGTATGGCATCACCCTCAACAAGGAGAAATTTACTGTAGCCGCCCCTAAAGTTAACTTTTGCGGTTATGTCTTATCATCCGATGGTATTGCAGCAGACCCCGACAAGGTATCAGCTATACGCGACTTCCCCCGACAACCGTCCAATGTCACCCGACGTCAGGTCGTTTATGGGTCTCGTCAATCACTGCCGACTTCACTACCAGACATCGCAGCAGCAGCACAGCCCCTACGTCCACTTATGAGCCCCCAAACGCTCATTCGTCTGGACGCCGACCATGAGCGAGCATTTAAGAAAGTCAAGACAGCTCTGACTTCACCACCTGTCCTGGCACCCTTCAATCCTGCCTCGCCTGTGGTTCTGCAAACAGATGCCTCACGCCTATACGGTCTCGGCTATGCCCTACTTCAAGATAACGGCCGAGGTCAGATGCGGCTCATCCAGTGTGGCTCTCGTTTCCTTACGGATACAGAGACTCGCTACGCCACCATAGAGCTGGAGTTACTTGCAGTCACTTGGGCTATAGCTAAGTGCCGCCTATACTTGTCTGGACTTCAGCATTTCACCTTAATGACTGACCATCGCCCCTTGATACCAATTCTCAATCACTACAACTTAGATGCTATTGAGAATCCACGCCTTCAGCGCCTCAAGATGAAAGTGGCCCCCTACCTCTTCACTGCAGTATGGCGCGCAGGGAAACAACTTTGCATACCAGATGCCCTATCTCGCTCCCCAACCAGTCGCCCCACACCTGAAGATGAAGAGGAGTGCACCACTTCGACTGCACATGTCAGGCGTATCGTTGCAGCACCGCCACTTCCACTGACGACCAGGGCAACAGGGGACCCATCATCGAAGAAGACAAGTCTCTACAAGAAATTCGCACGGCTGCATCCCAGGATCAAGATTACTGTCGTCTCGTTCACTACGTCTCCAAACGGTTTTCCTCCACCAACCGCTATGATCTCCATGCTTCGCCCTCCCGTATTGGAAGTTGCGGGACAACCTTTACGCGGATGGAGAGTTAGTATTGTATGGACCCCGGATCGTCATCCCTGCAGCCCTTCGTAGACGCACCTTGGATCGTCTCCACGACAGCCACCGAGGGATTGAAGCTACTCGACGTCGTGCAAGGCAGACAGTGTTCTGGCCAGGCATCAATGCAGATATCAAGAGTAAAGTAGAAAGCTGTGAGGCCTGCCAACAGCTTCTCCCTAGTCAGCAACAAGAACCTTACATGTGTGACGACCATCCATCCCGGCCCTTCGAAAGTGTGTCGGCTGACTTCTTCCACTTAGCAGGGAAATCCTTCCTTGTTATTGCAGATAGACTTTCAGGCTGGCCTGTGGTTGTTCCCTGTGGACGTGACACAACTGCAGCCAGAGTTACAAGAATGTTCTGTGTTTTCTTCCGCGAGGTTGGTGTTCCACTCCGCTTACGAACTGATGGAGGACCCCCATTTTCCAGCCACGACTTCAAGCAATTTGTCGACCGCTGGGGCGTTCATCACATCATCACTTCTCCACATTACCCTCAGGCTAATGGACACGCAGAAGCTGCAGTTAAAGCGGTTAAACACCTTATCATCAAGACTGCCCCATCAGGGAACATAGATTGTGAAGCCTTTGATAGAGGACTGCTGGAGCTTCGGAATACACCGAACCCTGCTGGACGCTCCCCTGCGCAGATCCTCTATGGCCATCCTCTCCGCACTTGTGTTCCAGCTCACCCCAGATCATTCACGAGAGTGGCAAACTAAGACTGAAGATTACGACCGTCGCACTGCTGCCCAAACCGATCAAGCCATGAGCCTTTACAACTTCTCATGCCCGCCCTCTACCCAAGCTCCCCATCGGCCAACGAGTTAGGATACAGGACTCAACGACGCTTCGATGGGACAAGGTCGGCATCGTGATGGGCCGCGGAATGTCAAGAAAGTATGAAATACGCCTTCCAAGTGGTCGTGTATGGTTTCGAAACCGAAGATATTTACGCCCAGTGGCTAACATGAGTGATGACACCTCTCCCCAAGTCCCTGTGTCCCCTTGCCCTGGCCAGGAAAGAGAGCCATCATTCGAACCCTCCAATGTCCCTCGTCATTCACCTCGACTAGCTCAGAGGAATTAATGTTCCGCTCGAGACACTGCTACGAGCGTAAAGGGGGAGGGAGGTGTATAGATATTTAATGTTATGCTGTATATTGATTGCATTACGTACAGTTTATGAACATTTTGTACATTTGCTTTGTATTATTCTATAGAAGAATTATATTTATGTTTCCATGTATATTTCCCATTGCACATACTGTGAGACCACTATTTCATTATGCATCGTTGCAACATTGTAATTAGATGTGTCAACACTGCCTTTATTTCCCGCCATATGCATAGTCAGTCACTGTCCAGTGGTCATTGTAGTGACAAGCGCGGACCTGCTTCCCGCTACTGTCGTCTTGATGTCTGTTTATCTTCATTACAAGATTTTAAAGAACCTATGGATTTAATTTGTCACCCCTTCATTCCATTTCTCGCATGGATGTATGTGGCAGCATCCCACACAATCCCGACGACTGAGTTTGTCTGCAATCACAAGCAGTTTGCCTGGGATATACCTGGCTGAGAGCTCTACCTAACTGCTGACTGCCCACTGGTGAACCTCGACAGTCAAGGCGTGACGTTGACACGAAACCAGGCCTCCCTGTTTGTTCACATAGGCTACCACCATAGTGTTGTCCGACATGAGAATGACAGAACGACATTCTACTTTCTCCCAAAACTTCTTCAGACCCAGAAGGCTGCCTTCAACTCCAAGACGTTGATATGTTGCTGCTTGTCCTCCAAACGCTTGAACCGACGAGGTCGCCTAACCTGTGAGGGAGACATCTGAGAACAGAAGGAAGTCCGGTGGAAGAGAACGCAGAGGGACACCCTTTGAAAGATTCTGCTCGTCTAACCACCAACGAAGGTCTTCTCTCACTTCCAGAGACAGAGGAAACATTAACGGGTGAGTCTCCCGCCGGAGACCAGAATTCTCCCAGCCTCCATTGCAGAGACCAAGGAAGAAGATGCCCATGAGGGACCAGCTTCTTCAGGGATGACAACACTCCCAGAAGAACCTGCCACTGATGAACTGACTGATGTGGTTCCAACAGGAAGTTGCGCGCCACCACCCGCAACTTCTCCAATCTCTGATCCGACGGGAAAACTTTTGCCACTGTCGTATCGATGACCATGCCCAAGTAGAGAATCCTTTGACTGGGTACGGGGTTCGACATTTCCTGGTTGACTACGATGCCCCATTCCAGACAAAACCAAACTAGACGATCCTTGTCCTGCAGCAGCTTTTCCCTGGAAACTGCCAAGACCAAGTAATCGTCGAGGTACCTCAGCAAACAGATCCCATGAGCATGGGCCCAACTTGACACGAGAGAGGACCCTTATGAACACGAGGGGCTGTTGTTAGGCCGAAGCATAGGACTTTGAACTCGAAGACCTTGTTCCCAAGAGAGAAGCGAAGGAATTTCCTGGACGTCAGATGAACGGGAATTTGGAAGTATGCGTCCCTTAAGTCTATCGACAGCATGAAGTCACCTTCCCTCACGGCTGCCAACACCGAAAGCGGGGTCTCCATCTTGAACCATGTCTTCCTGATGAAGTGATTCAAGGTGGATAAGTCGATCACAGGTCTCTATCCTCCCGACGCCTTGAGCATCAAGAAAATGTGACTGTAAAACCCTGGGTACGGACGCACCACTTCCTCTATCACAATCTTGTCGATTATCTTCTGCACCTCCTCCCAAAGAGCCAAGAACTTCAGAGAAACTGGAGGATATACCTTTGTGAACTGCGGTTTGTCCGACAGAGGGGGAGAGAAATTGAATGGCAGTAAGCAACCCCACTGGAAAGGGTATCTACCACCCACTTCTCCGCTCCATAACTCTGCCACTTGGCCCAATGGCCTGCTAGGCACCCCCTTCCATGGTACAGGAGAGGGAGAGGTGCCTAACCTACTGAGGGCCCCATTACCTCTGCCCCTTGGGCCCCTTCTTGGCCTAAAGGAATGAGAGCGAAAGGGACATTGATCCTCTGGCCAAGGCTGAGTCGAAAGGGAAGGCCCTGCCGAACTCAAATCCCTTGACAGCCTACCAGGCGACGATCTTCTTGACTGCTGCTGGGCAGGGAGAGGCGAAGGAGCCAGATGTCTCCGAGGACGAAACTCCGACTAAGACAAGGCCTGGTGCATCAGTCTGTCTTAGGTGTCAGCACGACGCTGGCCCATCACATTCTAATCAGCAGAAGGTTAACCCATAAATTAACACTAAGGTGAGCCATATACGAAAATGCCTTGCCTCCGGACTGCAACAGATTGGCAAGAGAGGATGCAGTCACCAACCCTTCTGGGGACCTGTCAGAAGCTATCTTGGCAATGACAAAACACCAGAAGTCCAGCCAAGAAACTGTGAGCAACATGGATGCTGCCATAGATTCCAATGCTGAGGCATCCTGCAGAGACAAGGACGGAGCCACCAGCCACATCTGCTCCAAAGTCAATCCTGGCTTCAGGCGAATGACGTCTGGTTAAGATGGCGCGACATCAAAAAAGTAGAGTTCGTAGCATAGTACTTCCTAGCCCCGTGAGAGGCGGGAGTAGTAGCTTGGCAGAGACCCTAGAGCGAAGCGAACCGTCCCAGTCCAAAACAGAGGCGTTAACCTTATGCAAGACCGACTGGACGTGTCCCGAAAGGAAAGCTGGAGAGAAGATTTGGGATCCTGCATAGCTCCCACCAAGGCTTCCAACCAAGGAGGGAAGACGACCGAGCCTGAGACCTACTTTCCAAATTGTTGAACCCACGAATAAGATCGACAACTTCCGAAAAGGAAGACAAAACTCTTGCGTGTCTCCCTCCTCCTACTCCAGCAAAGGAGACCGACGATGAGAAGGATGTGTGGGCTCCTCTAAGGCACCTTCTTCATTAAAATTAACGGTAGGATCAGCAACCAAACAGCCCGAACACCAACTAACAAGTCTGGGCTGGGTCCATGCTTCAGCTACCGAGACGAACCCACTATAACACTAGGAACATCACTATGTTCTCCTCTCCTCCAACAGATGATTCATTAATATGTCCATGAATGGTCATGGGTGAGGCCGACTTACGAACGTGAGTTGGAGAGGAATCCTGAACACTCGAGATTGAAGAAAAATCCTTGAGAATCAAACTCTTAGAAGCATCAGTGAGAGGGGAAGGCAAACACTCCACCTGCAGCAACTTTACGCTCACCACCTTAGACCTATTGACAGGCGCCTTGAGCCTTACGGCGATGAATAGGCCTTGGAGAAGAAGGAGCACTTGCTTCATGTGCACAGACAGGGGAGGTTGCAACACGCTCGTGATGTGCATGGACGGGGGAGGTTGCAACACACTCCAGACTAGCACGGACGGGGGAAGTTGCAACATGCCCGCGATTCGATGCAGAGGACGAAGCAGCCGCTGCAGATTACACAAGGGAAGATACACTAACAATCTCAGGGGAGGATGCAACACGCTCGCAATGTGCATGGATGGGGGAGGTAGCAACACACTTGAGACGTGCACGGACGGGGGAAGTTGCAACATGCCCATGATTTGATGCAAAGAACGAAGCCACTAATACTTTCCGAAACACCAACATTCTTAAGAACACGTCCACGTAGTTCCTCCCTCGTAGGCGAAGAAAGAGCAAAGTCCTTAGCCTTTCAATGCCTGATACGCCGACGTGGCGTAGAGGGGGAGGAGGGAGAAGACAGTACTGGTTCCTTAAGCGATCTCTTCGCAGCAGGTGGGGACGAAGCAATGCATTTCCTTCCAATGCTCCCAACCGACAAGGCAAGCCAACTTAACATCCAAAACAGAGTTCAACCTCTTAAGCACTGCCTGGCATATAACCTCAGACTGATCTGCAAGAGAATGCTGCGAAGACATGGAAGGGAGAAGTAGTGAACTGGGCGGCAGAGATGACATCATGACTGAGAGAGGCAGTGCTCAGATGATGACTGGGAGTGACATCACAGGAGGTGATGACATCACGGCCTCCCCTCGGTGAGAAGGGGAATCAGACGTCACTGGCGGAGGAATACACAACGACGGATCCCGTGACGTTATCAACGGGGCTGACGTCACAGCTTCCCTCCGACTCGATGAAGTGGCAATAGTCACTGGTGGAACAATACAAGATGGCTGACCTCGACTAACCACGAAGACGAGGCAGGGAGGAGGGGGGATGGCCTGGCCAGCCACCTGAGAAGGATGGGGGGGGGGTGGGGGGGGGGGGGGGGGGGGGTTAGCGAGCCTCCAAAAAGTACGCAAGCAACCCCTCCAGGACAGGGTACCCCCTAGCCCGAGCGTCTTCCAATCGCCGCCATCTTGGACGCCTCCGACTCAGGAAGAAATGAGAATGATGAAAAAAGCCTCCCCCTTCCCTGGAATCAAATTAATTCCCAAAGAAGAAGGGGCAACATTACAAACATCACTCCTTCCAGTTTTCTTCTGAAGATTGAAAAAGAAACACATCACTCCTTCCAGTTTCTTTCTGAGATGAAAAAGAAAACCCACAACGTGTTTAACGTGTTTAACTTCTAAGTATTTACATTTAATTTTACTCCACACTTGAGTACTTTCAGGCCCTATCTGTGACCCATTTTCAAGAGATGTTTGGGTTGTCAGCCTGGGTCAAGGCCCAGCAGTCTTCTGGAACTTCTTCTCGTAGAGCTGTCATTTATGTGATGGCTGTTCTGGTTTCCTTGAGAGTTGCTAATCCCCTCTTGTTGCTCTGATATCCTGAGCTGATGGTCAATGGGATTAACCCTTGTGGTAAGGGAGTGGTCACCAAAAGTCTGTTGGGTAGAAAACCTAATCTCCAGGTCTGCAGGGTCAATCTTAGCTTCTTTTAATATCAAAGCTCGGCTCATGGGATCTTCTGAGGTAAAACCTTTGTTTCCTTCTGTTACTTTAATCTCTCTGATGATTGCTCCTTCTACTACCCTCCTGCTTTTGTATATAAGCATACAATGCCTAGCTATAGCACTCCCCTGAGAGTTAAGTTGTACTGCTCTTCTGTGCTCTTGGATTCTATTCCTTATTCCCCTACCTGATTCCCTCACATATTTGTCCCCACAATTGTTGCAATTGATTATGTATACCCCCACTACATCATCTGTATTATTGTCTTCTCCTTCCAATTTATTTTTACATACTTTTTATGGTACGTATTATCAAAAGTATACACAAATATATATTTACTTTCTTTCATTTTTGAAGTGACTTGTTTCATTCTAGGCCATCTTTGAAGTGATTTGTTTCATTTTAGGCCATCAACACTCCAGCATGAGCAATCACATGATTTCTGAATGCTTGCAGGCTAACAGCACTTTTGCCCTTCCAACACACTTACATGCAGATAAGGCTTGTATTATTTCCAAACAACTGAGGACAGACCTCTCAGGTGTACCCCTAACCTCTCCTGTGATGTATTCAAGAACAGAGACTGCTTGAGGCTGACCATTGCCAATATATACATTTACTACTGAAACAAACACAGGCGGAGGCACCCATGTAGAATAACCTCCAGAGATGACAGAGCAGGTTTTTCCCGTTTTAAAAGGAATCTGTGCTGAACCTTTCTTTTGTCAGCTGATGCAAGTGGATGGAAAGAAATCTCGCCCCCACATCAGCATGACCATGTCTGCTGCCTGCTGCTTGGGGATGAGCCCCAATTTTTCATACTTCATCAAGAGCCCCAGGTCATTGATAGAATAATACTAAACAATACAGCACTCCTACTGTTATCATGAAAAAATTTTGCAGGGTTAAGACTTATGCATCAAATGACCGGTGAAAAGCACATGACACAGCCCTACACAAAAAGTAAATTATCTGATAAGTAGAGGGGGAAGTGTCAATTGTGTAGTTGCCTCAGTAGCAATGAATTTCCTCATACAATGATCTTCACATAAAATAAAAGCTTATGCTTTGTATGAAACATACATGTACAGTATTATAGAGCAAGAAATACAAATAATAAAGTGCTTACTCATAATCAGGAGCATCTAGATAACTCAATCGTTCTCTGGAATTATTCATTGCTCACAGTTTTCATTTTCTGAAAAGTAAAAGATTACAATGAATAACATCAACCTGAAAAAGGATTTTGTACATGCTATTAACCAAATTATCCATAAAATTGTCATGAACCTATAAAGCACAGAGAGAGAGAGAGAGAGAGAGAGAGAGAGAGAGAGAGTAAATACTCACAAAACATGGTAAGCCCAACAAGTCTAACCAGAGTAGCAGACCCTATCAAATTAATGTTATAAGGAGATACTTTTGCATTTTTTTTTATAAACTTCTGAACATTAGTTCCTCACTCTTGTGAAGAGAATAGCAAATATAATCAGAAAATTTTCAAATCTTTCTTAGGGCTCACGCTTCCCCTGGAAATTGCTGATGACTCCCTAGTGGAACATTAAGGTAATAATTGAAAGGTTTGAGTACAGCATTTACATGCTATATCTCAAGGAAGCTTCATTAAAATAATAAAAATTTTATAATATTCTACAGGTAATTGTATTTTCATAGGTAAACAAACCAGAGCCTTTAATATTTGGAGTATCCTTCAGCACAAACTTGATCATTCAGGGAATCTCAAAAAAGAGGGGATTGAAAAACTTCAATCTCTCGTCTGGAGGAGACAAGTTCTGAGTTTTTGCTAACCAACTCTGAGATGGAGCGAGAAAAATCCACCTATCCATGTACAAAACAGGATAGGAGATATCTCTTAGAAGAGAAAGCAACCAGCATGTAAGCGTTCCATAACATGCGCACACGTCAAGCAATAAGGTAGTGATGGTTCTCCCACTGCTAGGGCAAGCAAGGTTCGGGCACCAAGCACAAGTAGCACGATCGGTTATCGCCTGCCCCTCCCCGTGTCTCCTTAGAGGCATGTGGAGAGCTGTTTTCTCAAGCGGCCCCACACATGCACAGACATCCTGGTATGAGCCCAAGAATTCACAGAAAAGTGAGGTGGAAGCAGACCACATTTCTCAGTGGGGTTGACGCAAACGCACTAACCATATCAGCGGTGTGATGATAGCATGTGAGCATGTGGTATTAAAGGGATTTGCAAAGTAAAATGACAGGGTGGCTGTGGACACAACAAAACAAGACCCAGGCAATGGCTCCTCCTCCACCAAGTTGTCAAAGGATAGGCTACCACATGAGACTAGGTAGCAGGGATGTCAAGCATAAGTCAAGTCTTCTGCAGATAGCTACTAGAAGGGTGTAGGGGGTATTACTATACTAGACAGTAGGATGTTAGTGGAAGAAAGCAAGAGATAAGGGCTGAAGGATTCAATGGCATCATTGAGGACATAGCCTATCACTGCTCCTCCCACAGTGAAGCCAACAAACACCCCTTACCCTCCTCCCACCACTTGCCAAACTTCTAGCTAGCCTATATTACATGAGGAACAAAGGGGTGCACACCTTCCTCATGCAAAACAATAGGCTACTTTGGCTAGAAGGATCAACCACTGAGGCAGAACAGTGTCACTTGAGCTCCCACGTCTCTTCCAATGGAGTAGACATGTTTTTTGTCCATGTCAGTAAAAAAAAAAAAAAAAAAAAAAATAGTAGCACAATTAAGGTAAATGACCGAGCGGCGACATAGCAACCACCTCTCCCAGAACGCGGCCACTTTCCCAAAACAGTACTTGAATTCGCTGCCATGAGCATCATTGAAGAGTTGTGGCCCATCCAAGCAGCAGAACAGGACCTTTATATTCTTCTCAGTGTTTTCTCCTAAATTATGAAATAATGGCATAGGCTAATTAGTAGCTAAAGTACTTTTTTGGGAAGTGTCTCCGTTCCAGGATCGGTGGCTATGTCCACAGTCCAAAATTAATGCAAGGTAAAGCAACAAAGGCTAGCAAGTTACGGATCTATAAGTAGCATCCAACAATCACACAAGGTAGATAGCGACCAAAGCATGTCCTCTCTGGGTCCAATCATCAGTCAAAAATCTTGTTACCAAGTTCAATGACTGCTCCAACGTGCATACAAGAGTAGCTACTCCTATCTGTGGGAATCAAATTATTCTGCATAACAGCCTAAGTTATTCTAGCTATAGGCTACTAGCATACAATGTTAACGCTTACATTTTTTTTCTATACCTACCTACCTATAGCCTAGCTATTAGGTACTACCTAAGGGGGTGGAAGACCCACCTAACCAAACAGGCTAGTTTTTAAGTTTAAATTTATCAAAAACTAGACAAAACATTTGATATGTGACAAAATGTTAATGTAGGATGTAAAAATAAATAATAGGCTAGTCAACACAGAAAAAAACTGTTAGGGTAAAACTTTGGAAAATGCTATTCTTGCCATAGCTACTGGCCACTTGAGAATTAGGTACGTATTCACTATAATATTAGTTTTATCACCACATTCAGCCCTAGAAATGTTTGAACATGACCATATTGTCCTTATTACATTATTAAACACATCACATCACTAATTTTCACCTTCAAACACGCAAAATATAAAGGCTCCGGACGGGGAGTAAACATTAACCATTTAAACTGCTCGAACGGACGAATCAGCTGCGAGATTTCAAGCATCTGGCGGACATCGTCTGAAAGTATGAAAGTTGTCGTTCCATAAATCTATTCGTTTTTATGTTAACAACCAAATGCAAAAGTAACATCATATGGATAAATTACAAAAAATATATTCTTTGACCTGATCTTATGTTTTTGAGCAATGAGACTAATCAAAACCATAAGTTAATTCAAATTGGGGTGAATAATCTACTCATACGCGCGCGCGCGCACACACACACACACACTATATATATATATATATATATATATATATATATATATATATATATATATATATATATATATATATATTCTTAAAAAAACAAATTAAATCTATTGCTCTTCTTTTGGAAACCTGTTATCTATTTACTGCTTATCTCTGTTCTGGACAAATTTCAGTAGAGTCTCAATCGCGTGAAAATAAGCGTGAATCTGCTTAAATTTTGAATGCAGAATTTAGGTGGCGCTATAAACCAAAATTATTACTACTTATGTTCCATTTTTAGGTCACCTAATAAACTTAAAGATGGCAACTTTTATCATCAGCTTAAATTTCGAGCTCAGAATGCTTGAGGCTGCTGTAAATTAAGTGTCCAAGTTTAATCTCAGCTCATATCTACTCATATTACTTCGAATGAAATTATTGTTTTCATTCAGTAAGACTTTGTCCTATAATATTTTTCGTATTTTTTTTAAATTTTCTAATAGGGTTCTTGGACCGTGTTAGTTACCTCGCCAATTATGCAATGTTTCAATTGCACATTTTGTACATTAACGGAACTCTTATTATTTGCATTTTCTATTAAATAAATACCTTGATCACTCCCCTATTAGATTATTTTTAAGTAAAGCAGGATATTTCAGTCCTTTTATGACTAATTTGTATATATTGGTCTCTTAACATGTCAGGTTTGCCTCTATTCACGAGCATAATACATTTAGTTCTTAAGCGCTCTATACACGCTGTTTGCCAGTTGAAATTATAGTCTGAAAAAAATGACATGTATCTTGCTTCAGTGTGTCTCTGAATTGAAAGTTAAAATGTTGCGTTTATAAAATTCAAAACTTTACAATCAGTATATTCTTCAGCATCCCGCAAAAGAGCACCAGGGGTCATGTTATCTGGCCGAGTACCACAAAAGAAAAAACACAAAATCTCCTATATTTTGTTCATTATCGTACACCTGGTACGTATGCATTGTTATCACAGTAGAAAATAGTAAGTTAGAACTATAATTCATATAAAAACCAAATAAATACATATTTCTAGATATCAAAACAGTATAACTTGGAAAAATAATTTGAGACTAATTTTTTAAGTTTGTTTTCTAGCGGATATGACGTGACAACAATATACAGCTACGTTTATTTTCAACAGATGCTGGTTGAAAACAGTTTTTTTAAGTTTCAAACATGATGATACAGTATATAATTCTTCATTCATACTTGTTTCAGTCAAAATGAAATATAATATATATATTTTTTCAAAAATCTGAATTTCATCGTACACTATTTAATAATTTGTTATCTATTCCAACTTTGTAATTACCTTGTCGGTTGTCACGGGTTTAGTGACATTTGTCCAGTGCAAAAGGTTACTGAACGATCCGAAGACAAGAAGGCTCGTTAACAAGTGTCCTCTTAGTGACACAGTGCATTATATTTAAAGGTATAGTATTGGCTAAGTTTATATAAATATTTATTCCCAGCTTAGCAGCGCAGAGCATTGTGTAAGATAAAAATTTGTTATATTATCATTAACTATTGAATCCTCAGTTCCTGTAAGACGTTGTTTTGGTTGCTGAAGGCCGGGATTAGGGGGTAAACTGTCTCAGACTGATGATGACCCTACTAGCTATCTAGCTAGGTATGTCGTGGCTTAGGTACCTTCGTAACCCGTTTTTAGCTCTAATTTAAGGGGTTATGAGTCTAGTCTTTACTACTATTACAGTACCTCGGTAGATCTAGGGTACCTATCCGCTGCGGCCCAGACTATGGCAGTTGCGGTTTTTCTATGCAGTTTTACCTCCTGAACAAGAATTTTAATTAATATTTATTCGGACGACTGTATTTAACCCCCAGGGGCCAGTACAAGATACAGCGAAATACATTGGGCGCCCCAATCCCTAGTGGATGTCGTATCCGCGGTTACGTTTCTTGCAGGGTAGTAATTCTAAAGCATACTAGCTAGTTACTATAGTTCAGCATGAATAGTTCCGCACGAACAGCAAGGGGAAACCCCAGCAAGGAACGTAACCGCGGATACGACATCCACTAGGAATTGGGGCGTCCAATGTATTTCGCCGTTTCTAGTACTGGCCCTTGGGGGTTAATTACAGTCGTCCGAATAAATATTACTTTAAATTCTTGTTCAGCGAGTAAAATAACATAGGAAAACATCAATTGCCATAGTCTAGGCCACCGCGGTTTGCTTCTGTAGAAATACCGTGATCGCGCTACAGGAGAGGCCAGCCATTTTGTATTTTACCCTATACATAGGTAACTAGGCTACAGGAATTATTTGTCTGACACCACTCAGTTTTTTTAGGCACTTTCATAACTACCTACAAAGCCCTACTACTATATAGGCCAAGCTAATCAATTAGTATGCTTAATTACCTATTGTTCCGACACGGCATACAAACCTTCGGTCCTTTTACAATAGGAAGGTACTAGCGGCAGCTGGATAGGTCGTAAGCTTTCGAACAAGGGGTTCGGTAGTTAACTGCTTGTCCGACAGGCGCGCGCGCGCGCGACTGGTAGGTAAACAAACCACTTTTGCTTTCGGCCTGCTGGCGTGTGGACGTGTATCATCGCTCTCTGCCCGCTTCATCGTCGTTGCTTTCGCATGATTGTGTTTTTCTTTTTCTATTTATCTAGTGAAACTGAATTGTAAGTACAATCATTTCATATTTTTATTCCCATTGAATTCAATTGTGAATAAAGGATCTTGGTTTCACCACGCCCTCGATACCCGAGTGCCCGGACTGAAGGGCGTAAGTGCGGGAATTCATTTTCCCAGAAATGATCCTCGTATTGTGTATGCTCGTGCCGAGGGCGAGCGCTCGCTCCGAGCGTATATTTGGGTTGGAAAAACTTATTCAGTATGGAAGTGGAATCGCAAGTTACAGTATTCTTTTTCATTTTCATATATTATTTTGATGTAGCAATACTCATTTTGGATCAGTTTCCGAGCTTACCGAAATTGATCCTTTCCCCTTTTATTTTGAATGAAGTGAAATCGCAAGTGCAGTTCTTTTTCATTTTCATTTTTTATTGAGATTGCATTGTTTACTGGGATCAATGTTTCCGCTATTTCCCGGGAATTGATCCTTCCCCTTTTTATTTGTATGAAGTGAAATCGCAAGCGCAGTATTCTTTTCATTTTCATATATTTTTTGATTGCATCAATTCATTATGGATCAAGGTTTCCATAAACCTTGATCCATAAAGGTAAGGAATGGATCCTTTTACCCTTGCGCTCGGTACCGAGGGCGCAAATGCGCTCGATCCGAGCCCTTATTCATTGTGAAGTGAATCGTAATGCAAGATGCATTTTCATTTATTCCTATTATTGATTGCATCAATATTTATTTGGTTCAGTTCCGCTCAGTCAGGGAATTGATACCTTATGCCCTTGCATTCGGGCCGATGGCACGATTGCTCTCGGGCTCTTATATTGTTGTTGGGTACATGGGTACTGTGCGGGGGTGGGGAACGAGAACCCCCACCCGCTCAGCTCCCACAGATGGCCCTTCCCCTTGGGGGGGGGGGAGGTTATCGGCGTTCTTCTCCTCGCCCGATCCGTCGAGCGCGGGGGGGGGAGGGCGCTCGGTGCCCGATGTAACAATTGTATTAGGGGTCTTCCACTCGTTCGGAGAGGGCTCACCCCCCCGCGCGAGGGGACTTCCCCCCCACTAATCGCTACTACTGTTATTTCGCAGGTGCTACTGCCACGAGGGTGGACCTTGGTGAGGTATGGGCGTCCTTCCATTTGCAGGGCGTGCTAGTGTCCAGGGCTGCGGTTCTATGTCTGGGCCTACTGCGGTCACCCATGGAGTGGTGACCACGCAACCAGGTGACGACGTCCCTCCTCACCTGGTGTACTCGCCTCACGTGGTAACAGTCTTGCCTACAGCCGCTGTGAAGTGCCGTTCGCCGTACCGAGAGGGGGGCGTGCCGCCGCCGCTCGTGGTTGCCGCGCTGCAGCGACCACACTTCCGCTGCCCTAGAGCTCGCCCCTGGACCTACCGCCGGTACCAGGATGTTGCTGGCTGCTGCTCCACTTCCTGTGTTTCCGGTGCTACCTGCCGTACCTGCTGATTCGGGTTGATGGGTCAGCAGTTGCTGCGCCTCATGTCCCTGCCGTTGCTGCCGGCTGTGCCCTGAGTTGCTGCGCTGGCTGTCCCTGCCGTTGTGCGCTGGCTGTCCCTGCCGTGCTGCGCTGGCTGTCCTGCCGTTGCTGCGCTGGCTGTCCCTACCGATGCTGTGCTGGCTGTGCCTGCTGTTTCCTGAGATGCCCATACCTGCTGATGTCGTCCCGGTTCGTGGTGGTACTACCCCAGACTTTGGTCTGTCTGTACAGGTGCGTCCGGGCCCTGTGGCTTCGGCTACAGCAGCCCCGGCTCCGCCCTGGATAGCAGATCTTAACGTCTGTCCTGAGGAAGCTGACGAAGAAGAGGAGGAAGGTGTCGTCGTCGTCGTCTTCATCTTCTTCATCGTCGTCGGCTGCCGCCTCTTCCCCTTCGACTTCTAAGGCTTCACAGCCGAGGAAGAAGAAGGTTGCCTACCTCCCTCCTAAGAAGTCTCCCTCGGGAGCTTCTCCGGGACCCGTCTCACCTCGGTGGGACGGGAGGGTTCCTTCCGCTGGTCCTCCTGCTCCTTCGGGAGCGGGGCCCGTCTCTTCTTCCGCAAGGAAGAAGACTACGGGGACCAGAGGGTACCGGCTAACACCGGTACTTCCTCGCCTGGTGTCAGTGGTTCTGCCACTGCATCAGGGTCCGTCTCGGCCTCTCGTTCGGAGTACCGAGTAGTACGGTCGTCTACCAGCGACCGTGCAGCCAGGAACCAGACCTCTGAGTTCCGCTCAGCGTCAGGTTCACGGCACGGGGCGGAAGACTGTGACAGCCGCTCATGCGACTCTCACCAGACCAGCTCTCACTCTCGCGGCGAACAGCTGGCTACCCGGGGACGTGACGGTCCCACGACCCGACCACGGGCTGAGGCTGGGAAGAGGTCCGTCCCCCGTTCGCCGGTGCCAGCCACGGCTGGAACCAGCGACGTGACGTGCCGTGAGGACAAGCACGGTCTCACTGTGACAGTGGAGCCTGCAGGTCGCCCTGACCGTCGCTCTCACAGAAAGCGACCGGGTACGGCAACCAGCACCAGCTCTTCTGACACTCGAGATCGGGGCCGCTGTGCTCAGTCCAGCCGTTCTCCACAGCGAGACGGTTCGACCAGGCCTGCAGCTCGATCGCCACCGCGGGTTGACGATCGCCTGCAGCCCTCCAAGCCTGCTGGTTCTGCCAGCGAGCAACGAGGGAGCGTCAGGTCTGCCTCTCCCGTACCTTCAACCTCCTCGGGTTACACAGGGAGGAGCGAGGTATTGAGAGTGAGCGTGAGGGGTGCGCCCCTCATGATCCCACCACGACGCCCTACGTGCCAGCACGGTTCTTGGACCGGCCAGGACGTATGCGCAAGTGGATGGGGAAGACCGAGAGGGCTGTCGCTGTTCCCCCTTCTTAGGAGGAAGGTTCTCGGAATATGCTCTTGTTCGAAGGGCTTAACGGTCCCACTCTGCAAGATGCTGTGACTTCCGAGATCCAGAGGAACTTTGCGAGGTTACGGCGCTGATTCGTCAGCACAATGACCTCGGGAAGGATCGCCGCTTCCACCAGCAGAGCCACGTCTCGGCTCGAGTCGTTTTGGGGCCCGAGAGGGAACCCAAATCGACGGTGGGTCTGCCGCGATCGGAGCTTGCCGACTGTGTTGAACCAGGTAGTCTCTCGTCTCCGGACAAGAAAGGCTCTCTCAGTTCTGGCTCGGTCGAACAAGCTACTTCACCTCCTCTACTGCGACAGAGGCGTTTCTACGTGTCTTCGGACACCGTATTTAAATACCCCTTCGGTCCTCCTGAGGTTTCGACTCGACGAGGACTGGAATGAGTCGGAGCGGTATCGGCTCTCTCCTGTCAGGTGTCGATCAGCCCCACCCAGACGACGTTCACAGTGGCGGCAGACACTTACCTACAGTATGAGTTCGTAACCTCCTCGGGAAAACGTTTCTCCTGACGATACGTTTTCCCAGGCTCTGAGAGGCCATCGCCGTAAGGCGATGGCTGCTCCTTTTCTTCTCCAACTGCTAGTTCCGCTGGGAAGGTGAGCCAGTATCCAATTCCTTCCCCCATTCCCTCTCTCCTTACGGCTACGAGGGAAAGGGGAGGGATCCTACAGAGATTTCTCTGTAAGATCCCACGTTAGGGGCTGCGCTACCGGGGGACCTTCGGGTCCTACCTGACGTAAGCCCCGGTCATTGAGGAGGGATCCTGCCCCTTTCTCGATTTCTACGGGAATCGAGAGGACCACCAGCCGATATCGTTTGACGAATTCGGTGGGTGGTTTCGCAGAGTGCTTAGAATTCTACGGAATTTCTAGCGCACTCAAGAGTGTTCGAGTTTTTTACGATCTCCAAACACTTAGGCGAGACCACGGTCCAAAGTGAGCGAGAATCCCCGATAATTGTTACACGATAATCGGGAACCTCGCTTTATGCTCGAATTCCTGTAATTTCTAGCATTTGGAAGAAGACTGCTGCTGAAAGAAGAGTATCTCACAGTAGGCGCTTAACCTGGAATAGAGAAGAACGGACGGGAACTTCCAGTTTGGCTTGAACTATCGTCTTCGGTATTCTGTTCACCATTGAAGCTTTCCTTTGGGAAAGACTTCTCCTTCACTCTCTTGACTAGAGAACGAAGGCGGTCGATCTCCAATCCTTATTCTCATTCCTCGAGGGGAAAAGATTTTAGGATGGAGGTCGTGGTACAGAACCTACAAATATACTACGTATATTACCCTCGCGACATGATTCTTTAACAGTTGAATTGTCCGTGGGGTAGGCCATACCGTAGTTAACTCTACGGTTTGTGACCGAGACGAATTGTATCTTAATTGAACTGCAACTCGGGGTTGCCTGCAACCTCCCACCCAGCAGTTATCAGTTTCGATTTTAGATACTTGGTATTGTCATGACAACACCAAATCAGCTTTTGTATTTACCGAAATCCGTTTCGGTTAAATATAATTGCTCGAGCGTATTCTTTATGCTCGATGGTTTCTAGCCGAACGCATTCCTTCGTGGAATAATGGATACCTGGCAACTCAGGATGACGAGTCACCGAGAGCTACTGCGTATTGAACTGCCTGATAGCGGCTCAGTATCAGCTAGGTCTCGGAGATGCACGGTCGGTTACGTCTCTCTCTCCCCTGGTTGGATTGACTACCGAACCGTATCTCTGCCCAACAATCATGGACTTAGGTCTCTGATTAACGGGGATTCTCGCAATAATGAAGGACCATCTACTGCTGTGACGCTCGATTTCATCGCCTTCGACATTGCGAGAATTTTCAACAGAGATATCTCTTGGACTCTTTCATCTTTCTGTTTACCGCACGGTAACAGAAGTCTGTACTAGTCAAACCGCTGCATCGCACTGCGATAATGCGAATGATTTTTGCAGACATCTGAGTTTTGTCTTCAAATATCTCGTATTCGTAGGTGTGCAATTTCATTGCTCGCCCCGAATTAACAGATATGTCAGAAGACATCGCCTACTCTCCGACCTGACAGCTCTACTTCCAAATGTTCAGCCCATGAGAAGCAGTTCTTCAGGCAGTAGTTCCCTGTCTTCATTACTGGAAGCGCTCCGCTTTTATTGCACTACGATCCTCACGGACAGCAATCAATAGCGGTTAGCGTTCTCAGTCTTTGTAGTCCACAGGTTCAGAATCTTGAGAATCCTTCTCTCGGTTCAGCTGTGAAGACGTAGGTTGCATTTTCTGTACCTTCGTCTTCAACGTCACATAGTGTTTGTTTCTCCTTACCCGAGAATCAACTATACTATGAGATATCTTGCCATCAAGGACCTCGGTCTCTAGAAGGCAATTGACTTTCGCCTGTTGGGCACATGCCTTAAGAGAGTCATCACCTTGCCTTCTGGCATCGGTGACGAACAAATTATTTGTTTAGTCTCTTGGCATAACCCTTTTAAGGCGAAGGTCAATGACTTGCTCGGGTGCTTGGACAACTTGCCTCCTACCGAACGCAGTCAGTAGGCAGCTGTCAGAGCGCCCAAGTCTGTTACGAACTTCGCTGTGGACTTAGTTCGGTTGTTCCATAACAATCTTTTCTTCGTCCTAACGGCTTGTCACAGTACCCATACCATCGACACCCACCATTGAGTTGTGCGGTGTCCTATCCACTACCGAGAACAACAACGTCGCGGCAGACGGATAGACCAGTATGGGTACAGGACATCACCGAAGTCGAGAAGAGGGATAGGTCATACGACCATTCCCTTCTTTTCTTGAGGTAATTGCATGACTTTTCCTGCGAAGTCAAGCATCCAGGGGATGGGGATTCGTGACGCTCGATTTCGTACGAATTCGTAGCGAAGACTCTGAACCCTTCGGTTCCTGACGATCGGTTAGAGTCCTTCACAATCCCCTCCCTAATGGACTTCACCGCCTTCGATGCGAAGGAGATGCTGCTTTGTCCTGTGAAAGCGCGACCGCGCTTTCTGAAGAAACTCGGACATCCCAGGCTGAGTGTTGAAGACTCTTCGTCAGCACCAAGATGACCTAGAAGTACACTCCCTCGAGTTACACAAGAACTTCTCCGTGGCGCAGGTACTGAAGGCAGGGGTCTGGTACAACCAGACCACTGGCACCTCCTTCTACCTTTTGGATATTGCCCACAGGTCCTTGGATCGTTTTCCTTAGGACCCGTGGTGGGCTGCTCAAACACGTTGTCTAGCTAACCCAGACCCTAGCAGGCTGAACAGCATCGAGTCCTGGTGTGACTGTAAGGAATAGATAAGTGAATGAGAGAGTGACTGGCTTCTCTTCCTATACTCTACCCTCTACCTGTGGGGTAGGGGGGATACGGTCATCACCTGCTGGATAAGGACGAGATGCCGCCTTGGTGAGTTCTACTCGACAGAGGCCCCATCCTATCCCTTTTCACTAGGGATGGGAGCGAATATCCACCACTTCCTCCTACAAGGGGGGGGGTAAGTGGATTGCCAAACAAGAGACAAACCATAACGTTATTTGTGCCTCCTTGCAAATAGGAACTTGTTCTTGTTTGTCATGGTACGAAGAGATACGCTTGCCTCTTCTCTAGTAAATCTGGGTCCAGAGGTCTGACCATTGATCCATGCGGTGCCACACCCCCGATCAATCGGACAGAGGCTTGGATCCCTCCCTCGCTCTTACGACCAGGGAGGCATTCAAGGTTCCGGGCGAACACCAGTCTGTTCACCAAAAGACTCAGATTCCTCCCACAACCAAGAAGGAGTCTTCCTATTGTAAAAGGACCGAAGGTTTGTATGCCGTGTCGGAACAAATGACAATTTGTCCAAAATTGCATTTTTCCTAACTATACAAACCTGAGGTCCTTTTACACATAGCCCCACCTCATGCCACCCCTCATCTGCAGTTTTTGCTTGGGCCAAAAGCAAAAGTGATTTGTTTACCTACCAGTCGCGCAAGCGCGCGGCCTGTCGGACAAGCAGTTCAACTACCGAACCCCTTGTTCGAAAGCTTACGACCTATCCAGCTGCCGCTAGTACCTTTCCTATTGTAAAAGGACCTCAGGTTTGTATAGTTAGGAAAAATGCAATTTTGGACAAATTGTCATTTTAAAAGGAAGAGGATATTGTCATCGCTCGGTGAAAGTAATTTTTGTACTTATTCTCACCACACACTTTTTTTCAACCTTTGGCCAACAGGTATCGCCATTTGCACGGTGAAAATAAATTAGAAATATGTTCACCTACTGATAGTGTTTCATGAATTTATATAGGTATGAAAAAAATTGTCAATTATTCACTCTGCCATTGCATTTTTGCCATTCGAGACTGAAGATGTTTGCGTTGCTGTACCTCTGTTGTCATGGGCGCCCCCAGCATATGTTCCAAGAGGAGGCAAATTTTATATTGTTCCGATACGTAATACAAAATATCGGTCCTTTACAATAGGAAGGTAACTAGCGGCACCTGGAACGGTCGTAAGCTTTGAACAAGGGAGTTCGATAGTTAACTGCTTGTCCGACAGTGCGCGCGCCGCACGACTGGGAGGTGAAGAATCTTTTTTGCTTTTGGCCGTGTTGGTGGAGGGATGTGTTTGTCATCGCTCTCTGCCTGATTCATCGTCATATGCTTTGGTTGTGTGTTGTTTCTCAACTTGGTTTGTCAGTTAAGTGAAAGAGTATTGTAAGTACGTGACTTTCTTTATTACATTATATTACATTGATTATGGATTCTCGTGCAATGGAGCTATCCCGCGCCCCCCCCATTAGCCGCGGAGTTTGCCCTGGTGTGGAGGGCCGCAAGTGTGGGGTCTTTCGCTCTTTCCCCGAGATAGATCCTCATCTCCTTTGTGCGGGGGCGTGGATGCCCTCGGACAGAGCCATGCAATTTTGTGTAAATTGGTCGAAGGTGCAGTGGGTGCTGTACGAGGGTAGGAGGAAGCGTAGACCTGCCAAGGAGTCGTCGGAAAGCTCTCCAGCGACTCCCTTGGTATCGGACACTTCCTCTTCTTTCCTGCCCCTGGCTCAGCTCCCGCGTATGGCGCCTTCCCCTTCAGGGGGGGTTTCTCAGTCCTTCTCTTCGCCCGATCTGTTGAGCATAGAGGAGGGTGCGAGGTGCCCCGACGTGCATTTGTATTCGGGGTCTTCCGTTCGCTCGGGGTGGGGCTTTCCCCCCCCCCCCCCCCCCCCCCCGTGCGAGGGGAAACCTCTCCTGATCACCTGACTGTTGCCTCCTCAGGTGCTCCTGCTGCGGGCGACGACCTTGGCCAGGTGCGCGTGTCGCTGGGGCTCCAGGGCATGCTGAGCATCCAGGGGCTGCTCCAGCATCTGGCGGGTGCTGTGCCGGTCACCCATGGAGCGGTGACCACCACTACCACCATGTCTCTACTCCAGGGTACGCCGCCCCTCCTCACCTGGTCTACACCCCCCACGTGATGTCAGTGACTCAGACGGCCGCTGTGCAGGGCCCGATCGCTGCCGTGCCGAGGAGAGGCGTGACTCCCCCTTCCGGGTTCTTCATGCTACCAGCCCCTGACTTCCGATGCCCGAAGAGCTCGCCCCTGGACCTGCCACCAGTACCCAGGATGTCGCTGGCTGCTGCCCCGTCTCCTGCTGTACCTGACCTGCCTACCGTACCTGCTGTACCTACCGCTCCTGCTGTTCCTGCACCTGCCGACGTCGTCCCAGCCCGTGGTGTTGCTGCCCCAGTCGCTGGTCCTTCCGGACAGGTGCAGCCGGGCCCTGGATTGAGGACCTGACGTCTGTCCTGAGGGACCTGACGAAGAAGATGATGTCGTAGTCGTCTTCTTCGTCGCCTGCTACCGCCTCTTCCCCTTCGACTTCCAAGGCTTCCAAAGCCAAGGAAGAAGAAGGCTGCCTCCTCCCCCCCTAAGAAGGCTCCCTCGGGAACTTCTAAGGGCCTGTCTCACTTCGGTGGGACGGGTTTCTTCCGCTTGTCCTCCTGCTCCTTCAGGAGCGGGGCCCGTCTCTCCTTCCGCAAAGAAGAAGAAGACAGGGACCAGAGGGGTACCGGCTAACACCGGTACTTCCTCGCCTGGTGCTAGGGGTTCTGCCGCTACACCAGGTTCCGGCTCGGCCTCTCGTTCGCGAGAGGTACCGAGTGTGCGGTCTCCTGAGGGCGACCGTGCAGCCAAGGCTCAGGCGTCCGAGTTCGCTCTGCGCCAGGACCAAGGCTGGTGAGAGCCGCTCAGGTGACTCTCTCCAGGCCAGCAATCGCTCTCGTAGCAACCAGCTGGTTACCAGGGTTGCCGTGACGGTCCCAGACCGGCCACGGGCTGAGGCTGGTAAGATGTCCCCTCGATCGCAGGAACCAGCCCCGGCTGGTTCCAGCGGTTCGACGCGCCGTGAGAACAGGTACCGGTCCCACCACGACAGTGGTCTCTGCAGGTCCCCTGACCGCTGCTCCCACCGGGACCGGACGGATAGGGTGACCGGCAGCAGCTCCTCTGACGCACAGGACAGGGGCCGCTGTTCTTGGTCCAGCCGGTCGCCTCAGGGGAGCGGCGCGACCAGGCTTGCAGCTCGATCGCCACCGCGGGTTGGTGATCGCCTGCAGCCCCCCAAGCACACCGGTTGCTTGGTGAGACGTACCCGCGTGAAGTCAGATTAATCAACAGATATCACAAGTTTAACATACGACTAGAATTTGAGAAATATCTAGAAGTGTTCGTGAACTATCGGTGATAAGATTAGTGTGAAAATAGTAGGATAAAGCGTTTCTTTCTAAGTTAGTTTTATCAAGTGTAATACTATAAATCAGAACAAGATGGCAGTAAGTTCCAACTGCGGGAAGAGGTGGCGTAATTTGGCGTGGTTTAGCAGATTCGCAATCGATGAGGTAGCAGGAAAGAACTGGCATTTCTCATCTATGAAATCAGCAAACAGTCCTAACCAAAAGATACAAAAGCATTCATAGATATAGAGAAGGATATAATCCTTCAAACTGGAAACAAATCTAATGAAAACATCTGAAATAATGAAGAAGTTCCAAATAAATCCAAGTGGTCAAGAGACTCATAAGAAAATATACATAAACCAACATATTCCGACAAAGAAAATGAATAAGGTGAATCTTGTGAATAATACCTAATTGATTGCATTAGGAAAAGAATGCCAAAGCATGCAAACTGTGTAAGGTTTGGTATAGCATAGTCAATCCACAAAACCTAATCAGAAAATGTGCTGCATGCAACAGTTCCGACCCATCCACAGTGTGCTGAGGTAATACAAGATTTGAGAAAAGATACAAGAATTTTTTGTTCAACATGTCTATCATGGATAGACAATGTTATTAAATCAAGATTGAATGTACAAATAGTTGAGGATGAAGAGGAAGAGGAAGAAGAAGAAGAAAAAGAAGAAGAGGAAAACTGAAGAGAAGTAAAACAAAAATGAAATGACAGAAAAAAATAAGGAAAACAAAGAACAAGATAAAAGTATGGATGCAGAGATACTCATTGATACTACATATGAGGCAATAAAGCAGCATACCTACGAAGAAATAAATTACGATATGACAACAGAAAAGCAAATCCCGAAGAGGCTCTACCCAGATCTATACAATGACGGGAAAGAGGAAAAAATAGACAAGAAAGACAAAATCTGCAACCTTTTGAAAAGAGGGAATTGCGATTTGATTTGGAGAAAGATGTTACTACAAACATCCTAAGATATGTCAAAACTATGAAATATATGGTAAATGTGCATACTTAGATGGATATGGGATGATTGCAGAGATCTGCATCCAAAAATATGTAAAAACCTAAAAGAAGGAAAAGGATGTAAGTTCGACAAAAAATGCAAATATATGCACCCTGTAGCCATGAATCATAATCAAATAAATAACCAACCAAGTAATAAAATCCAAAATAAGAAAGAAACAAATAAAGAGAGAAATCAAGAATATCAGGTAAAAGAGAAAGCAAACCACCAATGAGATATGCAGAGGTGTCAGCAAAAAATTTCAAAGCATCAGCTCCGAAATTCTACTCAAGAGATAATAACTGTTTTTGTACATGAACTTCCCTGACAGTATATACTTAGCTATAGTCTCCGACGTTCCCGACAGAATTTCAAATCTCGCGGCACACGCGACAGGTAGGTCAGGTGGTACTACCTTACCCGCCGCTGGGTGGCGGATGTACGAACCACTCCCGTAAGCTTGTCAGATTTTTCTCTGTCGCGGGAACGATAACCAACTGTTGTCGGTTCCTCTCGATAGTTTTTCGATTCTCGCTTGCCTGGAGTTAATTTGGGACTTCTTTTGGTGACGTATTCGCTTTGTTTGGCTTGGCATACGCTGATTGTGGACCGGTTTGATTTTGAGTTTGATTTTCTTTAACGATGTCTGATCTAGAATCGGTAGTTAAAACTTCGGTGTGTTTAGGGTTTGCGTGAATGAAGGATGTAAGGTGAGGTTGCCGAAAGCTTCGGTAGACCCCCACACGGTTTGCATGAAATGCAGGGTAATGATTGTGCGTTTGCTAACCCTTGTAGTGAATGTAAGGGATTGAATGAAGAAGAAGTATAAGGCTCTCTCTTCTTATGTTAGGAAGTTGGAACGTGATAGAGTGCGTAAGGCTTCCTCTAGAAGTTCTAGCAGATCTAGAATGAGTGAGTTGGATGGTGGATCCTAATAGTACTAACGTAGAATTAGAACCTTCTTCCCAAGTTGCAGCCCCGGCTCCCCGCACCGAAGCCGGAGATTCGCCTTCGGAGGCGGCAGCTCTGAAAGCCAAGAATCGTTCTGTGGATCAGAAGATTCGTCAGTTGGAAGGTAAGGAGAGTGTTAGTGATCAGTGCAGTGTCCCAGTGTTGTGGAGGGTGTCGTCTGACCGGCTCCTTAGTGCCTCTAGGCCTAGACCTCTTCCAGACTCCCAGTTCCAGTGGAGTAGGAAAGTCGAAAGCCGCAGGAGGGCTAGGGTAGAGCCCCCACCGGTCAGGCGTCCCCTCGGCAGATCCTGAAGTACGCTCCCAGGCTGCCTCGGATCGCTACAAGAAGGAGCTCCTACGCCAATGCTTCTCCTCTTCGTCGTCTCCCTCTCCGAAGAGAGGTTGGAACTCCCCCGGATGCGTCGCGCCCGTTGAAGAGGGCTTGGAAGGCTCCCTGCAGTCCTTTGGCTTCTAGTCCGGAGGTTTTCCCGAAGAATCGTCGGTGGAGGCGAAGAAACACAAGAAATCCTGTGATCGTTCTTCTTTCTCGCGCTCCGCGCTCGGCGCCTGCTTCCGAGGAAGAATTAGAAGATTCTCCTACGAGAGTACTCGCGGGACTTCAAGCTCAGATCACGGCGCTAGCAGACTCTCTAGCAGTTAGATCACGTAGGAAGAAGGACGTTTCTCTTCCGATCAAGAGATCTAGGCGCCGCTCTTCAGAGGATCGTTCTCCTTCATATGGGGAGGTTTCGTATGAAGGTGGGGGCTCGCGTGAGCGCCCTCGCTGCGCGGAGCGCCCTCACTCGCGTGAGCGCCCTCGCTCGCCTGGCTCTCTTTCAATTTCAAGGCGCCAAACATCGGTAGGACGCTCTATGGAGAAAGAAGTTTTTTCTCCAGATTGGATTCCCGCTTCCGTAAGCGCACTGCACCTGCTCATCACGCGATTTCTTCAAACTCCCTCGCGTGAGACTTCTCCTCAGCAGCCTCAAGATTATAGAAGGCGCCCTTATACAAGTAGGCGTTCTTCTTCCAGATGTCACTCTCCTCGAGTATCGGATCGTGACTTATCTCCTGACAGGCATCTAGAGTCTGGTAGGAGTCGTGTGCATGATAGACGGCCTACTGTTAGCCGCTCCCCGCAAGGTAGGCGCGAAGAGCCTACTGCACATAGCTCTCTAGTAGGCGCTCGTCTCTTTTAAGGCGTCATACTCCTGATTATTCTCCTAAGGGCAGACAACAAGAGTCTTTCAAGCGCCCTTCTCCGTGTAGGCGCTCTCCCGCTTCTAGGCGCACTTCTCCTGACCGTTGTCTCTTGGTAGGCACCAGGAATCCGGAAGCGCCCTTCTCCAAGTAGGCGCTCGTTAGTTTTGAAGCGCCCTTCTCCTGAATGTTACCTTCTTGTTAGACGTCAAGAGTCTCGCAAGCAGCCTTCTCCTAGTAGGCGCATTTCGCCTTCCAGTCGAACTTCCGTTGATCGTACGCAACTGGACAGGTATGGAGAGCCGCGCAAGCGCTCTGCTCTCGATAGGCGCTCTTCTCCTGGCAGCCGCTCGCCCCAGGATAGGTGCATAGAGTATAGTAGGCGCTCGCCTCCTCGTAAGCGCCCTGCGGATGTTTCCGAGAATTCTCGGAGTAGGAGCCCTACCTCTCCTTCGGCTGAGATTCCGTATACCTCGAAGAGGGAGTCTCATCGTATACTTCCCAGATCTTCTCATCGTTCT
>NC_087212.1:29471019-29508519 GCF_015104395.2 Macrobrachium nipponense | reverse complement strand
AGGTGTATTAGGAAAAGCAGTATACAAAAAGGCAGAGGATTTAATCCTTGCAGGACCAGCTAAATATATACAGGCAGTCCCCAGTTATGGGGCAGTTCTGTTATTTGCGGGGTGCTAAGAAGCGAAAACTGCTATTAACCGAAACTCTGCGATTTATGGCACTGGTGTCTACTTAATGGTGCCTCTGTTAGGTATGTTATGACACCATAACTCTATTAGTGGCGCCTTATAGCTCTGATAACTGGAGGTCAGCGTGTTATGGCACCATAAATCGCTGATTATATGGCTCTAGACAATTGCCATAATGCCGGATCGCGGTTAACGGAGTCCGCCAATAACCAGGGACTACCTGTATAAAGCACACCCCCAGACCATCAAACTTTAAAGGTTAGCCAATTTAAGGGGGAAAAAAAGTGGAAAGAAAAGTCAGAACATTTTTCTGAACCTTCCTCAGGAAGTTGATTGTGAATACTATTTACAACCCTGTGCAGGGACTTATTCCAAGGCCCTCTTAAAAATATATGCTAATTTTACCAAGTTATGCATTTTTTTTCTAATTTATTTTCTTTTATTCTATAGAATTAAAATTACAGCTCTCACAATATCATAACAGATAAAAACTTAAATCAGTAAGAATATTTGTTGTAAAATATTTAAAAGATTTACTGAGATCGGGAGATGCAGTAACTTTTTGTGAGGTACAGTATAGCCTCGATTCAACGGACCTGGAACCAATGAACATCGGATTTAATGGACAAAATCTGGCCAAGGGGAGTGGTCTCCCACCACCCTTTTTGTGCACACACATCAAGCCTTTTGTTACTGTTTGGTTATGTTACTCATATTGTTTGTCACTCATTGCATCAAACATATGTATTTAAATGTACTAAGTACTGTATATCTACACAATAATAGTCATTAATAGACAAAGCCTAGTAGTTCCGGAACTGGGTCGTTCTTGTTCATGTGTAACTGCATGCATTCGTACATTGCTTCTCGTTTTTTGTCATGCCCTTCACTGTCTTCTCTTCGTAAGGGAGGTGAGAAAAGGAAATGCACTAACCTCAGCATTGGTGCAAAATTGAAACTTATTAAGAAGCTGGAGTGTGGAGTTACCATGTCCAAAGTGTGTGAAGAATACGGTACAAAAAAGCAAACCGTAAGCGGCATACGTAGGAGTAAGGAAAAACTCCAAGCTTTTGCAGTGGAGTCTGCTGTGGACTACGAAAGATAGGAAAGTTGTTGAGCATAGGCGTAAGCACATGAAAGTGTGCCAAAGTAAAGACCTGGAGGAAGTGGTCTACAAGTGGTATGTGCAAGGGAGGTTAGTGAATACCAGTGTTCGTGGAGTGGAGATTCTTGACACAGCTACTAAATTAGCAGAAAATTTGGGTATTAATTTTCAGTGGCAGTACAGGTTGGCTGTGGCGATTCTGTAATCGACACTGTATTCACAATAAAGCGGTACAAGGTGAGTCTGGTAGTTATGATGGAGATGCTGTGGAACTGTTTCGTGTTAAATTTCAGAAACTCATCAGGGAAGAAGACTGACATGTAAGTCAGGTTTACAATGATGAAACTGCATTGTTTTTAGCACTCACTCCAAACCAAAACCCAGGCATTTATGAGTGAGGATAAGGTTCCTGGGAAAGAAATTAACAAAGACAAATTTTCTGCTTTACTTGGGGCAAATGGTTTGGGTATGCACCAACTTGAGCCAGTTGTAGTATGTAAGGCTGCTCAGCCACAGTGTCTCAAGGACTGCATGCATACATTACCCATGATTTATTATAACATGAAAAATACTTGGTTCAATAATGAAATTTTCACTGATAGGTTTTTTTATTATTTTATTCCTGAAGTGCGCAATTTTCATAAGAACACGTTATATATTGCTCCTGTAGATGTAAAGGCTGTACTCCTCGACAACACTCCAGCACACCAGGATGCAGACCGACTCATTAACTCTGATGGGTATATCTAAGTTGTTTTCCCAACTAATACTACAGCATTGATACAACTGATGGATCAAGGGGTGATAATAGCATGCAAACGTTTATATCAGGGAAAATATCTTATGAAGTCTTGGTCGTCCTATAGGAAGAGGAAGATCTGATACAAGATACATACAATAGGACAGCGATCTTCAGACATAATCAAGCGTTACACCCTCAAGTCAGGAATCTACAATTTTGCATCTGCATGGGAAGAAGTAAAGTTAACAAGTTGGAGAAAGTTCCTGTTTGACGAAGATCCTAAACTTGACAGTAAAGGTTTTGAGCCTGATGATTTTCATCAAGTATTTCTTCGTACTAGAGAAACAAAGGTAACAGCTGAAAATTTGGAGAATTGAAAACAATGACATTGACCCTGGGCATCAACTTCATTTACTTGGGGAAATTGCCGATTCTATTCATGACGACTTCTGGCAGCAGCACCAGTGACTTTGAAGAAGGGCTGGGGTGGTTCATCCTAAAATTTCTTAGGTCCATGATTCAGTTGACACCCTTATAAAATATGTTGATTTGTTCAAGAATCGGGAAATTAATAGTTATTTTGAACATAGAACATTAATGGAATCAATAATTCTTGAACAATATAACGGTGGGAAACAGTTAAATTTGGATTCATTCTTCAAGCCCAAACCTGTGGCTCATGAGAGCAACCCCGTCTCTCCACCACCACCACCACCATTGTCTTCCACCAGTACACAGCCATTATCACTCCTCTAGTACCAACACTACGGAGGAGTTTATTGGCTTTCAGTAATAAATACGTACTATGAGTGCCCCACTGTAAGATCACATCATCATTAGACCTCCATACCATTACAGCAATATGTTAAAGGTAAGTTTAGGTAAACTTCAAAACTTTAAAAGTAACTATATAAATTTATACTGTACAATATTGAAATTTATTTACAATAGTAATTTGGTTAAAAAAAACAATATACTATACATTTATTTACAATAATTTGCTGTTGTATAAGAAGCACCCTCACATAAAACGAACCCCTATTTTACAAAGATAATTTGTGGAAAAACCAAACAGGCTAACTGACGATGTATTGTAAGCAATTTTTCGTAAGTTTGTTATTTATAATAAAATATTAAAAACAAAGCCAAATTATTAGTCCGCTATTACAAACTTAAGAAGAATTGCTTACGAAGATATGATACAGCGTACATTTGCTAGCTTATCAGCCATTTGCAATGAAAGGATGGAAGCAAATCATAGTGCTGCCTTGTTGCAGTAACAAATGGTCATATATGGTAAATTTCATTTAGCTTCTAAATATGAGTAAATTTACATTTGATTTCATACTTTATTCCAGTAGCACAATTTACTGCAATAAATAGGCTTGTTTTTCAATGTTTTATTATTAGCAACAATTTCTGTGCCTACCCAGTATGCTCAAAAGTAGGCTAGGTTATGACGCTTCAATTCAGTGGACAATCTGCTTTAACAGACCAGCTTCCCCCCATTAGTATTTTAAAACGAGGTTTCACTATACAGTCAAACCTTGGTTTTTGTACACTTCTTATTGTAGTTTTTTTTCTTCTTCTTCTTCTTCTTCTTCTTCTTCTTCTTCTTCTTCTTCTTCTTCTTCTCTCTCTCCATACACTTGGAAATTCTCCATGCAGGGCTCAGTGTGTGACTGGGCCCCATATCTAGTGCCCAAACAAAACATCCCATTTTCTTTTGTGACCCATTCTGCTTTTGTATTTGTTGTTTTTGTGCTTCTTGTGCTTTTTTTATTTGAGTGCAACTGCTAAATAAGTCATCATGGGGCCAAAGAAAGTTCCAAGTGCTACCCCTTTTGTAAAAAAGATGAGAAACACTAAAATTAAGAGAGAACTCTTAGCAAAGTGTTGGAGGAAGTTGAATTCTGAGATCTCATGAGAAAATGTCTACAACAAACGCTACTGTTAGTGAATTTAAGGCCAGCAGAGGCTGGTTTGAAAAATTCAGAAAATGAATGGGTATACATAATATGCCTACTTCAGGGATTAAGAACATGTTTGCAAAGTGGAATGATGTAAAATATTTTGTGGAGAATTATCAACCCAATAAAGAAGTTGTAATCCGTGTCTCCAACATGTTTAATCTCAAGCCGTGTTTAACTTTAGGCAAATTTTAAAGAAATGCCAGATACAAATGTCTCAGGATTTTTTTTTGTGCCACAGGCATCCAGTAACTCTTAAAGCTGGTCCTAGTGGCAGTAAAAAATTAAGAGGGGAAGTAACCTCAGATAGTGCTGGTAAAAAATGAAGAGAAGTAACCCCTGTTAGGTTCTTGATACCTGTAGTCCTTCCGAAGGAGATTTCCCTTCCAAACAATAACCTCTCCTCCTCCCTCTCCCCTCCTCTCTGTCTTCCATACTCTAACAAGTGTTTTCCATAAAGGTAAGAGTGATGTTAAATGTTCATCTATTCATTTCATTTGTCATTCAAATATTTCTAATACGTAGTTTTCTGCATGTAAAACTGTTTATTCCCTATATGTATTTTTTGTTAATATTGTTGGTGGTCTGAAACACTTTAATTTTATTTACATTATTCCTTATGTGAATTATTGTTTCGGTTTTCGTATGTTTTGGATTTTGCGGGAGGTTCTGGAACGGATATTTCTTTGCACTTTTCTTTGCAAAATTACAATTACTATAGCAGACATACTATCTAAAAGATAAGAACTAAAACCAACAGCAATCCCTCAGTATAGTATTTATGAACAAATAAATAATAAGGCATCATAGAATAGAGAGGGGCAATACATTCTCCATTGAGTCTCAAGGCACACTGATCCTCCTCTTTCATGTGCTGAGCTACTACAGTTGCCATAAGTTATGTATAGACTATTGGAATATTATGACCATCTTTTCTGCTAAATTCATCCAAATCGATGCCGTGTAATATTAATACTTTTATAAGCTAGTGCATCCATCGCTCAAAATCTGTTATAGATCCAATATCATGCCTGTCCATTAAGGGTTAAAAATAAGATACATAAATTAGCTTTGCAGCCTACATCATTCTTTGTATGTTGATTTATTTCATCCACATCATACATTGAAAACTTCATGTACATGTGTTTTGTGTCACCTTGTCATCATTCTGAGGTAAATACTTCAGTAACATTGTGGGGTCTGGAATCTGTAACTGAATGAAACTATTGCAAAATACATTGAGTAATGTATTACCTGTATAATATGTACTACAGACAGTCCCTGGTTATCGGCAGGGGTTCCATTCCAGGGCATGGTGATGAGCTAAAATCACCAACAACTGAAAAATCTGCAATTTTCTGCAATTATTGATGCCAATACCTGATTAATGGCACCTCTCTTAGGTATGTATCAGCGCCAATAACCAGAAATTGGCACATTTTCAGCGTTAGACAAGCCCCATAAAACCAGATTGCCAATAACCAGGGACTGCCTGTACTGGTTTTGTTCATACTCCTAAAATAGAGTAGTGAAAAAGAAAGGGAATAAAAAGTAGCCAGTTGTTATATAACTTTAGATTAAGAGTTTTTCTATAGATTAAGCAGTTTCTCTACCTTACCATACTGATGAAGTAGTACAGTACAGTGGTACCTCGAGATACGAAATTAATCCGTTCCGAGACGGCCTTCGTATTATGAGTTTTTCGTATCTTGGAACACATTTTACATGTAAAATGGCTAATCCGTTCCAAGCCCTCCAAAAACACCCCAGTAAATTATATTTCCAGGCCTAAAGCACATGTTCTAGGGTTACGACGGAAGAAATATGTCTCCTAAAAGGCAAAATACTGTACATACTTGAGTAATATTCAACTGCATGTAATGTTCAACCCCATTTTTACTGCATATATTAGGACTTTAGCCTATGTCCCCTAGCAATAAGCCTAGCCTATGTTAGCGGTTGCTACTGTAGCCTAGTCTATGATTCTGACATCTAAACCTAAGAGCTAAAAGCTTAGAATATGCCAATAAAATGTATAAATAATCAGTATGTACTCATTTCAAATAATTATTAATTAATCATTAACTATAATACACAAACAAACAAAAAACAAACCTTCCAATCGATTGTTTACATTCTTACGAGTATCGAACGAGCGCCAAGCAATCATTTTTCCTAGCACACAGTAAGCCATAAATTTTCATTAATATCTCTCTTCAACTAATGAAACCACCAAACAGTATAATAACATTCATTTCTTTTATATTCTTTATTCTATCTTTACCTAATGGAGATACCGAGTTACTGACAGCTGTAATGAAATATACGTAATACGTAACGTAATAATAAAACAGAAGAATTCTAATACTATTTGTTGGCAGACTGATTTATTTTATATTTTATGATATCTAATTCACAATTTTTTATTAAATGTATTGCATGTACTCATTTCAAATAATTATTAAGTAACCATTAACTATAATAAACAAACAAAAAAAAAAGCTTCCCAACATCTGTTTACATCCAGCACTTACTAGTATCGAACGATCGCCAAGCAATCACTTTTACACAGTAAGCCATAAATTTTCATTATCTCTCTTCAACTACTGAAACTACCTAACAGTATGATAACCATTCATTTCTATTCTTTATTCTATCTTTACCTAATGTTTTTTTTTTTTTATTAAATGTATTGCATGAATAAGTTTTTCAATTTACATCAACCTTTTACCAATAGAATACTTAAAAGCACAAGGGGTAGATGCTGACCAATAGGAGAGCAGGACCTTATGGGGTGACTAGCATCAGGAACCAATGGGAGAGTGGGAGGATGGTGGCGAGTTTACTCAGTTGGCGGCACGGGAGTTTTAAAATTGTTCTCGGTGGTCCGGGCAAATCTCAGGACTTTACAGCAACAACCTTTCGTATCTTGAAAACTTTTCGTATGTAGAGCAGTAAAATTTTTCGCATTGGCTTTCGTATCTCGAGTTTTTCGTAAGTAGAGCCTTTCGTATCCTGAGGTACTACTGTAATTGGTAGTTCTTGTTTAAAGTTCCTTAAACTATTTTTGTTATTGGGATTTTAACCAATGTTCAGTTTAAAGTGTTATTGTTCTTGATATTTAGTAATTATATAAAAATGGCAGAATTTCACAGAGACCTTTGGTTCAGCTTTTAGAAGTGGTGATGATGTTGGTAACGATGATGAGATGTGTATGACGACTTCTTTGGCAGTGAAGCATAATGTTGTGGTATATGGTAATTAAAGTTCAATTATAATTGTAATTTATTTCTCAGCATAGATACTGTCAAACATTAGATTGTTCCTACACAATATACAAACCCTCAGTCCTTTACAATAGGAATTGCTTAAGGCGAAGCCTAGACACAACTGCTGAACTTTTAGACAAAGTGGTTCGTTAGTTAACTACCAGACGCAAACATTCCAATTTGCTTTTGGCCATCATTTAGAGAAGACATGTTTTCACCGCTCTCTGCCTCACTTTGCTGTGCTTTCCGTTTACCTTTATGTTGGGATCTTTTGTTTCTTGTTCTGTGTAGTACATTTATTGTTTTGATTGTTTTCATTGTCTAGGGTGTGAGTACTCTAGGGATAATACTTGTAGTGAGTATTGTGACTGATCTCTTGAGTAGTGGGGGAGGTTTGATGGTAGGAAGCACTACCGGAGGAAGGCTTCCAAGGCTTTGCCTGGGGGTAACATGCCCCCTACGACGGCCTTGGTTGCCGACCCTTCATCGTTGTTGCCCACTCCCAGCACGCTTCCCGTACTTGTTGTTTCTCCGTCGTGGGGAATCTTGCCTTTGCCTTCCTCATCTAATTCGGAGGGAGAAGAACGCCGGTTGGAGGTGACCAGGATAACACTCCTTTAAGGGGCCTCCTCTTACTCCAAAGGGGAACTATCTCCTTTGGAGTGAGGGGGGACTCCTCCCCTTATTCCATCTTTTGCTTCCACAGGTGTTGAGTTGCCACTGGAGCAGGCATGGGCCTCCTTAGGTCTAACAGAACCTTCTTCTGTGAATGGGTTGTTGGTCCACTTAAATAAATCTTTACTATGGTAACTCATGCTGCGATTACCACCACTACAGCCACTGTAACAACACAGGTTTGTCACGGTGCTGACAATGGTGTTTGCCCATCACCCCGCCAATGGGACTCCCTCGGTGGTGATAGGCACTCACCCCCATCTGCCAGCCCCCGGTACATCTGTGCCTCCTCCTCTTGGATTCAAGGTGGGACCTTCCCCTGCTCCTGCTGTGACACTATCCCTGTTGGTAGTGTCGGAGGTTACTCCTCCTATGGTGACGACTTCTTTAGTTTCCGAACCTGTCTCTGCTCCTACCCAGTCATCTGTTGCCCCTTGGATGGGGGACCTGACTGAAGGCAGAGGTAAAGTCACACCAGACCACCTTCACTTCACATTACCTTTGGGATATTGCCCACAGGTCCTTGCACACTTTTTCCTTGAAACCAGTGGTGGCTGCTTAACAAGTTGTGTAGCATACTCAGCTCCTCTAACTGGACAAGGTTGCATCTCAACTTCATTGTACAGTATGAATGTGTATGATTGCGAGAGTGACTGGCTGTCCTTTATCTCCTTCATCCTACTCTATTCCTTTGGGCAGATAGCACTATATGGACCGTTATCTTTTGGACCGGACGGCCGATGCAGGTCAGACACTCGTTTGAGCTACCAATCTATTTTCTTTGACTAGATTATAGAAGCATATATCCTCTCCTCCCCCTAGCAAGGGGGAGAAGGATGCCTTGACATAAGACAAGCCAAATATATTTTCAATTGCCTAATTGTCTCTTGACACTATGGTTCTTTGCTTTTTCATATGGAGACTTCATCCTTCTCCATTATGAAATAGCCCAGAAGTCTGACCTTTGATCTCGCGGTTCACAAATTAATCAGAAGCTTGACTTGCTTCCTTGCTGTGGTGACCAGGAAGGAAATCTCAGGTGTGATGAACTCCAGTCGGTTCATAGAGGCTCACTCAGATTCCTCCCACCAATCAGTGAGTCTTCCTATTGTAAAGGACCAAGGTTTTACCTATTGTGTAGGAGTGTGGGAACAAATCACAATTTTTGAAAGTAAATTTTATTTTCCTAACTATAAAAACCTGAGGTCCTTTACACTTATGCTCACCTCATGCTACCCCTCAATCTGTTCCTGGGCTTAAAGCAAATTGGATGGTTTACATCTGGTCTGGAAGCACTCCAGACTACTGGATTGGTAGTTAACTAATGAACCACCTTGTTTGAAAGCTCAGTGGCCGTGTCCAGGCTTCGCCTTAAGTAATTCCTATTTTAAAGGACCTCAGATTTGTATAGTTAGGAAAAATACAATTTACTTTTGAAAATTGTGATTTTGGTACATGAAGCACCATCTGTACCTAACGTTATTAATGTGCTGTTTGTTTATGATTTTTGCAGGCTTTGCTGACGATGATTAGTCAGCTTCGAGACAGACTTTTACAGGAGCACAAGGAAAAGATACAGTTAGAAGAACGTCTGAGAGATGAGCTTTGCAATGAGTATTCCCAAATGATAGTTAAAATTGAAAACTCCTGGAGGTGAGAATTGTGTGGAAAACACACATCTTGCTAAATATGTTTGTTCTTTGAGCTAAATATGTTTGTTCTTTGCAACCCATTTGTCATAAGATACCTTAATTCTTGTAGAACTAGCCCCAAGTCACACCATTATCCTGAAAAGAATGCACATGTTTCACTTGCCTGGACTCCCTCCACCTCTCCTCATATAGACATTCATTTGTGTAACTCAGTTGTGTCAGTATCTTGGCAACACACTTTCAGATTGTGTGTGTGTTTGCACAGGTTTCATATATATATATATTATGTAAACGTCTCATCCTGTTTTTGTGGTATTATTTACTAGCATGTGTGTGGTGTTGGCAGCCTCTATCTGTCTTCATGTACAGAATTTGAATAAGTACCTAGTCTGTTGTTATTTAGGGATTGCTCAGCTGATCACATTTTTAAAACATTTATTTTGATTAGCACCCATCATTTTAGCTTTTAAACAAAGCAGTGCACAGTTATGAATACATTAGGTAGAAAACTGCAAATCTGTCTAGGTAGAAGCTGCAATGACCCTAATAATGAGTTGCGCCCTCATCATACCAGCAATAAAAATATTAACATGGACGATTTTTCTATATATACTACAGTATTGAACATAAAACAAAATGAACATAGCTTTTAATACTTTAGTAAAAATAGACACATGGGCCTCATCAGTAGGTTTCCAATTCTCCATAGGAAAAGCAACATGAGTGATGTCTTAAAAATATAAAGTAGAAGAAAGTAATGAAATTTACTTCAAAGTTAGACATTCATCATGGTCCTTTTACAACTCAAGGATACCAAAATTAGAACAGCAATGCAAATATGCATACAACATGAAATATACACAAAACAATTCTTATTGTCCTAGGAAAATAAAGAATTTCTAAGGGAAATATACCACTTTCGCATCACCCTTACACTCAAACACACATCAATTTTCTAAAACTGCTTAATCTACAAAACCAACTAAATCAAATCAAGAAAACAATTGAAAAATATATGTACACTCAGTACCGATTTGCCCTTTAACACTGGGGACCTCATTAAATCAACTCACTGTCAAACAGATGCATATACATATATCAATACCTTTCCTCTATAGACAGAGTGCCAAAGAAAAGTATTAATCCACATCAACAATAGATACATGTCTCACAAAACCACTCCTCTGTGAACACAGTTCCAAAGAAAAGTATTAATCCACATCAACAATAGATACAAATAGTATCACAATACCACCCCTCTATGGACACAATTCCAAAGAAAAGTATTAATCCACATCAACAACAATTTGTCTTTTTACATAAGGTCATCCCTGATTGCACTGTAGTCTATCAAAGTACATTTTGTCTCAAAACATCAAAAGGTTCAACAGTTCTTTTAACAGCCTGCAGCTTCAGATAAGGGCAGATATCTTCATAAAACTTTTGGATCCATCCTTGGAAGGTGGAGAAGTCCGACTCCTGTATCAGACAAGAGAAAGAACAAACTTTATTGACATTTACAACCCACCCCCCAAAATGTTTAACATAACAAAAAAAAATATATTACCACAGCAATTTGCTTCAGAAAATACAAATTAGTCTCTTTTTCAAACCTATTACATTTCCCCTTACCAGAGAAGTAAACTTCTTTTCCCTTATCGTACAAAATAAAAAAAATCCAAACTATACCACAGTATGAGATATGCAGCCATATCAGCCAATGAAACATACTAATATTCCTTGCCTAAAAGTGTTTCTATTTTCACCACAGAATTATGTGCTATAAGATCAGCCTTTAAGATTACTAAATGTTTGCCGTCACAAAAATGTGCAATTCTTAACAACTGTGTGTGCCATGGGAAACCCTTCAGAAATATAATCCAAAATACATCATTGCACAACAAATAGAATTTTCACTTCACAGATTATATGAAGATGGCAAAGTTGTAGAAATAAGTTTAAGTCCTGCCACTTAGACATCAAAGGAAACAAAGAAGCTGTAAAGTAGCCAGATCTGCAACTACTGTGACCAGATAACAAACAGATCTTCCCGTTGGTGATTATATAACATCTCTAAAACCTATTATAATGAGTAAATTGTAGAATAATGTCACAGTTAGCACAATGGTACAAAATTAAAACAAATCAAGCCCAATGTTGGAATATGGAATTCATCATATCAAAAGATGAGATCTGACAGCAGTGTGTTCCTTCCAGAGCCTGGGAGCCCCTTTTATATGGTGACTATCTAGGGATTGTTCCCCTCCTGGGTCAGTGGGGCCAACGCCATTTTCTTCTTTTTCAGACTCGGATGCGAAGTTTACATGTCATTCAAGGGTACCAATCTTAGACGGATAGCTTCTCTGATGTGCTTTTGTCTGCTTCTGTGGCATCTCATCTCCTTCGGTGTTTCGTCATCTGATGCCCTTCACTTTGGTTCCTCTTTTGTCATATATATATAAGAAACTTATCATCACAATTTTGTTTGAATATATGAATAAGCCTGCTCTTACAAGTTGTAGTAGTTTTTGCTTCTGTAGAGCAGTCTGCTCCTTTTAATCTTCACCTTCTTCTGTCGGTGCTTTCCCTCGTTTATGGATTGGGGTTTGTTTTTTGAGTTGTGGATTTCTCTTCAATTCCCTGCAACACAGAACACCAGGTGCACGGTTTCCTTCGATACGACAAGTTGAAGTGGCAACTTTGTGGCAGAAGCAAAGCTAAGTGAAAAAAGCAAGCAATCTCCCCACAGTTACGTTAATTGTACAAGCTGACAAAATTTCCCACAGCCACACTTTCCCCTTTACATTACTTTTTACCTGCAGGACAATTGGTTTACCGATATACCGAACACACAAAACACAAACATGTACTCACCTCAGACTCCAGATACTCAGGGCTAGGCTGTGCTGACCGCTGGATATAGGCTAGCCGAGACAACCACTGCTGATAATCACAATACAAACCAACCAACCGAGAACCACAACCCCACAACAACTTAACAACCCGACAAATCACTGAGCAGACGAACACCAACAGCTCGAAATAACACAACAACCACACGACTTACCTCAGCACAACAACCCGCCAACACCAACACTGCCCCAGCCACCACTCACAGACACTGAAATGCACTACTAACCTCTTCAACTTCACCACAACCAGACAGACACACGCACAGCAACTTTACACCAAATTCAATCAAATAACACATCACCTGGCCATCAACAGACAAGACTGCTGCCAAAACCAACTCTATGACCTCAGTGAACGCCTTACTGCTTTTGACTCTTGTAACACACACCTGCCACTGATATACACAACAGAGCACCACAACAGACACGCTTATGACCGCCACTCAATCACTCCCATTTATTCTTCCACCAATCTCTCTCTCTCTCTCTCTCTCTCTCTCTCTCTCTCTCTCTCTCTCTCTTGCTCTCTCTCTCTCTCTCTCTCTCTCTCTCTCTCTCTCTCTCTCTCAACCCTTGGAGACGTTGTCAAATATAAACTGCCATCATTACTCCTCCATAACTTGTGTCACCAATCCTAGTTCTGGGAATATTCCACAAACTAATATCTCCTCCACCCTTGTTTCTATGAACACTCGGGCAGAGAGAGCAACCGATGTTTGTCCTGTATGTGACTTGGTAGCTCGTTCGGGTTCTTTGATTTCTTTGGAAATTTGAGACTTAGAGGTTGCTTGTCTCGAACCAACTATTCTCACCAGATGGTTCAAGATAAAAACAATGTAGAGATTCTAGCAGACATTCCAGCCAAAGAGTTGATGCTTTTTGCTTTGTTGGATGTGAGAAATTCTGGAAGTTTGGGGATGTGTTTCCAGCATTGGCTTTGTCTCCTTGACGCTCACACTTCTGTAACTTATTTTCAGATATACACGACTTGACCAGGTTTGACTATCATCTTCCTGTGATTCAAGGACAGTAGCCAATGAATGGTGATCCTTCCTTTGATGTATATGAGCAATTCTTCACAATCATGGAAATGTTTCCACCATAGGACTGTTGTTGACTTGATGTTCAAATGTCTGCTACTTTAGTCACAATCCTTTCAGAACACATTGTTGATCAACAGTGGTCCCCCCGTATTCGCGGGGGATGCGTACCAGAACCCCTGTGAATAGTTAGTACCCGTGAAGATTTGGAACCCCTATAAAAATGCTGAAAACAGCCTATTTTGTTAGTTAAAACTCAAGAAAAACCCACTAAAAATTTTTTTACTTGGGTTTTCTTTAATAGTTTTATCACAAAATGTGCATTTTATGATGAAATTGATAAAAAAAAAAAAAAAAAACAGGAATTTGTGGATATTTCTCCTTAGAAAATACTGCGAATATGCGAATTTTCCGCAAGTAATGCGGGAAACGTTCCCGAGAGAAAACTGCGAATGTGTTAGTCCGCAAATTCGGATGACATGGACTTGAGAGTTTCTGTGCGACTGTGGACATGTTTTCAGCCAAGGCCGTTGTCTCCTTGTCGATTGAACTTCCGTGACTTAGTCACAGTGTTTTCAGAACTCCGCCCGATTAATGTTTCCCCAGAAGGCCCTCTGCTCTTCCAAATCTCACATCCATAAACACACGTATGTATGTGTATCAGTTATGTGCAGTTTTTAGGCCTCTCTCTTTAGCACCTCTTGTGTCTTTGAAGAGATGGTGCCCGACATTGGATGTACAGCCGTGTATCTACGCATTTGTTGTTTGGTGTGGGAAGTTGTCTCAAGATGGATTGTCTGGGAATGGACAGTTGATCTCGAACATGTCCATACAACACGTCTGTGCAATGCCTTTTGGTCACGTAGGTAATTGCCAATAGCAGTTACCCTAGTAACCGCCAATTGTAGTTAACATAGGAATGGCCAATGGACGTTCCATAACGTAGGTAGGTGAGAGTTTGCTCAAAGTCGATTGAATTTGTTCAATCAGACCAATATGGCTTTCATTTTGGGAATTAATGTTTTTTTTGTTTACCCAAAGACTAACCCCTCTCAGGTAGAAAGAAGAATCCTCTTGCTTCATCGTTTATATTCAAATTTGGATTGTCCTATGTGAATATTAACTTTTGATTTCCTGTGCCAAGGTAGTTACAGTTAATCAATAGGTTGGTTCATTTTCAGTGAAGTGCTTATGAAGCAGGAATCAGTTAATTCTGATTGGACAAGGTATTTTCCTGGTGTGATTAGAATTATTTTCTAACTCCATAGATCTACAGATCAGACCTGTTCTTCAACAGGTTAGGTCTGGTTGGTACTAGAGTCTAGACAAAGAAAGCCTTTAAGAACACCTCTGGATTTTCTTGGTTAAAGAAGGGGAAGGAAGTATCTCCTGTTTTTCAAGAACTTGGGGTTAGGTTTGGTGACTTACTTAGCCTAGCCTAGCTAGTTCAAACCTATCTTTATCAACTTAGCCTAATCTAGCTAGTTCGAACGTATCCTTTTCAAAACTGCTCTTCAATATCCTGGAGCATGTTCTTCTGGTTCGTGACTTCCGCAAAAGGATGATTTTCCCATTCTTCAAGAGTATGGGATTGGGTTAGGTGGGTTGGGTATAATTCCTAACTTAGACTAACTTTATATAATATATCCAGTTATAACCAGATTGGTTCTGTGCCTCAGTCTAGTTCTTCTTATCTCTACAGGAATTAACGTCCCTCTTTAAGCTTTATGTTATGTTGCTCAGGAACGTCACCATGGTGGTTCCTCAAAAAAAAGTTGGAGGCCTCCATATTCTGGATTATGATGTAAACACACCAAGGGTTCAGGATCAGTAGCTTTCAAATTTGTCCTGAAATTTGTGGCTAAGACCCAAAATCCCTCGGTTCACAATGATAGATTTACCCCATTTTCCTTTCCTTCCCTTATGGAGTTTGTAAATGACCACCCTCAAGAGTTACTATTTTTGCCCCATCAGAGCACTGCATTGCTATCTAAAATGGACTTAGGTGTAGTAGACTTTTTGTTAGCATGAGCCAAGCAAAGAAGGAGATGTCCAAAAATACCATTTTGTGATTAGGCAAGCCTACTCCTCTCCTCATTATCCAAGTTCTGTCACGAATACGTACTGTGTGTAGAAGCACATGACATCAGAGGAATAAGTTCTTCCCTGGCCTTTAAGAAGAACTTTTCTGCTTACAGGATTTTCAGTGCTGGTTCCTGGCTTCATCAGACCACTTTGACTTCCCTGTCCATGAAGGATATTGCCCACAGGTCCTTGGGTCCGATGGTAGCTGCCCCACAAGTTGTGTAGCTCATCCAGTTTTGGACAGTTCTCATCTTGCCTAAGATGATAGTGTGGAAGAGAGAATGAGTGAGATGTCTGGTCTCTTTTCTTTCCCTTTTTTTCTGTCTTCAGTACCTACAGCAGTTTGAAGAATAGACACATCATACGTTGGAACTGGCTTGATGCAGGTGAGCGTTGCAGTCATATTGTTACAGAACTTTTTATATTCCATACATCTTACAAATCTGCTTCTCAGTAGCTTCTACTCCTTTCTCCAACAAGGGGAGTGAGGAGCTGTGACAAACCCATTTCGTGCGGCTGGCATGGTTTGTTGCTTGAACAGATGTAGTTCTCTTTGGCTTCCATATATGCAATAAATCTGGACATGTTACATTGTATTTAAACCCAGTGGACTGGGTGTTAGATACCTACGAATCTAACATATCAAAGGCTTAGGGCTTCCTTTTAAGAATCCTCATTTCTAAGAAGAATGATCAAGTGTGCCAAACCTCCAGTCGGTTTAGGATTCTCATACCTCCCTCCAAGTATGAGTCTATCCTATTGTTAAGACCGAAGGTTTGTTCTGCCTATAAAAAAATGACAGTGACTGCCCACCTCTAGCCAACCCTCTTAAGTCTTTAACCTTCTTATGTCTTTTCTTGGGTTGAAAGAAAGACTGAATACGTCGCCAGTTCCAAGCATGGTCTCTTAACTCGTTTCCATATTGGCTACATATCGGATGCCAGATGCCACAAATTCCTTGTGTATCCAATTTTTTATTGTTTTTAACGGGTTTCCAGCTGACACAAGAAGATTTATCCTAATGTTAAGACCTCAGGTTTGTTAGCTATGAAAAATACAAATTAATTAAAAATTTATTACTTTTTTCATGTTGATTTGGTCAGTTTTTTGTTTGACCCTTTGGTATTTGATGAATAGCCTACACGATACAGTTTCTCTATATACAACCTGTAGAGTAATATTAAAATGTGTGTGAATGCCCAAAAATGTAATCTACATTAGGTGTCAAGTTTTGGAAACAGTTTAAGAAATATTCAGAATCTCCATAGTTTTCAATTAATCCAATTTTAGAATTTTTAAAGAGATAAGTCAATTAGTAAAATCTAGACCTTATCAGTCGTAAAGACATCCTTCTGGCCAGCCCTGTGATAACTAAATAAATTAACTCTTGTCTGGTGAAACTACTCAGTAATGATGATACTGGTGATGAGGATGACTTGGTTGATCTTGTTGCTAAAAGAGGTGGTGCCACCTCAAGAGGGGCTGGATAGCCTATGGCAACTCTGCAAATTATGTCAAGTGCATCAGTATGGTAGTCATGGGTTGTTAAGAAGGATAGTAACAACCATTCAGTCATGGTAAGGCAAGTGAATTGTGTTTTCACTGTCAAGTATTTATGTAAGTTTTCTCATAACTCATTGATAACATAGAATTTTTAGAAGAATATTTTTATAGCACTTTAAAGAGGGATATTATTGATTTTTTTAATGAAATTAGGCATCTCATAGAATATATCACATTATGGCATCCTGCATTCTCTACTGATGAGGACTGGGTCACAAGTGTTGGTTATGAAGTTATTTGGGTTGTTTTCAGACAAGCTTACTCTGATACTGTATACTGTATATCATTCTTATTGCACTTACTAATATAATCCTACCCTGGGACTAAGTTTATTTAATTTAATCTTAATTTCATATTCTGCCTTTTATTTGATGTATTGCAGTGTGACAATGCCAGGTATTGTGTATGGAAATATTTATGAGGTTCAATATTCATAAGATTCTACTTAGGCGCTCTATATGTGCAACTTTAGTGTCTAATGAATCGGGATCAAACATAACTGTCATTTCAGTTTCTTATAATATAAGGAAGATTAAGACAGATTTGGTATGTAAGCAAATCTTTAGAATCACAGTTCACAAGTTGAGGACATGAACTGTATAATGTATGCTGTTAGGATATTTACATATATTTTAATACGAAATTTGTGAAATTTTGAATTTTTCAAATAAATTGCTTGACTGACTAAGGATTATGAATTGTTGCAGCCAGAGACTGAGAGAACAACAATCTCGATTAGAGGAGTATAGCGAATTTAGGATTAATAATCTAGTGAATTCTGTTAAGAAAGCTGATTGTCGCAAACGTCTCCGATCTGATTATGATCCTGATGAAGAATATGTGCCCTCAATAGATCTATTTCAAGAGCAGCAGAAAGTGAAGGTTAGTCAGTAAATAATGTGTATGAATATGGAATGCAATTCATTATTTATTAATTGAAGATTGTAGTTGTACTTTAATTGCTGGTTTTATATTTAAAGAACTTACTATTGTCAACCAATTTTCTTTTGGAAGAACTATCATTGGTTAACTGGTAGTGTCTTTTGTGTTCAGGAACAGGTATGTCAAATAAAAGAACTTGAAATGGAAAATGGACAGCTGAAAGAAGAATTAGAGGTTATAAAACTCTCACAGAAAAAGATGAACGACCAAGTAAACCGAACTCGAGAGGAAAATTCCAAACTTACATTTCAGCTGGCACAACTCACACGACATGTGGAAAATACAGATAAGGAATTGGTAAGTTCAGGTATTTTGTTTGTACGATTGAGCGCTTGGATGCTGGAACTGTAATATTGTAATGACTTAGATGGAGAGTATTAAAAGTAACAAAAGGAAAGTGAGGAGGAGAATGGTAAGATATAAAAAGGAAAATAATGACATACATGGAAAAGAGAATGTAAAATCTCGGAAGAAATTCCCAGAACACTAGTAACTAATTTTTATTTATTTTATTTTTAGTCAGTTGACCTAAATTTTAACAGTATTGGATTTTTAGCTTTAGTATTGCTTTTGTTTTACATATAATCCTACCAATAATCCACAATATGCATACATATAAGTATAAATTTTGAGCTGTAGGCTTGCTTAGCAGTTCAGAAAATAGTTAAAAGAAAATAGAGGGGTTTTACTTGGTTTATCAGCCTACCTCACCCTCCCATTTAACTTTCCTCCAGTAGGTAGAGATAGAGCAACTATGTTCTTTGCTTCAGTTAGTTTTCTGCTGTTGGTGGTCTCTGTATGTTGGAAGTATTTTGATTGTTTTTCATTTGTTTTCCTGGTAAGTTAGTAGTTCTACATTTTCATTGGCATGTCCACATTCTCAGGAGCATGAGTAATCAGAGTCTCGCTCAAAGGGGAGATCTCCAACCGCTTCCACCTCTTGTTCTTGTAGTTTTCTATAGGTACAGTAGTACCTCGAGATACGAAAGGCTCAACTTACGAAAAATCCAAGTTACGAAAGCCAATGCGAAAAATTTTACTGCTCTACATACGAAAAGTTTTCAAGATATGAAAGGTTTCTGAAAGTCCGAGATTCGCCCGATAACAATTTTGAAACTCGCACCGCACGCCGCCATCTTAGTTATAGTAGACTCGCCACCATCCTCCTGCTCTCCCATTGGTTCCTGATGCTAGCCAAGCCATGAGATCCTTCTCTCTGATTGGACAGCATCCCTCCCATCATGCATCTTCTATACGTATGTGTTGGCGTCCCTTAGCTCGGCCACTCCGCACCCGAAACTTTACCGTACGCAATCGGCATTCGTTCGCTCCAACGATTTCGTTTAGTAACGTAAATTCGTTAGTGATTTCGTTGCAGTACATATTATCGTGTTGTGCGAAGACTGTATATTGTGTAACTTTACGTAAATTAACGTAGTCATGGGTCCCAAGAAAGTTGAAATTCACGGAAAGAAGCACATGCTCTCTTTGGAGACAAAGATGGAGATCATAAAGAAGTACGAAGCTGGTATGCGATTGAGTGTGATCGCAAAGGAATACGGCCGTAATCCGTCGACAATAGGCACCATCCTTAAACAGAAGGATGCCATCAAAGCAACTACACCATCGAAGGGCATCACTATTTTGTCCAGCAAGAGGAGCCATGTGCACGGCTGTTCCTCATCTGGATAAAAGACAAAGAAATCGCTGGCGATACAGTAACGGAGACGGCAATTGCTCACAAGGCCAGTGCTATTTTCAGCGATTTGATTGCGCAGGCAGAAGACGAGGGAGGGGAAGGGACTTCAACGCCAACCCCAGAGTTCAAGGCTTCGCATGGCTGGTTCGAGAAATTCCGTAAACGGACTGGCATCCATTCAGTGGTGCGTCATGGGGAGGCTGCCAGCTCGGACACGAAACGGCGAAGCATTTAAGAAGACTTTCGACGAGATGATGACCAAGGAAGGCTACAGTTCTCGGCAGGTTTTCAACTGTGATGAGACTGGCCTTTTTTGGAAAAAAATGCCTCGTCGGACGTACATCACGGAGGAAGAGAAGAAGCTACCCGGGCATAAGCCTATGAAAGACAGGCTTACGCTCGCACTTTGTTCGAACGCCAGTGGGGATTGCAAGGTGAAGCCCCTACTGGTGTATCACTCAGAGACTCCTCGAGCCTTCAAGGCCCACAAAGTGTTGAAGGAGAAGCTTCCAGTGATGTGGAGGGCTAATGCAAAAGCCTGGGTAACGAGGCTTTTGTTCACGGAGTGGGTAAATCTGTGTTTCGGCCCGACTGTGAAGAGATTTTTGCAAGAGAAGCGCCTCCCCCTGAAATGACAGCTGGTGTTGGACAATGCCCCTCCCCACCCTCCTGGCCTCGAGGAAGATATCCTAGCGGAGTATTCCTTCGTTAAGATTCTTTTTCTTCCGCCCGACACCACTCCTCTCCTCCAGCCCATGGACCAGCAAGTGATTGCGAACTTTAGGAAGCTGTACACGAAACATCTTTTCAAGAGATGTTTCGACATCACCGATACCACAAACTTCACCTTGCGTCAATTTTGGAAGGAGCATTTCGACATCGTCATTTGCATCCGACTCATTGACCTAGCTTGGCAGGAGGTTTCGAGGCGAACCTTGAAATCCTCGTGGAGGAAACTCTGGCCTGATGCCGTATCCTCCAGAGACTTCGAGGGATTCGATGTGGGTGAAGCTGGTGCTGCAGAGTCAGAAACAGTTGATGATCCCGAAACTGTTTTGGAACCAAATCTTGATGAGATCGTTGCACTCGGCAAGTCCATGGGGCTGGTCGTCAACGAGGACGACATCAACGACCTTCTCGAGGAGCACCAAGAGGAGCTTACGACGGATGACCTGAAGGAGTTGGAGGCCATGCAACTTAACGTCGTTCAAGAGGAGTTCTCTAGCAGCGGCGAGGAAGAGGAGGAGGAGCCTATGACAACGGCAGAAATTAAGGATATTCTAGGCGCTTTTCATAAAGTGCAATTGTTTATCGAAAAAAGACACCCCGAAAAGGCTCACACAGGTCGTATGCTTGCGCAGTTTGATGACGTTTGCTTGAGTCGTTTCAGGAACATTGTGAAAAGTAGGAAGAAGCAATCTTCCTTGGATCGTTATTTTTTAAAGAGGCCTTCAGCATTAGCAGGAGTAAGCAAAAAGGAAGAACCAAGTGATAAAAAACAGAAAGTTGAAAGCAAAAAGGAAGAACCAAGTGATGAAAAACAGAACGTTGAAAGCAGTGATGAAGTTGAAAAAAAAAAAAAAAAGCCTACGTAAAAGTTAAAAAAAAAGTTAAAAATAAAAAAAAAATAAAAAAATTTTTTTTACGTAATTTCTAGATTTTTGTAAGTTAAGTGTTACAGTTTTGTTAAGGTGTTTCGTAAATTTTGGTTTTATGGTTCTCCTTAAATTTTTTATGTGTTTTCGTAAAGTTAAGTGTATGTACGTACGTATGTTATCTGCCGTTTGTCCTCCTCCTCCTCTGCCGCCACTATCGGAGATAGCCTCACTCGAAAGGTAAGCTTCCACATTTTACGTTACAGTAATAATATCTCTTGTACACTAATATACACTTTATTACAGGTTTTTGGATTTTTATTACTTAATTTAGGTATTTTACATGTAAAAATGTGTTCCAAGATACGAAAAACTCATTATATGAAGGCCGCCTCGGAACGGATTAATTTCGTATCTCGAGGTACCACTGTAGTTAGGGAAGGTGAGAGGGTGGTGAACGAACTAGTTCCTCTTCTTTCTTCAGTGGTTTCTGAGACCAACAACAAGGGGTAGAGGTCAAATTCTGAATTCTGTTTGGATGACAGTGCTCCTTAGTCTTGTCCGCCTTCTCTCATTTGCTTTGGTACCAGATCAAGAGCAAGTATAATGAAGCGTTAAGTTTGGCCTAACGAGGGTGTGGCTCAAGTCTCAGGAGCCAGTGGGGTCCAAGGTCCCTCTTGGAACCCAAGCAAGCTGAGCTGGAACAGCATTTCTTAAAGATTATTGCTCTTATTCATAAGTGTAACAGCTTTAGGGAGATGCCCTTGGTTTCATGCCTTTGGATCTGTTGCCATACTCCTGTACAAACTGTTTTGTGGGTTGATCTTTACTTGAACATGCTGACAGGCTTTGCTGTCACTAGTGTCTCATATTGCAAGGGGAAACACTCTTCAGTAGATTGTTAGTGTCTCTTGGTAAGGCCAGGCTTTCATAGTACACCAGTGTACCAGTCAGTGGGGTAATTTTGTCCTTGGAGGTGTAAGGTTACCTCTTTTTGCACAGGTTTCCCAGGAAAGTGTCTTCATTAAAGAATAGTTTGATCTTAGTCTTCTCTTCTCATCCTAAAAGTAGTGTTGATTTTTGTGGTTGAGTGTGGGAGATTGGATTCTGATGACTTTCATTATTTGTGCAGTTGCCATGAAGTCCATCTCAGAGGTTAGGGTGAGCCCCTATTATCTGGGATAACAGAAATCAGTATTTCAGAAACCCAGACGGTCAGCTCAAGCTCCTCCTGTGAAGAGGGCTAGAGAGTTATTCCAACTCTTTTGACCCTTCCCCTCCCAACAGCAAGGAGGATATCAATTGGTACTGTTTTTAAATGTAATAACTTGTATGATATACTACCTGTACCATATAGAAAATTAACTACATATAGTCACAGTATAATATTTTCTTTTTCTCTGTCTTACCACCCTACATTGTTGATACATGTATATTGTTCATACGCAAACAAACCTTCAGTCTTAACAACAGGATCATTTTTAGCGCCTAGCTGGATCCAGTTAAATCACTGATGAAAGCAAGGAATCTTGTGAGATCTGGCAATAGGTGCATATATCAGGTAAAGAGTGGTCAAGGACCACACACCTAGGCCACCGCATCAGTCTTTTCTTAACCACCTGGGCGAGAGATCATAACATTGACCTCTCTCAGCCTTTGCCTGGTTCATTGCCCGTTTCGATTTTGTTTAGTGTGTGTGTGTGTGTGAGCGTTTTTATTATGGTTTCTTCTGGTCCTTCTCGGCCTCATCATCATGTGTGCTCTGGAACTCTGGGTTCTCCGTGTTCTAGTTTTTGGCTTCAGTTGTTGGTGTTTTGGAGAGTGTTAGTACATCTTCTCATGTGCGATCTGCAGTGGCTGCTTTGCCCTCTGCATCGAGTCACAAGCGTGTTGCAACCTTCCCTGTCGTGCACATGTTGCAGGCGCTCCCACTTCTTCTTCTCCAGAGCCTATCCATCGCCATAAGGATCTCAAGGTCTCTGTCAAGAGATCGAAGGTTGTGAGCGCAGAGTTGGTGCAGCAGGAGTGTTTGCCTGCCCTTCTCCCTGGTTCTTCCAAGAGTTCAACTCCAAGGGATTCTTATTTGTTCTCGGGTGTTTGAGGTTCCTCCCCAGCTCATGTTCATATGTCTGCCATGCCCATGCCCGTGCCCGTTCATGGCCATGTTAAGGAGTCATCTGTTGGTGAGGGTTTAGTGATGTTTGTGGTGTTGTGGTTGGTTTGTCGTGGGAGTCAGTGCTTGGGTCCAGCTCACACAGGTTAGTTGGTGTTTCGGGGTGTTTGGCTGCTGGTTCTTCCGTTATTTTGAACGAGGAAGGGGTTTTAGATGGACTGCACACCCTTCTCGTCGTTGGTCTCCATTGCCGAAGCAGGAGGAGGGAGACACAAGAGTTTTGTCTTTCTTTTTCAGAAGTCATCTGTCTCTTTTGTGGTTTCAACAGTTTGGAAAGTAGGACTCAGGCTCGGTTATCTTACACTCCTTCCTGCTTGGAAGCCTTGCTGGGAGCTATGCAGGATCCCAAGTGTTCGTTTCAACTTCCCTTGTTGGGGCACGTCCAGTCAGTCTTGCATAAGGTTAATGCCTCTATTTCATATTGAGATGGTTCGCTTCACACTAGGGGCTCTCCCAATCTGCTACCACCGCCTCTCACGAGGCACAGGAAGTATTATGCTACAAACTCTGCCTTTTTGATGTCGCGTTATCTTAACCCGGACGTCATTCGTCTGAAGCCGGGATGGACTTTGGAGCACGTGAGGTCGGTGGCTCCATCGTTGTCTCTGCAAGATGTCTCAGCGTTGGAATCTATGGCAGCCTCCATGTTGCAGACGGTTTCTTGGCTGGACTTCTGGTCTATGGTCATTGCCAAGATAGCTTCTGACTGGTCCCGAGAAGGGTAAGTGACTGCGTCCTCTCTTGCCAGTTTGTTGCAGTCCGGAGGCAAGACGTTTTCGTATATGGCTCACCTCATTGTTAAATTGTGGACTAACCTTCTGATTAGAAGAGACCTGGCTTTATCTGGGATGGAAAGATCAGTTGACGCTGAATCCTTGCTGGCGTCAAGGAATGGGGATCTGTTGGAGTCTCAATTTTTGTTCCCTCAGACCGAACTGGAGGATGCATAGACTAGCCGCGGGCCAACACCAAGAACTTGGTGCACCAGGCTGTGTCTAAATCAGAGTCTCATCCTCTGAGGCGTCCGGCTCCTCCTCCTTCCTCTGCCCAGCAGCACTCATGAAGATCGTCGCGTGGAGGTAAAGGGGGCCGTCGGTAGGTTGACGCATCTCCATCTCCTGTGCCACGGATGGTGGGGTGCTTGGCGGGCCATTGGGCCAAGTGGCTGAGTTGTGGGGCATGAAGTGGGTGGTAGATGTCCTTCCAGTGGGGTACCTGCTGCCATTCGACTTCTCTTCTCATCTCTCGAACAAGCTGCAACTCAAAGGGTGTATCCTCCAGATTCTCTGAAGTTCTTGGCTCTTCGGGAGAAGTGCAGAAAATGCTGGACGAGGATGCGATAGAGGAAGCGGTGCATCTGTCTCCAGGGTTTTAGTCGCATCTTCTTGGTGCCCAAGGAGTCGGGAGGTTGGAGACCTGTGATCGATTTATCCACTTTGAATCACTTCATCAGGAAGACACGGTTCAAGATGGAGACCTGCGTTCAGTGTTGGCAGCTGTGAGGGAAGGCGACTTCATGCTGGCGATGACTTGAGGGATGCATACTTCCTGATCCTTATTCATCTGAGGTCCAGGGAGTTCCTTTGTTTCTCTCTCGGGGACAAGGTCTTCGAGTTCAAAGTCCTATGCTTCGGGCTGACCACAGCCCCTCAAGTGTTCACAAGGGTCTTCTCTCTCGAATCAAGTTGGGTCCATGCTCAGAGGATCTGTTTGCCGAGGTACCTCGATGATTGGTTGGTCTTGGCAGGTTCCAGGGAAAAGCTGCTGCAGAACAGAGATCGTCTGCTTCGGTTTTGTCTGGAACTGGGCATTGTGTTTAACCACGAAGAGTCAAACCTTGTACCCTGGGCATGGTCATCGACACGGCGGTTGCAAGAGATTTCCTGTCGGATCAGAGATTAGAGAAGTTGCGAGTGGTGGAACGCAACTTCCTCTCGGAACCACATCAGTCAGCTCATCAGTGGCAGGTTCTTCTAGGAGTTTTGTCTTCCCTGGAGAAGCTGGTCCCTCTTGGGCATCTTTATCTTCAGTCTACAATGGAGACTGGGGGAATTTTGGTCTCCGGTTGGGACCCCCCCTGTTAGAGGTTCCTCTGTCTCTGGAAGTAAGAGAAGACCTTCGTTGTTGGTTGGACAACCGAAATCTTTTGGAGGGTGTCCTGCGTTCTCTACCACCGGACTTCCTTCTGTTTTCAGATGCCTCCCTCGCAGGTTGGGGTCTCATTTAGGAGGCCTCATTGCCTCAGGTGTTTGGAGTTTGGAAGACAAACAGCAGCATATCAGCGTCTTGGAGTGGAAGGCAGCCTTCCTGGGTCTAAAGGAGTTTCGGGAGAAAGTTGAGGGTCATTCTGTCATTCTCATGTTGGACAACACCACGGTGGTATCCTATGTGAACAAGCAGGGAGGTCTGGTTTCACGTCAACTTCACGCCTTGACCGTCGAGGTTCACCAGTGGGCGGTCAGCTATTCAGTAGAGCTCTCAGCCAGATATATCCCAGGCAAATGGAATGTGGTCGCAGACAAACTCAGTCGTTGGGATCAGATCTTAGGCTCAGAGTGGTCCCTTCAAGTAGTAGCAGACAAGCTCTTCCAGGTTTTGGGGGAGACCCATGCTGGACCTTTTTGCGACTCAATTCAACAGGAAACTGGAGATATTCTGTTCAGTGGTTCCAGATCCTTTGGCGTTAGCAGAGGATGCGTTACAACATCCCTGGGACAACCTGGAGGGGTATGCCTTCCCTCCGTTTTGTTTGATCCGTCAGGTTCTGAACAGACTGATGAGTGTGTAGAGTCTTAGGGTGAATGGTAGCCCCTCTGTGGCCTCAGGTGGAATGGTTTCCAGATCTGCTGTAGCCGATGTCGGAAGTTCTGAGGGAAATTCCCCCTTGGTGGCATCTCCTGTGTCAGCTGATGCAGAAAGGTTCCACCAGTCAGTAGAATCCCTGTCTCTTCACGGTTGGAGGCTATCAAGTATCTCCTCCGAGAGAGAGCCTTTTCTCACAGAACAGTAGGGAATATGTCCAGCAGTCTCAGAAGGTCAACCTCTGTGGTTTACCAAGGCTATGGGCAATCTACTGTGATTGGTGTTGTAAACAGGGTTTTTATACATTCAACTTCCCTGCCAGATATATACTTAGCTATAGACTCCGTCGTCTCCGACAGAATTTCAAATTTCGCGGCACACGCTACAGGTAGGTCAGGTGATCTACCGCCCTGCCCTGGGTGGCAGGACTAGGAACCATCCCCGTTTTCTAATCAGAATTCTTCTGTCGCCCGGACCATCAACATTGTTGTTGGTTCCTCTCGATTGGTTTTTCTTTTTTCACCGGCAATTGATCTTCTTGACCGACTTTTGGTGACGTATCTGGATTGTTGGATTGGCATACGCTTTTGTGGACTGTTTTGTGGACTTGATTTTGGAATTTTCTTTAATAATGTCTGACTCTGGTATGGTTGTGAGACGTTGTGTGAATGTAGGCTGTAAGGTGAGGTTGCCGAAAGCTTCGGTAGACCCTCACACGGTATGCAAGAGGTGCAGGGAGTATGAATGTTCTTTTACTAATACTTGTAGGAATGTGAGAACTTGAGTGAGAACGAATGGAAGAATCTAACTAATTATTTAAAAAAGTTAGAAAGAGAAAGAGTGAGGAAGGCTTCTCATAGAAGTTTAAGTAGTTCTAGATCTGAACTAATTCCAAGCTTGGGATCTTCCCCAAGGGTAAGTATTGCTACTTCTCCTTCCATTGCAGCCCCTTCTCCTATTGCAGAACCTGTAGATCCAGCAAAAGAACTTGCGGATCTAAAAGCAGCCTTCAAGTTGATGGAAAACAAAATGGCTGCCATACAAGGTAAGGCTAGTGATTTTTCAGTGGACAGTGATATGAGTGTCCCCAGTGTAGTGGAGGGGGCATCTGGTCGGCTCAGCAACGCTCCTAGGTCTAGACCTCTTCCAAGCTCACATGCCCAGAGGAGAAGGAATGTCGAAAGCCGAAAGGAGGTTGTGGAGAATCCCCACCGATCAGGTGTCCCTTCGGCGGTTTCTGTGACATCCCAGACTGCCAAGGACCGCTATTGTAAAAGCGTCCTACGTGAGTGTTTCTCGTCGTCGGGATCTTCATCACCGAGACGTGATTGGAGAGATTCAGATCGATCTCGGCCTCTCAAGAGGAGTTGGAAGGCTCCGAATATTGACTCGAGCCCTGAAAACTTCCCTGAGGAGTCTCCATCGGGAGTGAAGAAGGCAAGAAGAGCCATTCTTTCAACTAGAGTGAGAAGGAGGCAGGAGGTGGAGGCTATGGACTCCTCCCCTCCTCCTTCCCCTCCTCCCGAAGAGGATAAAGAGGAGGCTACAAAGAGGTTCATGATGGCGATGCAGGAACAGATTTCGTCGTTTGTAGGAGTCCTGTCAAAGGAGCCTCCTAGAAGGAAAGACACTTCCCTTCCTATTAAAAGATCCTCCAGGCGTATGGAGGTATCTGCCTCCAGGATCGATACTCCTACTCGAGGTGAGGTTTCCGGTACGAACCTGGATGAAACGATCAGACGTCTGGCACCGGCCAGGAGTGAGGAGTCACCCAGGAGGCAGGAGCCAAGAGCCAGGAGTGAGGAGTCAACCAGGAGGCAGGAGCCCAGAGCCAGGAGTGTAGAGGCATTATCCGGCAAGAGGCAGGAGCAGTAGGCAAGAGCCAGGAGGCAAGAGGCAGAGGCATGAGCCAAGAGGCTAGAGCCAGGAGCCAAGAGGCAGGAGCCAGTGAGTCGGAGGCAGGAGCCAGGAGGCAGGACAGGATTCAGGAGGCAGTAATCGGAGTCAGGAGGTCAGGATTCTAGGAGTGCAGGAGTCAGGAGGCGGAGCCAGAGGGCGATCAGGAGGCAGGAGTCCCCGGAGTCAGGAGCAGGAGTCAGGAGTCAGGAGTCAGGGAGGCAGGAGTCAGGAGGCAAGAGTCAAGAGCCAGGAGGCAAGAGTCGGGACTCGTTCCTGGAGGTTATGACTCTTCTCCAAATAGGAGCTCCTCTCCTTCAGAACATAGGAGGTCTTGGAAGGACTCTCCCTCCAAACGTGAACTTTCTCCTTCGTCTGATCGAGGGTTAGACGAGTTGTCTGATGACGAACCTCCTGCTAATGAGGGACTTTCTAGTTATAAAGTCTTAGCCTCATTACTACTTCAAGAGTTTGGAGATTCTCTTAGTCCGGCGGCTCCTCCTTCTCCTCGTTCGCTCTTTTCGAGCTCAGCTACGGCAAAATCGTCGGCCTTTTTAAAAATGAAGCCTGCGATATCTATGAAGAAGGCACTCCATTCTTTAGATTCTTGGATGGACAAGAAGAAGGAGTTAGGAAAGACGGTATTCTGCATGCCTCCTTCCAGATTGCACGGGAAGAGAGGTATTTGGTATGGGACAGGAGAGACTATGGGTCTTTCTCTACCTGCCTCTGCAGATGCCGACTTTTCCAATTTAGTGGAGGCCTCTAGACGTCACTCCTTAGGATCGGTCAGAGCGACGTGGAGCACTTCAGAGTTGAACCACTTTCTAAAGGGACTTTTTGTCACTTTAGAGGTGTTCAATTTTCTGGATTGGTCACTCGGAGTTCTGGCCAACAAATCTAAGGATCCGGAGTTTCTGAAAACCCAGAAATTCTCCATAGCGTCCTGTCCTGCATGGACAGGCAGTACAGGACGGTTCGGGTGAAGTGGCTTCCCTTTTTGGTGCTGGTCTCCTGAAAAAGAGATCAGTTTATGGATCCTTATTATCGAAAGGGGTTTCTCCGAGCCAGAGGACTGCCTTACTGTTCGCTCCTCTATCAGATCATCTGTTTCCTTCTCAGTTAGTGAAGGATATATCTCGCTCGCTAACTGAGAAGGCGACACAAGACCTACTAACGCAAACGTCCAAGAAAGGACGCCCTGTAGTGTCGACGGTTAAGAAGGAATCTCGTCCTCCTCAGCAGCCCTTTCGTGGAGGTGCAGCGGCTCGTCCCCCTGCCAGAAAGAGAGCTCTGAAAAGAGAGGAAGGTCTTCATTTAGACCCTTCAAGAAATCAAAGTGACTTGTTGCTCCTCCAAGCACCAGTGGGCGCCAGACTCCTGAACTTTGCAGGAGTATGGGCAAAAAGGGGAGCCGACCCCACCCTTGGTCAGTGTCGGTCCTGAAGAAGGGATATGTAATCCCCTTCGACGACAGCCCGCCCCTAACATCTACGCCTCGGGAACTGTCAGCGAGGTACAGAGACCCGTTAATGAGAAAGACTCTCCTTCAAATGGTGGAGCAAATGTGGGAAAAAGAGGCCATCGAACTTGTGCAGGATCCACACTCCCCGGGATTTTACAATCGCCTTTTTCTAGTACCAAAGGCATCGGCGGGGGGGTGGAGGCCAGTTCTGGACGTAAGCGCTCTGAATCGCTTCGTACAGAAAAAGAAGTTTCGCATGGAAACGTCCGCCTCTGTAATGTCGGCTCTTCGTCCAGGAGATTGGATGGTCTCTCTGGACCTGCAAGACGCATATTTCCACGTTCCCATTCACCATTTGTCAAAGAAATATCTTCGCTTTGTAATAGGAGACAAGATCTTTCAGTTCAGGGCTCTGTGCTTCGGTCTGTCTACAGCCCCATAAGTATTCACCAACCTGATGGCGAATGTAGCAAGATGGCTTCACCTAGAGGGGATAAACATCTCCCTCTACTTGGACGACTGGCTGATCAGGGCCAAGTCGAAGATTCAGTGCTTGGAGGACTTAGAAGTAACAAGGAACATGATAGATTCGCTAGGGTTGCTCGTCAACCTCGAGAAGTCACAACTGATCCCCAGCCAGAACTTGGTCTATCTGGGGATTCAGATGGATTCTCGGGGTTTTCGGGTATATCCTTCGCGAGAAAGAATCGCTCGAGGTTTGTCGAGAATCTCGAGCTTCTTAGAGAGAAAGAACAGCTCAGCGAGGGATTACCTGAGCCTTTTAGGGACCCTGTCCTCATTGGAAAAGTTCTTCTCGCTAGGGAGACTTCACCTTCGCCCTCTTCAGTTTTTCCTCAAAGAGGTGTGGAGTTGGAAGACGGGTCAACTCTCGGACATCTTCCAACTTCCACAAGATGTAAAAGATCATCTGAAGTGGTGGATCCCTCCACTTCAAAAGAACGAAGGCGTATCGCTTGCTCTGCAGAACCCAGACCAAGTGTTATTTACCGACGCTTCGGAGTCGGGATGGGGAGCGACGCTAGGAGCAAGGGAGGTGTCAGGCACCTGGACAAAGGAACAGGTGTCCTGGCACATCAATTGCAAGGAACTTGTGGCCATACACCTAGCCTTAAAGTTCTTCGAAGAGATAGTCAGAGACGGGGTGATACAGATAAACTCGGACAACACCACGGCTCTGGCTTACATACGCAAGCAAGGAGGCACGCACTCTTTCTCCCTCTATCAGTTGACAAGAAACCTGTTAACCTGGACGGAAGAAAGAGGCATATCTCTCCTCACAAGGTTTGTTCAAGGGATCAAGAATGTGAGAGCGGACAGACTGAGCAGGAGAAATCAGGTCCTTCCCACAGAATGGACTCTACACGAAGAAGTGTGTCGAAGTCTTTGGTCCCTGTGGGGGAGACCTCACATAGACCTGTTTGCGACGTTCCTCTCCAAAAGAATAGAGATCTTTTGCTCTCTAGTGGAAGATCCGAGAGCCTTCGCAATAGACGCGTTTCTCATGGATTGGTCGGGTGTGGACGCATACGCCTTTCCCCCGTTCAAAATCCTGGGGGAAGTGCTCAGGAAGTTCGTAGCTTCGAAGAGCACGAAGTTGACACTCATAGCCCCATTTTGGCCAGCCCAGGAATGGTTCACGGAGGTACTGGAGTGGATAGTGGACTTCCCCAGATCGCTTCCAACAGACACGATCTACTCAGACAACCCCACTTCGAGAGGTTTCATCACAACCTCCCAGGTCTCGCTCTGACTGCCTTTCGACTATCGAAAGACTTGTCAGAGCGAGAGGCTTTTCTCGCAAGGCTGCGGGCTCTATCGCTAGAGCCCGCAGAGCTTCGACGAGAAGAGTATACCAGTCAAAGTGGGAAGTCTTTAGGAGGTGGTGTAAGGGTCAGAAGCTGTCCTCCTCCAGTACCTCTATAGTGAATATTGCCGATTTCCTCCTCTTTCTGAGAGAGGAATCACACCTATCTGTCTCGACAATAAAAGGATACAGAAGCATGCTGTCTTCAGTATTCAGGAATCGAGGCCTGGACATTGCTAACGACAAAGATCTACACGATCTAATTAGATCTTTTGAGACTTCGAAAGCAGCTACTCCTAGAACACCTAGTTGGAATCTAGACGTGGTCCTGAAGTTCCTTTCATCGGATAAATTCGAGCCTTTACATCTGGCGTCCTTCCGCGACGTCACTAGGAAATGCTTGTTCCTGGTGGCTCTCGCTACAGCCAAGAGGACGAGCGAATTACACGCTCTGGATTCCACGGTGGGGTTCAAAGGAGATGCTGCCATCTGTTCTTTCCAGACAATGTTTCTGGCAAAGAACGAAAACCCGTCAAAACCTTGGCCCAGAAGTTTTGAGGTAAAAGGCCTATCTAACCTGGTAGGCAGAGAGATAGAGAGATCTCTCTGTCCAGTGAGAGCTCTTAAATACTATTTAGAGAGGAAGAGACAGATGGGAGCTTGTCAACAAGGTCTTTGGTGAGACAGATGGGAGCTTGTCAACAAGGTCTTTGGTGTGCGGTGAAGAACCCCAAAAGACTCATGTCCAAGAACGCCTTGGCTTCTTTGTGAGAAGCGTTATTACGGACGCTCACAAGAACTGCTCGGAGGAATCCTTCGGTCTTCTAAAGGTCAAGACTCATGAAGTGAGGGCAGTAGCAACGTCCTTGGCGTTCCAAAAGAATATGTCTCTAAAGAATATCATTGAGACTACATATTGGAGGTGCAATTCAGTGTTTGCATCTCATTATCTGAAGGATGTGAGAGTGACCTATGAGAAGTGCTTCTCGCTAGGTCCTTTTGTATCAGCAGATACAGTACTGGGTCTTGGAGCAAAGACTGATCCTTAATTTTGTGTTTTTATCGTACATAAACCCTCTTGTCAGATATGTGCTTGGTTTTCTATTAGCAAGCTCACTACTGTCGCACGGGAGCAGAGTGTCATTGCTGGTAGGGGATCAAGGGTATGTATGACTAGTAGGGGAGTACAAAATTTTTTTTGTATATTTTGTAATGAAAGTGTAATTATGTTTCGAGTTTTTGGTTGTTTGTAAGGAGTTCGGGGATAACTCCTTACAATCTTAGAACTAACATGGATGTTAGGATCAGGTGATCGGGATCGGTTTTGTGCTCCTTGAACAAGGTGTATTGTCATGTTAGTGGAATAGCACCCAATGACAAAGGCCTTTAGGCTCTGCCGAGTAAGTGGATAAGACCCATTGGCAGACCCACAAGAACTCTTAGCCATAGATCAATATCTCGCTGAGGCTCTTGAGGCTAAGCAGACTCCAAGGCAGTAGCCGCGAAGTCTTCAGCCTAATAAGGTAGGAACCAAGGTTTATTAATACCTACAACATATGTTGTTTACCTGTCTATTTCAGTTGTTAGCTGTCTCTTACCCACCACCAATGGGTGCTAATCAGCTAAGTATATATCTGGCAGGGAAGTTGAATGTATAAAAATGATATTGTCATGTTACAATAAAGTTTTATACATACTTACCTGACAGATATATACGATTAATGGCCCACCCAGCCTCCCCGCAGGAGACAGGTGGAAGAGAAGAATTCTGATTAGAAAACGGGGATGGTTCCTAGTCCTGCCACCCAGGGCAGGGCGGTAGATCACCTGACCTACCTGTAGCGTGTGCCACGAAATTTGAAATTCTGTCGGAGACGACGGAGTCTATAGCTAAGTATATATCTGTCAGGTAAGTATGTATAAACTTTATTGTAACATGACAATATCATTTTTCTCCACTTGCAACCTCTATTCAGTGAATAGCAGACTTTTTAACCATCCTCAGAGATGAGAAATGTTTTTCTGTTTCTGCCATTAGTGGCTACAGGGCTGCCCTGAGTTATTGGTACGCCTTAGAGGTATCGACATCTCCTTGTCCTTGGAACTTTCCTTGCTAGTTAAGGGGTTTGAGCAGTCGAGTTCTTTTAGGGAGCTCAAGCCTCCGACATGGGATGTTTCCTTGGTTCTCAAGAGCTTCACTAAAGCGCCATATGAGCCTTTGTGTTGCTCATCTGACAGGAACTTGACGCTCAAGACAGTTTAACTCCTGGGCTAGGCAACTTCGAAGAGGGTAGGAGAGCTCCACGGTCTGAGCTATGATGTGAAGCACACCAAGGGTTGCGGGTCGGTGTCCTTCTAATTTGTCCTGGAATTCGTGGCCAAGACCCAAAATTCCTCTGTGCATGATGATAAGTTCACTTCATTTTCCATTCCACCACTGAATGACTTTGTGGGTGGTGATGCTCAAGAGCTGTTCCATCTGGGTCCTGGGTTGCTATCTTAAAAGGGCACGGCATCTTAGACCAGGCTGCCGCAGACACTTTCTTTCACTGGACGTACAAAGAAAGAGGTGTCGAAGAATACTATCTCTCTTTGGATATGAGAAGCCATCAGACAGGCATACTTGACTCTTGATGATTCCGCCACCATGTCTGTGCAGGCTAGAGCGCATGACGTTAAGGGTATTAGTCCCTCTCTGGGTTTCAAAAAGAACTTGGCTGTAGATAGAGGGCTGAGGACTGGTACTTGGTTACGCCAGTCCACTTTCACTACTTTCTATCTTGAGGATGTTGCCCACAGATCTACGGACACGTTTTCCCTGGGTCCTGTGGTAGCTGCCCAACAGGTTGTGTAACTCATAGTTGCCCTTAGCAGGGCACTTTTGTATCTTAACTAAGATGATTGTGTGGATGAAAAAATGAGTGAGTTGGCTGGTCTCTTTCTGTCTCGTGTACCTTTCCTTCTTCCTTCGGGTGGGTTAAGGAATAGACACATCATTCGCTGAACTGGTCTGATACAGGTAAGTTAGTCGTACTGATTGTGTGATCGCTTGGTATACAAATATCCAACCCTCTATTCAGTAGCATATGCTCCACTCCTTGGCAAGGGGGGAGTTCGTAGAGATAACAAACCCTGGTGTTTTGGTTTGTTATTGGACAGTCAAAGTTTCTCTTTGTTTCCCTATACAATGATTCTCCCATATATCATTGTACGTCTCTCAGTGCTTGGGTAGTTAGATTTCAGTTTATCTAGCTTCTCACGAGTTTCAGTCCCTCTCTGGAAGTTATTTCTTCTGGAGCTGGACTGGTGGGTAGGCCCCCAGCCGGTTTAGGATGTCGTGTACCTCCCTCCAAGTATGAGTCTGTCCCATTGATAAGACCGAAGGTTTGTTCGGGTATGAACAAATGACATTTTTTAAGACAATTTGTATTTTTCATAGCTACAAACCTGAGGTCTTAACATTATACTGCCCACCTCTAGCCGCCCCTCCGTCTACCAAAACATCCTGAGTTGGGAAAGACTGGCGCGGTGGCGTAGGTGCATGGTCCTTGACCACTCTTTACCCGATATACGCATGCGTTGCCAGATCTCATAAGATTCCTTAGAAAAATACAAATTGTCTTAGAAAATTTGTCATTTTGAAAAGATGTATTTCATATGATTTGGTAAATAATGAGCTGTACACATTTTAAGATTACCTGAATTTGTGGTCAGTAATACTCTATTAGGATATAAGTGGTTAGGGGTTGGTAGTTATTCCTGAATAATATTTAATTTTGCCAGAGCTGTCACCCTTACTACTAATTTCAAGGAACAACTTGTCAACTCTTTTTGGTCTCCTTTTCATTAAAATCTTTTAAGAACAAATCCTCCTATGTGTTTATTCTGTACAATGCCAGTCATAATCAGGATACAGATTGGAAGTAAAGAGATAATGGTTTATTGATTACAGGAAGCTGCACAGAAGACCATTGCATCGTCAACAAGTGAAAACCAAGAGATTCAAGATCTGAAACATCGTTTGGAAGAAAGCCAATTACAGTTAGCAGACAGAGATAGTCAGATAAAGGTCTGTATATCAATTAATTGCTGATATTTTTATACATTAACTGTGATTTTGTCTATTTTGTTTAGATATTGCTATCATGACTATGTATACTTAAATGAATCTCAGTACTTTAGCTAGTTATAAGACTTCACTAAAACTGCATTCATTGTTTGTCTTGAATTCACATACTTCCAGGAGTTGAAGGAAATGCTTGTAGAAGCTGCTGAAGAATTCATTATTAAAGAAGAAGAAATTCAAAACATTTCTAGGGCATTGGAAAAAAAAGAGAAGATTAACACCAATCAGGTACTGTTCCTTTGTTATATAAGTAGTGTGATTGTTTTGAAAATATTTATTTTCTTGGTGTTTTGATGTGAACTTTACCATTATGTATTGATATTCTTTTTATTGATTTTGCCATTATTGATATTCTTTTTACTGGTGTGATTTTCTGACATTTGTTGTAGCTGATGTCTCTAAATGAGCTTGAGGGTCAGCTGTCAGAAGCAAGAGAAATCCTGAGTCAGCATGCAGCACAGCTGGAAGAAAGAGATCAACATATCTCAGAACTTCAAGAGCAGTTGTCTTGCCAGGTAAGTACCAGCAACAAAAATTCATCTTGACAGTATTAGCTTTTGTAATCTAGTAAAGTAGTGAGTGCATTGACTTTTCATGAGATTGCCTGTTGAATTATCAGACTAAATTTGATTACATTTTAGATTGCATTATTAAAATGTCACTTAAGAATTCTTTCAAGAATGGGAGAAGCTAGCTACAACTGGCTTGTAGTTATTCTTGGTGGCTGTCTTCTTGTTTTAAACACAGTACTATCTTCCATTATTTTTTGTTAACTGTTAGTTTAAGTTGAAGTTTGTAGCTATTTTTAAAAGAATATCTTGCTAACAGTTGAGCTTTTTTATATTATTTTAAGTCTGTTTCAACCCCATTCACCTAACTGCTTAATGAGGACACATATTTCTTGATAATCTATGGATATCTTTAATTTTATCTTTTATACAAAGTAGAATTTCAATTCTAGAAAGATTTTATTGGTGCCATCTCAAGTTTTTTTAATATTCAAGACAGATTTAAGCAAGATTTTAATATAGTATTTATCCATTAATGTAGTTTCTTTGCTTGTTATCCATTGAAGGTTGTTTTGCAGCTTGGAGAAACTGAATATAATTAATTAATATGACTATTGTACTTTGTCGTCAAAATGAAATATGGTTGGTAGAGTTTTCGTAACTGTGTTTGAGGAGTTGTCTCAAGGAAGAATGAGTTGTGCTTTGTAGTTAAAGGTTAAGTTGGCAGAAGAAAATTTTAGATTCTATATTAGTTTAATATTAGTGGGCAATGTAAGGTTTGTATTCATTTGTGTGTGTTTTGCTTTTTAAAAGGGAGTGTCTTGATGCATTTGGAGGCAACTTGGGTGTATTGCTGACAATTTATATTGTGCTGTATGTTGTAGATGCAGTATTTTTTCCTAACATTATTTTGTTATTAATTTTGGCAGTAGATTGTGCATCCTTTGCAAGGTAGAAATATTTATATAAGTATTGACAGTGATGCTTAGACAAGGAAAAAAATTCACCCAAAGTTTAATTTTAGTAACCCTGTTAACCCTTAAACGCCTATTGGACGTATTTTATGTCGACTAAAATTATGTCGTGTGCTTAATTGACGTAAAATACGTCGACTCAAAAAAGTTTTTTTAAATATTTGCAAAAAAATAGTTATAGACCTACTTGGCAAAAAACTTTGAATCATGTGCCTTGAGGGATGCTGGGAGTTCACAGATCAAGCTGTTGTTTTGTTTACAAGCGTTACCCAGGTGCACATGAGCAAATTTCTTTCTTCTCGCACTAAAAAGCATCGGCGACACATCTCAGAAATTCTTTCATCACTTTGTC
>NC_087212.1:29427728-29470519 GCF_015104395.2 Macrobrachium nipponense | reverse complement strand
AATGAGTAGTAAATGGCGACAATGATTGGGATATGTATGAAGGACGTGCAGTGTGGGTATATAACACCACACTGCAGAAGACTATAGGTATGTCTCCGTGTAAATTTGTGTCGAATTTTTGAGATTGGGAAGTAAAGTGCTGAAAGAAGTGGTTGAGATAGGAAGAATGAATGGGAATAAGGTAAGGGAGAAATTTGAAGGACCTTTTGAGATTTTGGAAGTGGGACTGAGTGGATTGAGTTATGTTTTGGGGAATTGCAAGTAGGTGGGGGGATGGATGAGGTTAAGAGACCACCTAACCAGTTCCATAAGTGGAGTGAAGTACCACAGAATGCGATGAGTGAATGGTTGAGGGTGAATAAGTATGAGCCGAGTGTCAGCGAACAAATGGGTCTGGGCGATCGACAGTTAGTGTTGGTTGAGTATGGAAAAAAAGCGGAAGAGTGTAGAGAAAGGAAGTGGAAGGAAGAAGCATGAACAGTGTGGTAAAGGTGTTAGTGGTAGAGTGCGAACGGTTGATAAAGCATGTAAAACATGACTTTGAGGGAATGAATGATATTTATAGTGTATGTGGGTATGAATTAACAGGGATAAGTGAGACTTCAGTGGGAAGGAAACCTAGTAGTAAGGAGGTAGTTGAAAATGTGGATAAGTCTTTGCAAGAGTTTGACAGAAGTATGGATGAACTGAGTGGTTTGGTAGCAGAAATAAGGGAGATATTGGGACCAAAGCTAAAAGATGTCGATGAAGTAGTGAATGAGATTTAGGAGCATAGTAGTGAGGGAGATAATTTGAATTTGAATGACAGTGGTTTGGAAGAAGTGAATGGCGATGTAACCGAGAGAATGTATGAGGGTCCTCAAACAAGATCCAGGGGGGGCCTGCATCTGAGCATCCTTGGGTGTTGCGGAAATCAATTTAGTGTGGGTGTTGCTAGGGTAAGGAGACGTTGTCAAAGGTACTGGGGGAGGTAATATGGAGGAGTTATGATGGTAGTTTACATGTGACAACGTCTCCGAGGGTTGCGTGAAAGAGAGAGAGAGCAAAATTGGTGGAGGAATAAATGGGAGTGGTTTGATGGCGGTCATAAGTGTGTCTGTTGTGGCAATTGCCGTGTATATGGCAAGGGTCTGTTATGAGAGTTGGGCATTGTGTTTTTTGAAGTTGTTGTTTGAATTATTGTTGGCATTGTATGTTTGAAGGTTGTTGTGCCTTTGTTGTTTAATTTGTTGGGTTTATAAGTTCTGTTGTGTTGTAGATGAGTAGTTGTGTTGTTGTTGTGGTTCCTTGGTGTTGTGGGTGGTGGGTTGACTTGTTGTGTTATTGGTTTTTGGTGCTGATAGTGCTTATTTGTGCAGTGGTCTTTTGTGTATAGTTATTGAACTGTTGTGTGGTTGTTGTCCTTGTTCAGTTGTTTGTGTATTGTGTTACGACGGCTAAACCTAGCCTAGCTATATCCAGCGGACAACAGCGCAGCTCCTCACCCTGAGTGTGTGGTAAGTACACATGTGTTTTGAGAGTTTTGTTTTTAGCTTGTTTAATCTTGCCACAATATGTTTAACTGTTTCATCCTGCATTCTATGCATACTGGGATCTGGTTGCGTGGAATTGACTAATATATATTGCTACGTCTATAGAACGCCTCGCCTTCCCAGCAGAGTTTTAGTTATATTTAATTATAAAAGTCGCAGCCATGCCTTCTGAAGCGACTGTTGTTGGGAGAGTGGGTATGCCGTAGGACTGATATTTCCGGTCTGACGGAAGCTTAGGGTAAGAGAGGCAGGTCACAAGAGTAGCTAGGCTTCGAGATGGATTTTAGGGACTTCTACAATAAGACCTATTTTCCTTCCAATTTGCTGGCGTTGTGTTTACCACCTTTCAGGCAATGCTCGAGGCGGTTTTTGGAAGCCCCCGTGATTCGAAACCAAGCAGTATCGCTCTCAGTCGGCTGCGAGACGTGATCTCGGACAGAGGTCAAATGGCCAGCCTCCCAAAATTAGGCCTACCCACGACGTACTGGTGGACCCGGACCCGAGACCTGAACAGAGGTCGGACCGCATTCTTCTACAAGGATACACAGAATATTGCATAAAGATTCCATGAGTCACGTGCCGTCTCTGCCCGCAAGTGTGCATTAACCCAAGTGAATGAAAATCAGCTTGAATTGAATGAGACTATAAGCCCCAACGTGGGGGCCAATATCATTTAACTTTTCTCCAGGCCAGCACGGGCCTTTCTGTAAATAAATAGTTTTAAAGTAACGAGCTGAGTTTTCTGGCGACCTTCCCTCTAAAGAAAGTTTACGGTAAGTTCAAGCAATTCCCTCTTGAAATCCCTAAATTACTTCCGTTTACGTATCTAGTCTCTCACAAGGCCCTATATACGTAAAAATATACATGTGGGTTAAACAAGTGAGACCAATATGAATGCAAGACAAAATGACTTCAGTGTGCAATTTATGATTGGGACAATAGTTGCCACTTTGGCTAGTTTATTGACATATTCGTTTAACTTTATGCCCACACAAGCAGTAATCAAACACATTACAAACACCTCCTCTGTATAATTTGTGATGATAAAACTTATACTAGTATAACCATCAGAAATATGTTACTGGTCATGGGGGGTCCAGGAACAAAAGGTTAACTACAACAGAATACGACAAGTATGGGATGGGAATATGTGAGGACTTACCACTATAGTACTTTAGAGCAAAAACTATACATATGGTCAGCTGAACTATGACAGTCAGATCAAAGTAGTCACTACCTTTTGGTCCCTCACCCATGATAAGGATCTAGAAATCCATGGTGTAGCCCTACTCTGGGCAATCAAAATATAAAGAATAAAATGGCACAAATATAATTCTTTTTACAGGAAATCTATATGCACTCACATCACAAACCTTCTAACATCTTGGGCTGACGACGTGAAGATCGTTGAGGGCGGGAAGAATTCTTACTTTTGGAATTAACAGTTGTCTTTATATCAGTAACAAAGTCTTCAGTAGTAGAATCTAACTCTATAGGGGTCACCTGAAATCAGTAAAAATTAGAACAGTTAAATGACAGACATCTTGCTTAAGAAAAATTTAAACTCGATACACACTGGGTTGAGAACACTAAAAAATTTGCCAGAACATAAAATGGTGAAAATATGAATAAAATACCATAACTCATAACACAGCCTCCACTAATTAATTGGCATCAAGAAATATTATTAGAAACAATTATATAAGACAAACTTCACATAAGCCTGTAGTGGTATCATCACAACACTGTTTAACAAAAACAACATAATTTCTACTCATAAGGATGGACTGAAGGAAGACTTCAGTCTTAAATAGTAAATCAACTTTTTTCAGTAAGGAAAAAACAAACTGTACAACCACCAGTCTTAATTGGTGAATACTCTGTACTAATGAGAACCAAACTGGACAACCAAGAAAAAGAGTACACTAGCAAAGATTGAGATGATCTGGACAATAATCGGTCAGGAAGGCGTCCTGTAGAACTGAAATTTAAGGAAAAAAAATGACAGATGCAGAGCCAGGCCTAATAGGATATTCCAAAAAAAATGCATAATATAAGGAACAAAATGACATTTCATAAGAAAACAAAGTTTTAATTATTCTTACTCAGTAATTACATACCTATAAGTTCCACTTATACAGCAGCTCGAATTCAAAATTTCGTGGATAACACTTCACACAAATGAGTAGGCGACCAGCCCCGCCCACTAGCGGGAGAATAGAACGGCTGTGAGTAGCAAGCTCAGTTTGTTCATGCCTTATGTACATCAGAGGGGAGGAGGGAGGGCTTTGATCATATAATTACTGGGTAAGTGTAATTAAAACTTTGTTTTATTATAAAAATGACGCATTTTTAATTATGTAACTTACCCAGTAATTACAGAGCTGACTCCCACATTGAGGAGTGGGAGACATGGACATATACTACATCAGAATATACAATAAATTTGAATAGAAATGTTGCTAGCATTGAATACAATGCTTGTCGTTTCCTTATCAGTTACAAGAGCTACTGGGATACTGCTCCTGGTTGGTGCTCATCTTAAACTGTAGTGGCATGATGGTAAAGCCAGGGGTCGCTTCCTACTTAGTGGGAACTTTGCAGCATCATAATAAAACACACACATAATTATGTTGCCAACACCTGAGATAATTCCACAACCTAGCAATGGGACCTACAGTTTATTGTGGGATCTGAACCACACTATATAAAGAAATTAATTTCTATTACCATAAATGAATTCCTCTGATTCCGCGTTGGCCGAGCCGAGAATCGAACTTCGGACCACCGGATTGGTAGCCGAGCGCAAAAACCACTCATGTAACGAGAAACCGTATAAATGACAAATTTTTGATGAACTTTTATTTTTCATAACTAACAAAACCTGAGGTCTTAACATTAGGATAAATAACTTGGCACCAGCTGGCAGCCGGTAAGTTATAAAATTGTACTTGATCACAAGTCACATGAGGTCAACCACATACCCCTCTTTAACCTGTGACCATGTTAGCTATTCTTCCAACCCACGTTAGTTGTTAGGATGTGGTTAGAGGTGGGCCTTTGTATGTTAAGACCTCTGGTTTGTTAGTTATGAAAAAATACATTGATTAAAATTTGTCATTTGTTTGTATATACAAAACAAACACTCGGTCTTAACATTAGGATAGACTTACTTCTGGTGGGAGGTAAGTGCTATTAACCAACTGGAGGTTTGCCACCTTTGATCAGCTTTCTGAATACCAGTATTCCTAAGAAACAACTGACCAGTATTTCAGAATCTAAGATATATATGAATATCATAGATTCAGACTTCTGGGTTCCTATACAAATGTCAAAGTTCATTGCCTCTGAGAAAGATAAAAATCTATCTGTTCTACTATCAAACCGACGTATCCACTTATGTAGGTTTGTTATCATTCCTCTCCCCCTTGCTAAAGAGAGGATTGTCTTGCTACTGATAGGTATCTTACACTGATGATAACTAACAGTATGGCTACTTCACTCACCTGTATCTTGTCCGTTCCAGCTTATGATGGTACTCTCTTCTTACTGCCCGTAAGTAAAGAAGGAGAAAGAAATTTTTAAAAGAAAGAGACCAGTTATCTCATCCTTTTCACATTCATACCATCATCTTAGACAATATACTACTGATCTGCCAGAGGTGCTGGATGAGTTAACTAAGTTTGTTGAGAAGTCACCAAAGAACTCATGGAAAATGTGTCCAAGGACCTCTGGGCAACATCTTTATGTAAAGGAAATTGAAAGTGGTTTGTCGCTAAACAATGAACTATCTCTCAAAATTCTATGAACAGATGCCTTCTTAAATTGCCCAATATGGAAGCAAGTCTCTGTGCAGGTCGCGGCTGTGACGTCATGATGGGTGCCATGTTTATGACATCACTGAGTATCCTGAATGTGACGTCAGCACGTGACAGGAAGCATAAGGCTGCTGTTGTTATTCCTGTAGGCATAGCAACCTTAACTCAAAATGTTGAAGTGTTGTACTATCTGCTTCTCTACGAAGTCGAAGCATTCGACCACCATTCAGTGAAGATCAAGGGTAGATGGGACATCCATAGTGAGGGACCCTGGAGGGAAGTGACGTTATAATAGCAAACCAACTGCCCTTCTAAGGTTGGTACTCCTGATAGACCTAATGCCAATCCACACACCCCCATCAACTCTGCTTCTGTATTACACGTTGGAGGGGCTCTGTGTACTCCGACGTTAAAAAAAGGCGAAGATATCCGGACTTTTATCTGCTTCTTGTGAGATCCAGGAAATCTTATTGAAGCATGACAAGGCTCCATGTTCATAAAATTGCCCGGAAATACCACACACAAACAGATTCAAAGCAAACTAAGGCAAATTTAACAGGCTTCAAAAAGACAGAAGCAAAGCACATCCTCTCTTAAAAGTGGTAAGAAAATAACTGACATGGCCACAGGTTAACGAGGGGTATGTGGGTGGTTCCACATGTCTCGTGACCAAGCACAGATGCCAATAGTCCCTTGCATACACAATTTTCTAACTTTACTGGTTTCTAGCTGGTGCTAAGTTATTTATCCTAATGTTAAGACCAAGGGTTTGTTTCATATATGAACAAACTCATTTTAAATCTAACCCCAACAAGAGAAAAGCTAAGGTAACATGATTATGATGATGAACTGTTTTCTGCCTAAAAACAAGCCAATTACCTCTCTCTTATTCACACCTACTATAATCATAACACCCCTTCTAGAGACTTTGACTATACAGTCCAAAATACACCATATGCTACACGATTCTACACAAACTTACTGCAAAGCATTGTGTTACCACAGTACAGATATGTTTTTCCAATTTAGTGCTCAAATCTGATTTTGCACATTTGAAATTAACTGAATCTCACTGGTTTAACAAAATATTAGTGTTTCAAACTAAATCTACCTATAGCACCACAAACAAGAAATAAACAGAACAAGAATAATCTTTTAAGTCAGTGTAAATATCAGAAACAAAGAATATGGAGTTATTACACTACAAGTCTGCTGGCACTGTAACAACCATACCCACTGCTAGTTAGCAGCCTAGCCTAACATGGCCTAGGCTTGTTGAATAGCCAATTCTTTGGGAACTAAAATTATTCTAATCTCTGTTAAGCTGGCATTGCTAACATGTGAATGTGGAGGGAAAACTGTACAATGTACTGTGAATAACTTGTTAACACAGGTTATCAAAAGATGTTCAGGATTACATAGTTTAAGAATCAACAGATGAATGAGAAGGAATATGTGGTGAAGAAGAATGTCTATTTATAAGAAATATGCAAATGACATGAAACTTACCACAGGCATACGAGGTTTACGTGCACTCTGCTTTTAGGCGAGGGTGCAGCAACATCAACACTCTCAAAATTGGAAATAGTATCCTCCTGATTTGATCGCAGAGCCTAAACACAAAAAAATAAAATTTTTACATATCACAATCATGGATAGTTATGACAAAGTAGTTCTTTAGTTTCTTATACTACTAAGAAAAGTATAAGCAAGAAAATTACAATAAAAAAGAATTACCATCGGTGTACGTGTTTTCCGAGTGCTCCTGCTCTTAGGGTGGGTGCAATGAGGGCTTTGTCCAGTTCTGAAGACTCTTCAAGATCTGAATAAGCAATCTAGAAAAATTAAAAAAAAATTCAAAAATATTAGAGAGAGAAAATTTTTTTTTGAAAGTTATGGGTATATTACAGCATTGTTCTTTTGACTCCCAATAAATAAAGGGCCAGGAATAGTTCTGTAAGAGAACAGTGATCAAACAACTACTATGACCAAGTAAGTAAAAGTATGTGATTTGACAATAGGGTTGGTACCCATTACTAGTTTGACTAAACATAACAGTATACGTATAATGTGAAAAGTCATTACTTTACACTTTATCACTCCACACAATTATAAGATCGCTGTTTTCATCTCAGTAGGATAAGACTAAAATAAATGGTACTCTCACTGCTCTAGTTATTCAAGTTTCATAAAGGAGAATTAAGTGCAAGAATTCCTAAACAAAGTACACACTTCCTTACCTTTTTCCTAGGAGACTTGGAAGGCGTTGGCTTGGCAAAAGATACTAAACTCAATTTTTCCAGTTGACTTTTTAGGTCTTGCACTTCCTTCACTAATGATTCCTTGTTGGTTTCACTTAGTCTGAAAAAGAAAAAAAAAAAGTCTAAAATATCTACAGCCATAACCAGTATTGCATAATCAAGTTGAAGGGAAAGAAGGTATTCACTAGCTGGAAAATCAATGAGATAGCTGGAACATGTAAGGAGTTAAGGTCATGAAAGCAGCAGATAAGGACACAGAATGCCAGGTAATCATAAAAATAGGGGACAAAAGATGATTTAGACCAGATGGAAGTTTTGGAGAAAAATACATAATATAGAAATCAGTATAGAGAACTCCTTTCACATTTAACACTAGAAGAAAAATCTGGTGTAAAATGTTGACAACTATATAAAGACTTCTTTTGTTAAGTAAGAGGTCTTATTCAGTACACCTTTTCCTGTGATCGTTCATTTTCAGGGCACCATAAGAATTTAGGTCAATAATGATACGTGTTCTCTCTGGAAGCACTTGTGGTGTATATATCTATGATGCAATTACCAAGATGTAAAAAACCTTGGTTTTTAAAGACCATTTTGAAGGAGAATTTAATACAGCTTCAATTTGGTACTGTATAAGTAATAAAACCATTCTAATAACAACATGTAAAAATTCAGTCAGTAGATTTACAGAAGGTGCAAGACAAGTATGTGGCAAGATCTTCAAACCTAATAATTATAAATATTCACTTGCTGTAGCATTTAAGCTGTGTATGCTTAGATTTGGAGCATAACTTTCTACATTCTTGTAAAAAATGTGTCTGGTGAATTTGATTAGCAATTCTGATTATTGATTTATATTTGATAATTTTTTCTGGGGGATATTCATATATCCAGGTCATGGATGTAGTCCAATCATACCCTCAATAATTCCAGTAAAATATTAAATTATGGTAACTTCTCCCTCTGATATAGAGAATTATATTCATTTGATGTGGTTAGTGTACACAATGAACTGTAACTATTATTTTTATAAATAGAATTCTCAGTTAAATTTAAGAGATGAGTTAGCTCTGGAGCCTCTTCTACTTCCTTCTCTGCTGACAAATGCATAAGGTGCAATAGCAGTTCTACTAGACTTTCTCAGTTTTTGAAGGAGGGGTATTCACATCCATATTCACTGCTATTCCTTGTCCTAATTTTACCTACTCAAAATAAGTTACTAGTCATTGCTATTTTTCCATGACTAGTTGGCTTAATATTTTTCCTTTCAGTGTTAAGTGGAAGTTTAAACATTGAAAGAACAGTTTGTGTACAAAAATACAGTGCTTATATTGAATATTTGAATTTAATGTTACAATAATAGTATTCATACAAAAATCAGATATAAAACTTTTGAATGATGTCTTTTCAACATTTTTGCAGAGCATCATTAACTTATGACTTCTGAGCTCACTAATGCCAGACTTATTTTTATGCATGCACATTTTAATCATAGATCTTTGTTTTTTTCATATTCATGGCTCTTTCTAAATGGGGACTATTGTGCAGTGAAATTAATATATTCAATATCTTGTGAAGGTTACAATTGTTATAAGGAGGAGGAAATAAGCTAAAATGATCTGGGCTTCGTTGATCTAGCTACATTTTTAAAAAAACTTTTGCGATAATTTCTGATCTATATAGGTATATACTTAATGACAAGTTTTTCATTACTTATAACTACTTTTTTCAAAAATAAATACTTCCATCTCCAAGATGACCGAACCAAATTCAACGAAACTTTATCAGCATGTAGTATATCTATATATCTATAATTGCAAGTGGGGAAAATTATTTTTGAGAGCAATTTTTTTTTTTTTTTTTTCAAAATTAGAAAAAAATTTTCAATTGGAAAAAATATGAACTTAGAGGTCAAATTTCTTAATTTCCCAACGTGTATTTTTTTAGTATTAGTGTATTGTAAGTGATAAGAGTTTGAGGCGAATCCCTTCATTCATAAGGTAGAATGAAGCACTTGCTTTATAATGGAGCCAGCGGCCCCCTTAAGTTGAATAAACCAATTATAATAATCTTTACTTTTTCCATAATACTTTCAACAGAAACCACCTGTCAAAACCACAGAAAATCAAACAACATTACTGGAGTTAGTACTTAAACAGCTTTCTGATAAACCTTGGCTAACAAAGGGATACGAGTTTGGGGAAGAGTACGTAGTCCCTTGATGGGGAAGAAAGAGCATTATCATATGTTAGTAAGAACAAATATATGCAAACAATAGAAATACATGTATAAAATGCAGTCTTCTACAAAGGAAAGGAGCATGATCTAACTTTACAATAACAATGCTACAAAAGAAGCTCATGAAAAGGATTAATTACCATCATCATTATCATTATTCAGATACCTCTGAAATTGCAAATGGCCAAGTGTTACATATTGAATTTTATAAATAAAACATACCAAATTCCAGCTTGAAGGATATCATACTCACCTTAATTCGTCTATTAGAGTCTGGACACATGTATCTTCTTTTTCCTTCTCTTTCTTTGAGGTAGATAATTCTGATGTATTCTGAGTCTCATTACACATAGAAGATGTCATGGACATTTGCAGCAGCCTTTTTACCTCTGGAAGAGATAATAAAATACTAATATAAACTATGCAGTTACATAACAGGCTATGAAAAGAATTAAAGTTAAAACCCAAGTCCATTAAAACTGATTTGATTATGAACCATGAAAAACAAAAATCTCTTCTTAATAAGAATTTTGTTCTGAATATTTTCCTACATCACCCAAAGGTATATGCAATGAACGTAAATGTACCATGCACTAAATTAGTTTGCTATCTATCTTCACAACATGACTTTTACTTGTATTCCCAGTTCGAATTCAAACATGTTTTTCAACAAAGTTCTCCAAATTAAAGGAACAAACAGCACAAGAAAGCAAGCAACTGCAACCACAGATCCATTGCATATACAGCTACTTGTGAATGATAGGTTTGTTGAAATAATTTGCTTATTTAAAACAGATTTAAATCTTTAGTTTCTCCCAGCATCCTGACAAGCCATCGATGGGCATTCCATCTTAACCTGATCCAAGGTTAATCCAGATTTTAACCTTAGCACATGTGGGTTGATTTGTCTTGACAGTAATGGAACCACAGGTGTCGCATATTTCCTATGTCTCGGTAATGGTGGGGAATGAACTTAAATAATCTATTTGCTCATAAGAATTATCCCCTTCCGGAAATCTGTGCATGACATGTAACACAGACTGCAATCTGAGCATGGCAATCCATACAACACCTTAGTATCCTTTTTTAGTTCTAATAGTCGGGCAGGTGTTTCAGACCTCCTTGAGAGATCATTGAATTGACGAATCAAGTCAATCACCTCCGCGTATTCTATTTGACTGCAGAAGTTAGTTCACTCCTATCCTCTGACAAATGTTCGTGTGTCATGGCCGTCCGACCCTGCGACCAAGGCATCTTGATCTCTGATGATCGTTGTTGGATCGATCTTGAATAGCCACTTGGAGAATGTGACTGCCTAAATGCTTCTATGCTTGCGGATCTAGAGCGAGAACCCTGTCTATTCCTTCAAGATGACGGTACTTGTGAAGCCGAACTAACCTCTTATGTATTTTCCATTACCTTAAACAAACGCCGATTGGACGTATTAAACGTCGATGAAAATTGTCTGTCGGGTGCCTAACTGACGTATAAGTACGTTGACGCAAAATAGTTTTTTTAAAAATTCGCGGAAAAATAGTTATAGGCCTTGAGGGATGCTGGGAGCTCAAAATGCTTTCTTCTCACACCAGCAAGCATCAGCAACGCGTCGTCGGAGAGTAATCTTTTGCCGCAATCGAGTTTTGCTGAACTTTTGCGAGAGTTTGAGTATTTGTGGTGGTACAAGACGTAAGTAGAGATGTCTGAACGTCGAATGGAGCGTGAAAGGCGCGTACCTCATCGGGAGGGATCGTGTGAGACATAATTGGACTTGGATGCTGGCAAGGGACCAAGCACCCAAGATGACCTCGCTCCTCAACTCCGTTCCGTGCAGCCTCGTGTGGCCAAAGTGTTCAAGCACCATATCGAGTGTCTCGTGTGCCTTTTATAACCCCTAGGAAGCATCGGGGTGTCCTGAGGGGCATTTGTAGGCCTTTGGGAGGCCTCGAATCAAAGGACACAGACGATTACTTGTTAGAGTTTGATCGGGAGCATGTTGCAAGTCCTCATTTTGATGGCGGTTGGTCATCTAGTGACGATGACATCACTCCTGATGTTAGTGATGATGAATATTTGCCCCCAATGTCCGTACGAAAGTCACAGGCTGAAAGTGAGTTGGAGTTCAGTGGTTTTAGTGCTTATGAGGGGGAATCTGAGGAGGAGGAGGAGGAGTTGTCGTCATCTAGTTTGGTTGTCGATGATGACACAGAAAGCGAGGGCCTAAGTGAGGGAGATGGGCCAGTGGGGAGTTTCGAGTGCGAAACCGTGCCCAAGGTCGGAGCGTCGCGCCAGCCAAAGTGAAGGCCGGTCGTCCGAGAGCAAGAGGGTGGTCGGAGGACCCCAGTATGGTGAATTTAAAAAAAAAAAACTTTTCCTTCCCTCCGCGCGCAGAATCTCTGCCGCAAATCTCCGAAATGCTTACGTCCCATTATCGTAATATTTGCATCGTTTTATAGTTTTATATATGAAAATGTGTGCAATTTTATGTAGAATACAACAATAAAAGAGTTCATGGTCATAGCTTTTATCACTTTTGAAATATTTGCACATAAATCACGATAAATAGAAAAAATCAACATTCAGTCAACTTTGACTCGACCGAAATGATTGAAAAGCAGAATTGTAAGCTAAAACTCTTACAGTCTAGTAATATTCAATCATCTATCTTCATTTTGAAACAAATTGGAAGTCTCTAGCACAATATTTTTTCGATTTATGGTGAACTTAAAAAAAAACTTTTTCCTTCCCTCCGCACGCAGTATCTCCACCACAAATCTCCGAAATGCTTACGTCACATTGTCGTAATATTTGCACTTTTATATTAAACCGTTATATAAAGTTTTATATATGAAAATCTGCGCAATTTTATATAGAATACAACAAAAAATAGTTCATGGTTGTAGCTTTATAATTTTTGAAATATTTGCATATAAATCAGGATAGAAAATATCGACGTTCGGTCAACTTTGACTCGACCGAAATGGTCGAAAAACTCAACTGTAATCTAAAACTCTTACAGTTTGTTAATATTCAATTATTTATCTTCATTTTGAAACAAATTGGAAGTCTCTAGCACAATATTTCAATGTATGGTGAATTTTTGGAAAAAAAACTTTTTCCTTCCCTCCGCGCGCGGAATCTCCGCTGCAAATCTCCGAAATGCTTATGTCACATTGTCGTAATATTTGCACCGTTTCATATTAGCCGTTATATATAATTCTATATATCAAAATGTGCGCAATTTCAAGTAGAATACAACAAAATATATTTCATGGTTGTAGCTTTTATTATTTTTGAAATATTTGCATATAAATAGTGATATATAGATAAAAAATGATATTCGGTCAATTTTGACTCTTCCAAAATGGCCGAAAAATGCAATAGTAAGCTAAAACTCTACAGTCTAGTAATATTCAATTATTTATCTTCATTTTGAAACAAATTGGAAGTCTCTAGCACAATATTTCGATTTATAGTGAGTTTTTTAAAAAACCTTTTCCCTTCCCTCCGCGCACATATCTCCACCGCAAATCTCCGAAATGCTTACGTCACATTTTCGTAATATTTGCACGGTTTCATATTAGCCATTACATAGTTCTATATATGAAAATGTGCACAATTTCATGTGGAATACAACAACAAATAATTTGTGGTCATAGCTTTTATCATTTTCAAAATATTTGCACATAAATCACGATAAATAGAAAAAAAATCAACGTTTGGTCAACTTTGACTCGACCGAAATGGTCGAAAACGCAATTGTAAGATAAAACTCTTACAGTCTAGTAATATTCAATCATTTTATCTTCATTTGAAACAAATTGGAAGTCTCTAGCACAATATTTCGATTTATGGTGAGCTTTTAAAAAACTTTTTCCTTCCCTCCGCGCGCAAATCTCCGAAATGCTTTCGTCACATTGTCATAATATTTGCTTAGTTTCATATTAGCCATTACATAGAGTTTCACATATGGAAATGTGCACAATTTAATGCAAAATACAACAAAAAATAATTCATGGTCATAGCTTTATCATTTTCGAAATATTTGCATAGAAATCACAATAAATTAAATTTTTTTTTACATTCGGTCAACTTTAACTCGTCTGAAATGGTCGAAAAATGCAATTGTAAGCTAAAACTCTTACAGTCTAGTAATATTCAAACATTTATCTTGATTTTGAAATATATTGGAAGACTCTAGCACAATATTTTGATTTATGGTGAATTTTTGAAAAACTCTTTTTCACGTCCGAGCGTTACAAATTCATGCACCAATTTGTGATAATATTTTCTCTGTGTTGCTTAGATCGTTTTACAATGTGTTATATACCAAAATGATAGCAATTTAGTGTAAAATACAACAACAAAATATAACTCGTTAGCTTTAACCGTTTTGCTCACAGCACAATTTGTATAAAATTATATATGAAATTTTTTTTGCGCTGTCATATATTCCAATATTTATATATGATAATGATATTTTTTTTCATTTCTGATGGTTGTATACTAAATTTCAGGCAATGACAAAAAAAGGAACCAAAAATGTACTCTTAATCTTGAAAACTAAATGTGCTGTGATTTTTTGAAAAGAACTTTTTTTCCGCTTCAGCACTCACTCCCGAACCCCGCCGGCATACGGGAGACGATTTCTGGAAATTCACCGCTTAGGCGGTTTTAATGGGTTAATATTATCCCACTACGTTCGTTGGGCTATCATTCCCCATGGCCACCTGGGAAGTTGACCTTGATCTTCTAGCGTCAAAGTGAACAGCTTCTTTCATCGGTGTATCTGGAGAGGTTACCACCTCTTTTTATTTGACCATTTAATGAGAGCTTTTTCATCCTTCCTTCTTATTTCAAGAGGTCTTACAGGAGAATCTGATATATGTTCTCCGTTCTTCGTCAATTGATGTCCACTACTTGTTGATTTCCTCATTCCGTTGGCATTGTCACCTCAGCCGCCATTCCAGTGGCCATCAACCTTTCGTCCGTGCGGACGCATCTAAATGACGGCAGTCATTGTCACTAACTTTACCAGCCACTGCCTTCTTCACTTTGTTGCTGACAAGGATGTGACAGTCCTGGCTCGAAGATGAAGAATTTAATCTTCTCCTCTTGGCACAAGAATCAGTCACAAAGTCCCTTACCCTCCAAAGCTTGACTGGTACACACAGTGACATCATCGAGTTTTGTGATGATGTCGAACTAGAGGAAGACGAAGAAGACAACGATTCATGTCTTCTTTTTGTCTTTCTTATCTATTTTGTCCTCTAAAGCTTGTAACTTCTTCATAACTGTGTGTACTATCGAATCTAAAAGCATATTTGTCTTCGGAGGCAACGAGGATGTGACATCATGGAGGTAGCCATGTCCATCTGTGACGTCGGTTGTGATGTCACCAAACTAGATGGGAGACGGTGAGCGGCTACTGCTGGTATCCCTGTGTGTGCTGCAAAACTGTTTCCAAAGTTCTGCATTGCCGGACACTTGTAGTCGATGGGCTAGGAGGGAAGTGTGACATCACATAGTGTGACAGTAACCCTTCAAAGGTTGGTACACCAGATAGGCCTAACACCGACCATATTCTTTCCATCCTCTGTGCATCGGGGCTGAAATCTGGACAAAGATGGCAATGCTCCCCTCTTCCTGCCAGGAATGATAGAGTGTAATTAGGCACAAAATTACCCAAAACCCCTCTTGGTGTTTCAGATAACGAATCGTTAGAAGAAACTGAAGGGTTATGAGAAACATCAAAACCAGGTGATGAAACATATGGAGCAGCCGGATGTATCACCAATACAAAAGAAGCTGAAGATGCTTGGTCATCTAAAGATGGCGGCGACTCCTTTCTTTTGTACTGGTCTTCCCTACAAAACTTCATCCATTGTTCCACCGACCAACCACAACAAACTGAACAAGGATTGGTAATATTACATAAGTTTTCTCTGCACCTACTACATGTTGGGTGAGGATCCGTAAGACACTGATGTTAAGAATCTTGAACAAGGAAAACCACTCACTCCAGGGCATTTCCTTTGTCTCTTGCGAGATCCCGAAGAAAGTTCCCTTGCTGAAGCAAAATTCTCCATATCTCACAACTTACACACAACTAGCAGATCACACCCACACTGAGATCACCCAGAGAAAGAAAAAGGAAAATTATGAAATTAAATGGCAAACTAAACCAGCTTTAAAGAGATAGAAAGTGATCATGTCCTCTCTTAAAGACGGTAGGAATGTAACTGATATGTCAATGGACATCCAGGGCATTCTGGGAACTACAATGCCCCGTGACCTGGTACAGATGCCAATAGTCCCTGGACCACAAATGTTTTTATTAATGCTACCAGTTTCCAGCTTGGCACTAGTATTATCCTAATGTTAAGACCGAAGGTTTGTTTCATATATGAGCAACTGAAGTTTCTCCCATAAATAACTGTCAAATCTAAACCATCAAAGACTTTATTAAATATAAACAATATGTTATCAATCATATATACAAGCTTTATAACATTCTAAAGCTTAAGTGTGGTCAATAGACTGTACGGATGAACGACTTCGTTACCTTCCAACATCTTAGTTGGGTAATTAAAAGATCATCTATAACTGATCTTGTAAATCAAATGAACCACAGCACTACAACACTAACATTTTAAGCCAAAATTTGTCCTCTTCATAACTTATGAAACACAAATCACAATATCAAAATACTAGACTTCATAAGCTGCGCCACAAATTCCTTAACCCCTTCGGGACCGTGACGTTTCTACGACATCAGGGAGGGTAACAGTGACACTCCCCATGACGAATATACGTTGTCATAACTCCATAGCGCAATATGGAAGCTCGTAGTGTTGGGTTATGTCTCCTATTGGTTTTTGCAGGCGTGGGTAAGCTGTACTAACAGACACTAAGCTCTTCCTACTTTTTTTTTCAGCTAATTGTGGACATTCTTGGCTATGACGTCACAGCCTCCTCATAAGTTGATCATAGTCATGGTTGCGTTCACGCAAGTTTTTTCACAATTTTTTTTTTCTCTGGTGATTTTCTTTGTTTTATTTGCATTTTTACTGTAAAATCATGAGTGAGAACAGTGACATCTCTTCCGAGGAATATGTTCTTTCTGAGAAAGAGTATGACAGTGGTGACGAGCTCTCAAGTGATGAAATAAGTTACAATGATGTGGAAGAACGAGAGGTAAAAGGTGGGTTTACATATGTTACCAACATATTAGAGGATCATCGTCCAACAATGTTGCCAGACTTTCGTGACATTTTTTCAGGGGTAAATCAAGCGCTTAGGGATGCACTTTTTCTTATGTCTGGGGATGCATATGCTAATTTTTTTTTTTTTTTTTTTATGATAACCTGAGGCAAAGTCTTTGTTCGTGGGCTAATCAAAGAGCTGCATTATTTTTTCCAAGAAAATCCCCAGAAAAAAGGGAAAATTCATGGGTTGATATGGTGAGAAGTAAAAGTAAATCTTATATATAGTATAGAATATGTGTGTATGTGTATATACATATACTACACGTGTGTATATATGACTTCACATTCATTTCCATTAATATATAAAGCAGAATAAATGTTAGTATAACCTCTTTTTCAGGGCTAAACGGGCTCTAGGGCGAGTTGGGAAAATGTGGGATGCAGTATCTAGCCGATTATGCCCCATGCAGTACCAAAGGGGTTAAAATACTAGGCATGTAACATATACTACAAGCTGAAAATAAAGAATAAATATACACCTAATACTAAGTTCATAACTCCACAGTAAAACAAATATAACATATCATGTTCTAACCCTGTTGCAGAGTTGACACTTCAAGGTCTTTTTGTTGTATTTTTTCTTCTTGTTCTTCAACACGTGAAGTATACTGGCTTACTTCTTCCTGCCGTGCTTCTCGGACTGCTTGTACTTCCTGGAATTGAGTTACAAAATGTTATGTAATACATTAACACATGACATACGCAGCAATGTTATCTTGCATATTTTCAAATAAGTTTATAACAGATAGTGCCTCTAAAGGTGTTAAATCACTATTTCTTTTATTTATTTGTCCTTTTAATTTTACATTTTTGGTTATCCATTTACAGTCTGAAGTAGCAATGACCCATGGCATTCATTTCCATAAATTGTATCCTACCTTTCCATAAGGGCAATTGCCTTTTTAGAGACTGGCAGGTGCCCTTATGGCTCAGGAAGTTTGGACAATCTTTGAAAAAAATCCCATGCAAAGGGGGTGAAAAAGGAAGTTAGGACAGTATTCCTCAATTAGGAATTTTTCTATCATGGCAAACTTGTCTCCAAAAATGTTCATGACCATGGCAGCAGGTAATAACAAAATCTTCAGCAATAACAAACTTCTTTCCTGGAGACAAGCCCCAATTGTGCATCAGTCAGTAGTTTAGACTTGTACAGTTTTGGCTCAAAAAATTCTAGGCTTAAGGTTGCACTTGCAAGAGGAAAATTTACCAGGATTCTAGTCACCTGCTTTCAGTAAATAAAACATGAGGATGAAGAGCTATAATTAACTTTAGTCTACTAACAAGTTTTAGGAACAGACCCTTTTAGGATAAAAAGTGGCTAAAACTACTATATCTGAAGGCAAGTAGTGTATATATCACTTGACAGGCTATTTATTGCCCTAAAATAACCTTAAAGAGCCAGGCAACTAAGGTTTCTGTATACAAATGACTGTCAGCTAAAGGTGATTATGATGATCTAAACAAAGATACGTACAACAAAAATTTAAAAATTCTAGGTTTGATATAAAATTTACACTTTACCTTTTCCAAGCAGTCACATTTCTTCCTAGCTGCATCTAATTCCTCTTCTAAGTATCTTTCTCTTTTTTCTAAACCATGCTCTGCATTGTTTAACTTCCGATCCAAGCTTTCAACCTGGAAAAAAAGGTAATTTATAAATACATCACAGAATAGTTTAATGTTGAATGATCATTGTTAGCAATTAAGTTCATTTATAACATCAAAACAACATGGTACATAAGATAAAGCAAAGGTCATCAATTATACCTGATGTAAATAACCTCTTGATCTTCAGATATATCACTTCATATTTAAACCATCATTGAATGTGAATAACAATTCTCAGGTCTTAAAACATCATTAGATGTTCAACATGTAGTGTGAAAAGATCAAGTCTCGTTCTACCCTCGTAATCAAGACTAAAACATAACTTTCCCTTGGTGAACACCCAAATGTTGTAGACATGCAATAAATGATTCTCTGGCAGTGTCTGCCTTATACAGTATTTCCCTAAATGTGCTATTTAGAAGAGGCTTGAGCTGTCCAACCTTAGAAGTGGTTGGTTATGTGTCACATTACAATAATTTTCTTAAATAATCATCATACTGCATTTACATATCATTACAAAAACTTTTGGGCGACATGCATGATTATAAAGATATACTCTGGACAGTTACTGAAATACAAAAACAAGCAAGATGACAGGAGAGATCTTAGGGATTGGTGTGCAATATTAAATCCATTTTAAAGTAAACTATAGTTTCCACTGCCAGCAACTTTTCCAACTGTACAATTTACTTACCTTTGCATTCAAGGATGCAATGACTTCATCTTTCTCTTTGACTTTCAACTTCAATTCTTGTTGAAGTTTTGAAGAGTTTTCAGCTTTATCCTTCAACGAAGTGTTTTCTTCTTTAAGCATTGCAAGGGATGCTCGTAAAGTAAGGAGATTCTCCTGTTATGCAAAATAAAAAAAATAAAAATGATTGAAAATTACTTAAACATGTAATAAAGCAGTGAAAAAATCACTGAGAAACAAATGCAAAAGTCATCTTCATAGTGAAATCTGGAGAGAGAGAGACCGAGAGATGAGAGAGAGAGAGAGAGGAGAGAAGAGAGAGAGAGAGAGAGAGACGAGAGACGAGGAGAGTGACCGTAGAGCAGAGATGACCGGACGAAATCGGGGAGGGGGAGAGGAGAGAGAGAGGAAACGATAAATCATTGAACAATTCATACATCTATTATATTTCATGTTGGTTCAACATTTGAGAAGAAAAAACAAAAAAGCAAGGTCCAAAAAAAATTCCAAAAGTGAACATTTACAATTTAGGATACAAAACTGAACCTTCTCTTTTACAAAGCCACTTATCTCATAAACCCTCTAATGCCAATTCTACATTGCACAGATATACACAAATGCCTTCCTGTACACAGAAAGCAAACCAAATCTATTAGAATACCTCTTGGAGCCATGAGAATCTCAATCTAGTTATATGTTCTGTAATAACAACCAGAGAAATTAGGAAATAGGAGTAGATAGCAAGACAGATCCAGAAAATAAAAGAAATGGTCCTGCGAAATCAACATGTACTCTTTTCCACGGACCAGAAGGCCATTTCCACGGATTACCCTCAGCACGAGTCGGCATTGGCTGAGTAGCCTGACAAGCAGAGCACCCTTGCACAGTGTTTTCAATATCTTGATCGATTGTTCGGCCACCACACATGCAAGCGAGCTAATCCTTTCATCCTAACAATCCCCGGATGACCACCATGTAGCTCTTCTAAGATTTGAATCCTAAATCTCGACAGTATTACCACCTGGCGCCCATAGAAGACATCCCTCTTCAATTGAAAACTCATGCTGACGGCTATGGAAGGGTTTCAGTTCCTGTGCTATGTCCTCAGAGTCTGGCCATCCATTTCTTGTATAATATAAAGCTCTAGCCAGTACAGCGTCATGCAAAGTTTCCCTTGCAACAGATTTCGCAGTTACAGGAAGAGAGTTCACCTGGTGCATGTTAAATGCAGTTGCTTTTTGTGTCCAGTTTACATGCTTATCTGATGCATTGGAGTCACAATCTGGTAAAGGCAACCGTGAGAGTGCATCAGCATTTCCATTGTCACTTGAACGACGTAATTCAATGTCATAATCATAAGCTGCCTACTGTATAGCCCAGCGTTGTATTCTTGCAGCTGCAAGGACTGGAATGCCCTTCCTGGGTCCCAGAATGTATGACAGTGGTTTGTTATCTGTAATAAGGGTGAATTTACGACCATATAAATATTGATGAAACTTCCGTAGTCCAAAGATGATTGCCAAACCCTCGCGCTCAATTTGGGAATAGTTACGTTCAGTGGGTGTTAACATTCTTGATGCATAAGCAATTGTCTTTCTCCGTTACTGGTGATATGGGAAAGCACTGCTCCAAGTCCTTTGGGTGATGCATCTACTGCCACGTCACAGGTTTACTCAAATCATAGTGCACTAATACTCCTGTTTCAGTGGTCAGCATTTTTTTAATCTCAGAAAAAGCTCTTTCACACTCCACTGACCAATGCCATTTTCTGTCTTTATGCAGTAATTCCGTTAGAGGCGCTGCGACTGATGAGAGATTTGGCACATAGCGACGGTAATGGTTTACCAGCCCCAGGAAGGATTGCATTTCGGAGACCCTTGATTTCTGGCCTTGGTGCCTCCGTGACTGCTGCAATGGCATCCTCCGTCATATGAATACCCTCTTCATCTACAATGAAACTCAAATATTTCAAGGAGGGCTTCATAAATTCACATTTCGACAAATTACATTTCAACCCATTGATGTGCAACCGCTCAAGTACCTTTTCAAGATTGTGTAAATGTTCAGCTTCGGTTCTCCCAGTAAGACTAATATCATCTATGTTGCATCCACAAGGCACTCCTTGCAGAACTTTATCCATTAAAGACTGAAAAAGAAAAAGTTGTGGTGCTGCTGAGACACCATATGGTAAACGTGTATACGTACAAACCAAGTGGTGTGTTAATCGTGACATATTTCCTAGATTCCTCATCTAGTTCCACTTGCTGATAAGCTTGCGATAAATCTAACTTTGAGAAGGTTTTTCCACCGTTCAGTCGCTGGTATAGTTCATCTGGATTTGGCATTGGATGTTCAGGGTTTTCCACATAACGATTTATGGTGACCTTGAAGTCACCACAGATCCTAATAGAGCCATTGTCTTTTGAAACGGGCACTATCGGTGCCGCCCACTCACTATAGTCAACTTTCTCAATAATTCCTTCCAATTCTAGTCTTTTAAGTTCTGCATTCACAGCATCCCTGATTGCATAAGGAACTGTCCTCGCTTTATAAAAGATTGGTTTTGCATCCTTTCTCACACGAATATGAGCCTTTATATTCTTGGCTGTACCCAGTTCACCATCAAAGACATCACCATATTCCTTAACTTTGAGGTTTCCAGAATACCAGAATGCAGATGATTTACAGCTAACTTTTTCCAGTCAAATTTCGCAAAATGCAGCCAGTCCCTACCGAATAAGGCAGGTCCATTCCCCTGTACCACATACAATGGCACTTCCTCCACTCTGTGTCCATGAACTTCCATAGTTACGTAGCATATCCCGACGACTTCTATTTTTTCTCCCGTCATGGTTTTCAGCACAATATCGCTGGATTGAAGTACTGTATTTTTCAGATGTTTAGCGTAGAACTCTTCACTTATCAGTGACACAGACGCTCCCGTGTCCAATTCCATATCAATTGGTATCCCATTTAATTTAACTTTCACTATTATCTCTGGAACCTTATTGTGTCTTGCTTTCATTTTCTTAACACAGTATTTCAATGTATGCACCAATTCATCCTGTAGTTTGCACTCTGTAGTTTCTTCTTTCAAGCAGCTGGTCTCCTCCTCTGCCATGTTGACCGTCGATCGTTTCCTTCCTTGTCTTCCATATTTCCAATTTCGATTGGCTGTGGTGTGATTTTCCATTCGGCACATTCTACGAAGGTGTCCTTTTTTATGACACCCATTACACTCAGTATCCTTATGGAAACAAACATCAGCCTTATGGTTTGTCTTCCCGCAACGGTAACACTCAAGGAGAGAAGCTTTCGGCCCAACAACTTTTTTTACCTCCTGAGTTTGACCCTGAATCTTCGTGACGTTTTCATCTGCCATTTCCTGACTTAAAGCAATCGAAAATGCTTTCTTTAAGTCAAGCTCCTGTTCACTTAATAGTTTCCTCTGTGCCGAGCGGTTGGCCAATCCAATAACAAACAAGTCTCTTAAAACTTCCTCTTGAAAAGCACCAAACTGACATGTTTCCGCCAATTTCCGTTGCTCCGTTGCATAATCAGTGATGGATTCTCCTGGACGTTGTTTCCTATTGTAAAACTTGAAACGTTCAGCTATCAGGATGGGTTTTGGGTGAAGGTGATTTTTCAAAAGCTCAGTAAGTTCTCGATAAGTCCTTGAAGAGGGCTTATTAGGGGCAAGCAATGTCTTCAGAAGTCCATATGTAGGAGCGCCGACGGCACTCAAGAAAACTGCCCGTTTCTTATCTTCCTCTGTTATGTCATTTGCTAAGCAGAACTGATCAAACCTTTCGACATAATCTTCAAAGTCCTCGGATTTGTCATATGCTGCTATATTACCCAAATGCGCCATCCTTAATTTTCCCTTTCGTGAGTCAGTTCCTCGTCGCCATTGAAGTATATTTGGATGGAGACGAAACTCAGATAGATCCTTTCTGAATGACTTTATTTTTAAGACTAACTTATAATGATATACAGTTTAAAACGAAAAGACAAGAATAGGTTTAACAGGGTTAGTTATACTTAATGAGTAGTAAGTATCTGTAAACACAAATATAACCTCTGGGTAATATGGTAGTTAAAATAAACTAATCCTAACAGTTCTGTAATAACAACCAGAGAAATGAGGAAATAGGAGTAGATAGCAAAGACAGATCCAGAAAATAAAAGAAATGAAGTACAAGGATCTAAAGATTGAAACTTCAAGAAAATGCATGTTGCACTAAAGTAATAGTTGAGCCAGGTTGGGCAGCAAGATGGAAGAAAGGAAATAGGTATTGCAGTAAATTAAAAGAAAGAAGTGGGTGCAGCTAGGGCCAACCGAGTGCTGCAAGCACCCTTTAGTACTGCCTACAGCACAGCACACTACCCTTTAATGGGAATCTAGAGGGTTACAGATGCCCCTAGAGTGAGATTATCTCCATTCCCATACTCTTACACATCCAATGGAAAGAGAGGGAGGAAGGAACCAAAATATAGTGATACGTACCTAGATCTTACATGGATGATTTTTTTTTGACATGCAAAACTCTGCAAAGTGGTTACGTTTAATTTTTTTAAGTAATTTATAAGTTTTCACATTTTTGTTTATGTGATGTGTGAAACTGGTATGAAAAGTTTGTATAGGATTTTTTGTACATAAATCCTGTATGATGCTAACATTTTTATTTACATTAAAATACAGTAAAATCAATCAAAAACAGTTTGTTGATGTAAAAACATTCTCTCTCTCTCTCTCTCTCTACTCTCTCTCACTGAGTAGGAGATTTTTTATGCATATGCACCGTCTTTTTTTTGTATACTGTAGTTTTATAGATAAATGTAATGTTACTTTGTTATTAATTTTTTCATATTTTCCATGCTATAATGAAAACTTATGCATTTCTACAGCAAATAATTTAAAATTTTAGAAGAATACAAATAGATTCCCAGTCTTCTCTGATCCTTTGGAGCAAGGGGGAGGGGCGTAACCTGTCAATTATCTTGACATACTAACAACAAAGGGTAAAAAATGTCACTCACTTATGGTGAAATAAAATACTGCTATGGAAGGATACTGAAAAATCTCTCTCTTTCTCTTTTTCTTCATAAATCATGAATTTCCATCTTTTGATACCTAACGTTGGAATAACTTCTCTTTATATCTCTCTTTTTCCAGTTATTCTCTCTTGATATTTAACGTAAGAACAATCCTCCCCCACCAAAACACTCTCTATAATAATTCATGAACAACTTCACTCTCCTGATATTTAGCATAATGACAACCCTTATCCACTGCTCTGGGGACCAAACACAGCACTTGAGACAAGGATCAGTCACAGAGCACACAAGCTTGTGGCATATGTAAACAGGGTGTGAGTCTACTTCAAAGAATGAAAGAAAGCCGTTTCATTGCTGCTCTCCAACACCAGGGCAAAAGCGAGGTCTAGGCGTGGATGATTCTTGGGTTTGCAAGATTAACCAAGAATATAAGCAGATATTACAAATATGCAAAGCAAAACAAAGGAAGGAAAACACCAGCAAGAAGTGCAGACAGAACAGCCAGCACAATCAAGGCAGAGGAAGGCATAGAAATGCGTCCGCTCTGGATGAAGGTGATACCCCTCAGCCCTCCCACCAGTATTCAACGACAGAACTGTAGGTACATGAAAGATGTATTTAGTACACTATATGAACCTTCATATATGTATATGGATTAAATGTATTAAAAGTAAGTCAATCTTATATGTATCATGTACGATACATTGCTCGTCTGGCAGTAATGGTTCGCCAGTATAGCACCTCTCTATTCCTTACTTGCAAATAATTTCCACCTCTGTGAATTTGTTTACTCTTTATGTCCTCCCTTACCTTTTGATCAATGATCTCTCAATATCCCACTTTCACATCAAATAGTGGCTTTCATCTGACAGTGCAGCGACTACTGTGATACTGTCATCAACAGTGGATACAGCTTGCTGACAAGGGTGGAGGCCGAGGCCATTATCCTGCTGTGGGCCTAGACACCACTACTCACTTCACCTGCTAGACAGAAGTCTGACAGACTTTCCCTCCCCCTGTCAATCAACCACACCCACCTCATCCCTCCTTCACCCCTTACCTAATGAATCAGCTCCTGCCGTTAAGCCAACTACCTTGCTACTTCCACCACTGCACAGCACAGATGTTGAGGATTTGGTATCAAATGACCAAGAACTAACAAGAAAAGCAAATGTAATTGCAAATGGCAAAGATAAATAAAAACTGAATGAGATGGAAAATGGCCCAAAAATGAAGTAATTCAGAAACATAATGTGAAGTAGTTGCATGAGATGTTTACAATAATTGAGAGTTGCAATTACCATAAAAAAATGTTTACCTTTATTCTTTTATTATTATTATTATTATTATGAAATAGCACATATGGGCTAATAGTCAAGCATACTGTTGTACTTCAAGCCTACCACAGATTACAACTCTCAACCTTCAACATGGCAGGCAGACACAGATAGGTGTCAAAGTTAGTGACCTGCCTACCCTTTTGATTCAGTGAAATGTTAACAAGTGATAGTCCTCTCCCATAAACACCAGTCTTCTAAGAATATTTCCCATCAGCCAAACTTCAGAAAATGCAGCCTAATACATCATCACCTCTTTTTGGTCTCCTATGCTAATATGACAAATTCCTAATCAATTTGTATTTTTCATAACTAACAAACCTTCAGTCTCAACATTAGGATAAATAACTTAGCGCCAGCTGGAAAGCAGTAAAGTTAAAAAATTGTGTACGCAAAGGACTATTGGCATCTATGCTTGTCATGAGTCTTGTGATTCCACCCACATACCCCTCTTTAACTCATGACCCTGTTAGTTACTAATCTCATTTTTCCAGTGTGCTCACAACAAACCCTAATATCTATGCATATTTCTGCTAAAATATGTCAGCCTGGATTTAAGGGAAGGACATTACTTTAGGCTTTGCGTTATTTGGTGTGGTCCGGTAAATCTTTTTTTGGAAGTGGGAATGATACAATATTTTTCTCAAGACCTCTTGAGAGTAACTGCATCTTCTATTTAAATTATTTCAGCTAATGAAAGGTTAGGTAAAAACAATCTTCTTTCTGATAGCTGGGGAAACTGCATCACTAACAATAGTAAACACACAAAACAGATTTATATTGTAATGCACTTCATGAGCATCATAGGCCAGTGCCTTTCTCAGGGTGTGTTTTGGAAGAATATCAAAATGCTGGAAACACACATCGATGTAAGATATTGTAACACACTGACTTCACTTTCGTACAAAAATGTGAAAGTATAAGGTATGCATTTCTAGAAAAAACAAGAAAATAAGACTTACCAATTGTAATATCCCTTGTGAGAGAATTTTAGAATTAAGAAAGACTAAGTCACCTTACCTTGCATGAGAGCAACTCTTGTTGACTAGACAGCTTTTGTTCCTTGAGCAATGATTCAGCTTCCTTGATTTCCAGCACCTGTGCTCTGAGACGAACCTCCACACCTGAAAGGTATTCACTTCTGAAACTCCTTCGATATTAAGAAAACCTTATTCATAAAATTCAACAAACTTTAACTGAACATTTCACGGTTGGCCATGAGGAAACTTGCATGTAAATGTCCTATAACATAAAATGCCTATTTTGGAAAAAATCTACCACTTATCTTTATTAATAGAATTTTTACATAAACAAAAACTTTTTCCCTTTAAAAAGAAACTTCAGACAAATCAAGTGAGCCCTATGTAAGTTCAATCAGAAATGCTTACGTGAAACGAGCAATTTGTAACAACGGCTATACAGTGGACTCTGTATTTACGGGGGATGCGTACCAGATCCCTGCAAATAGTTTGAATCCGCTAATACTTAGAACCCCCTCTAATAACACTTGTAACTACCTATCTTGAAAGTTCAAATACCAAATGTTTATCACTATGACATATCTTGTGCAGAGAGAGAGAGAGAGAGAGAGATTTTTCAATGTATCCTTTGACCGGCAAGTTGGCAATTACTCGGACCCACTAAGTTGGCAACACTGACAATCCCACATTGGCCGTCAGGTTTCCTGACGTTTCTGACAGGCTCTAAGTCTCTCAACAAAAAGACTGGGGTTTCCTTTATTATTACATAATCTATTAACCCTCTTATGCCGACTGGACGTATTTTACGTCGACATTTTTTGTCTCCCGTGTGCCGACTGGACGTATTTTACGTTGACTTACAAAAGTTTTTTAAAATTCGCGGAAAAATACTTATAGGCCTACCAGCCTAAAAACTTTTGAATCACGCGCCTTGGGGGATGCTGGGAGTTCACGGATCAAGGTGTTGTTTTGTTTTACAATCGTTACGCAGGCGCGCAAGCGCGAATTTCTTTCTTGCCGCACTAAAAAGTATCTGTGACACATCTCGGAAATTATTTCGTCACTTTGACATAATTTTTGTACCATTGTAAATTAGCCGTTACATGAAGTATTATATATGAAAATGTGTGCATTTTATGTAGAATACAACAATAAAATACTCATGATTGTAGCTTTTATCAGTTTTGAGATATTTTCATATAAATAACGATAATTGCCAAACTTTCAACCTTCAGTCAACTTTGACTCTACCGAAATGGTCAAAAAACGCAATTGTAAGCTAAAACTCTTATATTTTAGTAATATTCAATCATTTACCTTAATTTTGCAACTAATTGGAAGTCTTCTAGCACAAATATTTCGATTTATCGTGAATTTATGAAAAAACTTTTTCCTTACGTCCGCGCGGTAACTCTTCCGAAAAAAATCATACATGCGATTGTGGTAATGTTTGCACCATTTTAAAATTAGCCGTTATATAAAGTTTTATATATGAAAATGTGCACAATTTCATGCACAATACAACTGAAAACAACCCATGGTTGTAGCTTTTATCAGTTTTGATATATTTTCATATAAATAACGATAATTGCCAAAATTTCAACTTTTGGTCAACTTTGACTACCGAAATGGTCGAAAAACTTAATTGTAACCTAAAACGCTTATGTTCTAGTAAATATTCAAGCATTTACCTTCCTTTTGCAACAAATTGGAAGTCTCTAGCACAATATTTCGATTTATGGTGAATTTATGAAAAAAATAACATTTTCTTTACGTCCGCGCGGTAACTCTTCCGAAAAAATCATATGTGCGATTGTGGTAATGTTTGCACCATTTTAAATTAGCCGTTACATAAAGTTTTATATATGAAAATGTGCGCAATTTCATGTAGAATACACCTAAAAATAAATGAAGGTTGTAGCTTTTTCTCATTTTTGAAATATTTGCATATAAATCACGATAAATAGAAAAAAAAAACCACGTTCGGTCAACTTTGACTCTACCGAAATGGTCGAAAAAATACGCAATTGTAAGCTAAAACTCTTACAGTCTAGTAATATTCAGTCATTTATCTTCATCTTGAAACAAATTCGAAGTCTCTGGCAAAATATTTAGATTTATGGTATGTGAATTTAAAAAAAAAAAAATCTTTCCTTCCCTCCACGCGCGGATTCTCTGCCACAAATCTCCGAAATGCGTACGTCCCATTCTCATAATATTTGCTCCGTTTCATATTAGGCATTTCATAGAGTTTTATATATGAAAATGTGCGCAATTCATGTAGAATAAAACGAAAAATATTTGAAGGTTGTAGCTTTTCTTATTTCCGAAATAATTGCATATAAAAAAATATATATATAAAAAAAATTCGACATTCGGTCAACTTTAACTCGTCAGATATGGTCGAAAACTGCAATTGCAAGCTAATACTCTTACAGTATAGTAATATGTTCAATCATTTGGTCTTCATTTTGAAAGAAAAAATTGGAAGTCCCTAGGACAATATTTAGATTTATGGTGAATTTTTGAAAAAAAATATTTGTTTACGTCCGCGCGTTACGAAATTCATGCATTATTTTGTGATAATATTTTCTCTGTGTTGCTTTTATAGTTTTACAATGTGTTATATACCAAAATGATTGCAATTTAGTGTACATTACAAAAAAAAAAAGTAACTTGTTACCTTTAACCGTTTTGCGCACAGCGCGATTTGAATACAATTATATATGAAATTTCGTTTTTGCGCTATCATATATTGCATATTTATATATGATAATGATAATTTTTATAGTTTCTGATGGTTGCATACTAAACTTCAGGCAATGACAAAAAAACGGAGCCAAAAATGAACTCTTAATCTTGAAAACTAAGCGCGCTGTGATTTTTTGAAAAAAATATTTTTTCCGCTTCCGCGCTCACTCCGAAACCCCTCCGGCATACGGGAGACAATTTTTTATTTACCGCTCCGGCGTAAGAGGGTTAATCTATAAACTAAAATCTTTCTAATTCACTATAGTATTTTCTTTAAAATACATGGTCTTTACAGTTTTAGTCTTTATTTGTAAATTAATTTTTGTCCACAAAAGCTGGACCAATGTTGTCAATAAGAGAAAGACTGAACTCCAGCAAACCTATGACCTTACTAACTGTTCAAACTTTACCATAACTTGACTTCATACACTTCCATCAACCCATCTCTACTGAACATAGAGTAACATTTACTGGATGCTACTTCTCTTACATTCTAAAAACTCAACCATTCTCCTTCAAAGAATTTCCCAATGTATAATTTCCTCAACTATCCTCTTCCATTCTCTTGGTAATAAAAAAAAAAACCTAAAAACATTCTGGTCCTATTCCAACTAAAATAACTTCTAACCACAATTTCACCATTTAACTAACTTTCACACTTTCAGCCATCTTTATTTTGCATTTATGTACAACATTAATTAAAACTACTCTGAAACAACCTATATACTTTTCTCTTCTAACAAAAATCAAGACTCGACAATCCCTTCATATGTCTATGTAATAAACTATCTATCAGCTTAACACACTGATGCAAAATTTATTCAAAATTAGACAAAATAACAAACATTTTAAGGAATTACCTTTTACTTCTTCCAATTGTTCTTTAGCCTTCTCCAACTGTAACTCCAGACTCCCTTTGTTTTCTGTCATTAGAGAAACTACTTTCTCAAGGTCATCCAATTTGCTGGTAAAGGACTCATTTTCTTCCTTCAGCTGTGTTATATAATGTTCTCTTTCTCCCTTATACTTTAAGAGTGACTCTTGTGAACATTCAAGCTCCTCTTTTAATCTATCCCTCTCACACTGAATTTTTTCTAGCTCAGATTTCACTGATATTAAAAGTTCATCTACATGTTGTCTCTCTTGCTCAGCTTGCTGTCTAAGTTCCCTTTCCTTCTCAGCACTTGCCTTTAACTGCTCAATTTCATCATTTGACAGTTGATTCCTTTTCTCTAATTTAAGTTTCAGCTGTTCATTTTCTTCTTTAAGCTGTACTTGTTCATTCAAGTAACTTGCATTTTCCTTTAATTGTGCATCCTTTTCTTGCAAAGTATTCCATAAATTGTGCTCAGACTTATTCTTTTCCTCTAAGGTTTGTTTAGCATCCTCAAGATCTAATTTCAAGGATTCAATCTCTGTTTTAAGAGCCCTTATAGCTTCAGCATTCCTCTCACGTTCACAAGTTACCTCATAACGAGATCGTTCTTGCTCTTCGTTCACCTTTTGAGCCAATGCCTCTTTTTCCTCTTCCACCTTAACTAGTAACCCTTCTCTTTCTTCCTCCACTTTGCTAAGCAGTTCTTCTTTTTCCTTTAGAAGTGCATTTAGCTCTTTTTCCTTTCTAAGCTCATCTCTAACCTTTCTCATTTCTTTTTCTAATGAAGTAGTTTGTTCATTGGGTAACTCATCAAAAGTTATGGAATTAACAGTTTCCTTCAAATTCTCTACCTTTACAGACAACTCACTGTTCACAGTTGCCAGTTCCTCTTTTTCAGCAACAGCAGTTGCACAGGCTCTTTTCTGAGCTGAGAGTTGTTCATTCAAAGAATTAATGAGTTCTTCTTTATCCTGAATTTCATTCTTCAAAGTGTTCACTTGATTAGTGATACTTACATTATTAGCCTTGAGGGAAGAAGTATCTAACTGTTCTGCCATTCTTTCATCTTGAACAGACATCAGTTTTTTACTAAGCTGAAAATAATACAATAATTAGTTTTAAATCCTTTCAAAACCTAAAGCTGTACACAAAAGCAACCACTTTTTGTAACTACAATATGCAACATAACAGTATTATCATCCACTGGAAGAAAAAGAACAAGAATGGCTACAAACCTCAGCAACATCTTTCTCAAGATCCTCTTTCTCTTTCACAAGAGTTCTCTGATGACTTTCAAGTTGCAAGTTTGCTCCCTTTAGATGCTCAAACAGGTCTTTATTTTCTATCAACTGATTATGCAAGTGACCCTTTTCCTCCTCTAAGGTGGCAGTCTCTCTTTCTAATTGAGAGATCTTCACTAAAGCTTCTTGTAACTCTGTGCATCCTGCCTTCTCATATTTTACACTGTTGTTGCCATTTCTTTTCAAGTGTGCAAGTTCAAGCAAAAGTTTGCTCTTATCTCTGTCAAAAAAAAGGAACTATGAGTTAAAGGTAAATGTATTTCCTGCTACAGTACATGAAGTAAATCCATAATCTCAGAAACAAATTACTTGAAAACAAGAGCAGCTTATTGTTTTACAAAAGTAGTATAATGAGAAAAGGAGTTATTTCCAGCTGGCCAATAGCAATTCAGCAGGGGCTAAAGAACCTCATTGATGGCAGTAACAACTTGAAGCTTTAAAATCCTGGTAAAAAGTATTAACAACCATAAAACCTGATAAAAGATAAACAACAAAACTTTGCCTAATCACTCATTTGAGTCATCATTCAGATGGGGCCATCTTTCAGTTAGTTATATACCAATTTACTATCACTACTTTCCAAAATATACACCATGTTGAGAGCCACTAAATATAGAAAAGATGCAAGAAAGTAAACAGATATATTTATTTCTCTTACCATAACCACAATTCTTTGGGCGTTAAACCTGATGACATTAGTTTTGGCATTCGCATTAAAGCTTATCTCACGAGTCACAATATCGTTATTAGTTAGGCAATATTGGTCACTGGTCAATAAAACTCATTTTTCTACAAGCCCTCTTACTGTGGACACCCTTAATCTGTGCAAACAGATCTTAATGACACATCCTGACAGTTAGTCTTGAAATGACATCCACACAAACCATGCCGCCAGGGACAAATTTTGACAGACCTTCTTACGAGTTCAAATGCATTCTTTTCTAAGTGGCCCAGTGCTAGTGTTGAAGTCTGAGGGAATGCTAGTTCACGGTTCTCAAAATAGAAAAAGCATAACATAACAAATTTTCAATCAATTTGTATTTTTCATAGCTAACAAACCCTCGGTCTTAATAATGGGACAATCTTCTAGCGCCAGCTGGAAATCAGTTAAAACAACCAGAGATTCTAAAGCATAGAATCTGTGGCATCTGGCAGTTCATGCATATACAAGGTGGAAGCTGATCACTCCCCAAGGACTCAACACCGGTTTACAAGGCGAAGAGTAAGGTAGGAAGGAATGCTTCCTATGCTTCTTTTACTATTACCATGCCAGCCACCGCAAACAGTCCCAGGGTGTTGCAATAATAAAAAATTTTGCAAAGACTGACTTACATTTCCAGTAGGTGGACTGGAGAAAGGAAGCTAATGAAAGATTATATATGAAGGCCAGAGATGTCACCACTGCTCTATCTCATGAGCCTTTACCTTCATCTCTTCATTCTCCACTCCTACTACACTAGACAAGTTATTGATAGTAAAAGGACGAGGCCAAAGTTTTGTAGTATTTTCGTTCTTAGAGAGGAAGCCTAAAGTAAATGAGACTAAAGCATCTCCATTTTGCTCACTCTTCTGGCCGAGGCTAAAGCAATCAGGAAGTGTTTTTCTAGTTAAATTCCTGAGTGAGCAGAAGCTAGAGGTTCAAAAGGAGGACCACACAGCCATTTCAGGACTACGTCTAAATTCCATGATACCTGCCGAGTGTCCATACCTTTGCAAGTATCAAGACTCATCAAGTCCAATAAGTCTTGATTTGAAGACAAATCCAATCCTCTCTGCCTAAATACAGAACTTAGCATAACCCTATATCCTCCGACTGTAGAAGAAGACAATCCTATAGAAGTCTTGCATGTCTATGGAGACTATCCAGTCCCCTCTGTGGATGGAGGCAAGAATCGGTCGATTTGTCTCCAATTTAAACTTTGTCTTCAAGACAAAATTATTCAGTACTGGCCTCGGGCCACCTGAAGACTTTCGGACCAAGTCGGTTGTAAAAGGCCTCGGTCTGTGAGTCCTCGACTCTCTCGATCATTTCTTTTAGAAGAAGAGCAGACATCTCGTCGGCCAGAGCAGAATACTTCTCTGAGCCAAGAAAGTATGCTGTCAACATAAAGGGTTGCTTGACTAAGGGTGGACAGTCAACGAACAGAATAGAGTATCCCACTCTTAGGACCTCTACCACCCATTGTTCTGCTCCTCTTCTGCTCCATTCTTGCCAGAAATGATGGAGTCTGTCACCTATCGCTGCATAAGAAAGACTGTTATTGCTTAAATGTGGGCTTGGGGGGAGACTTCTTAATTGTTTTTAATGGAAAGCAGACATTTCCTCTTGACTTGGATCACAGTCTCTGTTTGCCCCCATGAAAGGGTAACTGTTGCGAGGGAGAAGTACACTTAGGGACAAAAGCCAGAGTCTCCCTGGAACGCTTGGATGATTGGGAGACAAATCCTGGGTCAACTTCTGTAAATCCAAAGCGATCCCACTAATGACATCTGAGGAAACAGGAATTCACAAACCAGCGGTGAGAACGGAAGAGCTGATTTCTGGACTGAAGTAACTCCTTTAGCTGTGAAGGAGCACCATAACTCACGCTTCTTAAGAATGCACATCATGAATGCCTCTGTCTAAACACAAGAGAACTCCTAAGAGGTCAGAAGAAACCGATGGAGAAATTGCTGAAGAAGAATCCTGAATTTTCTTACCAAGGGAGCCGATAGTTCAGTCCATAAAACTAATAACTTCTAAAATCTTAAAAAGATTTAGAAGGAGGTGGTTGATCTCAGCCAAAGAAAACCTGATTTTGCTGCTATGAAAGCCGATCTCCGAGAAGATTCAATAAGTCGTGAGAAGTCCACTTGGGTGGAGGCAGAAACACCCAAAGAGAGAGACCCCAGTGAAATACGAATGTATTCTCTTATTCAAGCAAGAAGGAGGGAAAGAGAAGACTGCCTTCCCTTGTGCTCTCTTTTCTGCTAGCCAACTTTTGACCTCATCCATAGCCTTCTTGGTTGAAATTGAAAGAACAAACTGAGGGAGATCACGAGACTCTGAAAAAACCTTGCTCATCTGAAGAGTTGTAGCTGGAGGAGCAGAAGTAGCTGGCTTGAAAAAGTTGGGATACCTTTTCAGGAAAAATCACATAAGAGCTTCATTAGCCAATGGCAGTTTGGAATCTTCTGTAGCAATCTTTTCCTCTTCCACAGAATATACTAGATAAATGAGGTCTGGATGCGCCGACCAAAGAAGACAAAATACGAGGAGCCGCGGGCGGAATCTGCGCCACAAAAAACTCCAGTGCAGGTGGAAAAGGGAGCTCTGGCACTAATGGGCACTCCCTGAAAGTCCATGCGTCGAGGTCTCAGGCGCCAATGGACGCTCATGCATCGAAGTCTCGCGCACCGATGGGCACTCATGCAACAATGTCTCCTGCATCAAAGAGGGATTGAGAGTCGAAATACGCTTGGAAACAGAGACATGGCTAGTAGGAACAGCACTTACAAGAGCCACAGCAGGGAACAATTCACACCCTGGTGTCATTAGGCCACTCGTGAACTGTAACTGGTACAGCTTGAAGGGCCAAAGGTGACACTGGCTCCAAAGTGCGCACCAATCTCGGATGCTTACATCTCTCTACAGGTCGGGAAAAGTCTCCTCCTGGAAGTTTATTGGAATTATCCAAAGAAAAAGTCTCTGGGCTATCCCAGAAACTACAAGAAGGTTTAACCTCCTTTACCCTCTTAAGCAGTACCTGATGGGTAGAATTAGAGTCCACTGCAGACCTTTTCAATGGTCTGGAAAAGTGACTATTGCGCCATTGGCGCTGTTTCTCCGGACTCAAATAATCCGAGCTTGAAGAAAGGCAATGACCACTGTCCCAATGGCTGTCTTTCGCTACCTGGGAAACATCTAGATGCGATTGAAGGGTTGACTGATTATATGTTGTCGTAAATTGGTTATTGGGGTTATAGATAAGTGTGATTATATATTGTATAATTGTTATGGGTATTTTTTGCATTGTTGAAATATGGTGGGTGTCCTATATATAGACAACATGTGGTAGATTCTAGAAGGTGTCTGTTGATGTATTTAAGTTGTGTTGTGACGTCATAGGCTGTGACGTCATAGACAAGATGGCGGCGGCGTCGGCAGGATGTAAACAATAACACGGGGCAGTAGAAAGCACGTGTTGGTGGTGTGTGGTTGGTAGGGGAGAGCTCTCTGTCTGGTAGGAGTTGTTTTTTGGGTCGTAAGTCTTGTGGTGCTGGTGTTTTAAGGTGATTTCTGGAGTGTACTGGAGTTGGAGAAAGCGTACAGGTGGGTAGATTATTCATTTTTATAGAGAAAGAAAGGAGTTAGGCTAGGCCAAAATTCAAACTGGTAGCAGAGCGTGGTTGATCAAAGATGCCTGGATCCGACAGTGAACAAAGGGAGACTACTAGATGGAGAAGGGAATGTCCTAGGTTTAGCGGGATACAAGAAGAATACAAAGAATGGAAAGGTCAAGCCGAAGATTGGCTATTGTTGTATGGAGAAGATACAAAATACCCGGCGATAGAAATGAGAATGAGCTTAAAAGGGAAAGCCCGAGAGCTAGTGGAAGCATTAGATAAAGATAAACTTACTGGTACAGAGGGTCCAAAGTTAATCCTAGAGAAACTAGATAAAGCCTATCTAAAAGACTCGGTAATGGAGAATTACGGTAGAATAAAAAGATACCTTCTAATAAGAAGAGAATCTAGTGAAAATATGGCGGACTATTTAATTAGATACGAGAAGGCAGCATCTGAGTGTGAAAGAGCAATGGGGAAAGGCGCGCTTGAAGGCGAAGTCAAGGGTATCATGTAATAGAGCAAGCAAATCTCACGGAAATCAAAAACAAATGGTATTATCGGCTTGTGGGCAAGAAAAGCTAGAGTACGGAACAGTGTCGCAAACAATGAAAAGACTATTTGAGGGATTAGGGACTAAAGAGGAACGGGAATGGTGGGGTTCGTCAGAAGGCAATGCCAGTTCTGGGAGAGGGAGGGAAAACCAAAGATATCGGGGAAGATGGAACCGAGGAAGGGGTGGTAGAAATCCTATAAACAAAGAAGGGAAGGTAACAGTATGTGCAATATGCAGCTCAGAATGGCATTGGGCTAGGGATTGTCCTCAGAATTTTCATAATAGGAAGAAAACTGAAACAAGACTAGAAGAAAATAAGGTAAAAACAGAAAATGGGACAGAAGAAGAAGAGGTTTATGTAGGAGAAGTTAATAAAATAGTGGAAGCATCATGGGAGGTGGTTGATGCAATTTTGGACACAGGGTGTAAATCAACAGTTTGCGGGGAATTGTGACTAGCACGTATTGTCATGGATTTGAGTCAGGAAGAGTTGAGGAGAATGAGGGACACTAGGACAGAGTCTAATAAAGTGTTTAATTTTGGTGAGACATCTTATAAGTCCAGAGGAATAATAGAAATACCTGTGATACTAAAAAAACAGAAAGTTTTATTTGAAGACGGAAATTCTGCAAGGTGATATACCCTGGCTGATAGGTAAGCAAACCATGAGTAAAATGGGTATGACCCTAAATTTGAAAGAAAATTGTGTCATAGTAGAAGTATTAGGGGAATGAAAGTAGAGTTAAGAGAAGACGAACAGGGTCATTTAAGAGTGCCTATAAGGAGGAGGAAGGTAGAAGAATTATTACTGGAGGGTTGGAAGGGAAAGAATCCGAGGGAAATTAAGAACACAATGAAGAAATTACATTTACAGTTTGGTCATGGAAGTGGAGATAAAATATGGAAGCTAACAGAGGAAGCACAATGGAGTAATGGGTTAATCGAAAAAGAAAAAGAGGAAATAAGAAAGTTACTAACGGAACTGATTAAAAATTGTGAGGTTTGTAAAAAATACAAAAGAAACCCCGCCAAACCAGTAGTAGGCTTTTCTTGGAGTAAAACGTTCAATGAAGTCGTAGCGATGGATGTGGGAGAGATAGAAGAGAGAAAGTTCTTGGTAATAGTGGATATGGCAACGAGATATTGTCAGGCCTGTTGGATAAAAGATAAGAAACCAGAAACTATAATAAAGATACTTTTTGAGTGCTGGTTTGCTATATTTGGAGCACCCTCCAAAATATTGTCAGATAATGGGGGAGAATTTCAAAATGAAAAAGTAAGGAGGATGGCAGAAAAATGGAATATTAAAGTATTAGCCACAGCATCAGAATCTCCGTGGAGCAACGGATTATGTGAAAAGACCGTAGGCATGATCAAGGGAAGTGTAAGGAAGATGATGGAGGAAGAGGAAGTAGATTGGTCCCTAGCTTTGAAATGGGTAGTGAGTGCTAGGAACTGTTTAATGAATAATGGAGGTTTCTCTCCCAACCAATTAGTATTTGGAAAAAACCCTTCACTGCCTAACCTAATAGGAGAAGAAAGTTCTAGTCCTGCAAGCAGAGAAAAAGGGATGGAAGAGGGTATGGTAAGGGACACACTGAATGCAATGCACAAGGCCAGAGAAGCATTTATAAAAAATGAGTCCTGTAATAAAATAAGAATAGCGCTAAACAAAAACATCAGAGAACATAAATTTGAAGAAGCAGTGGTAGGAGATGAGGTATTCTATAAGAGGGAAAATGAAAATGAATGGAGAGGACCTGCTCAGGTAGTGGGAGTATCGGGGAAAACAATAATAGTCAAACATGGGGATTCTTTAAGAGAAGTAGCTAGGATACATGTGACAAGGATTCAACGACGATCACCAGATACAGAAGAGATATCGGCTAGAATAGATAAATCCCATGGGGTGAAAGGTAGGTCAGATGGCCCAAATGAAGGGAAAGTAGATTGGCTGGAAGGAGAGGAGATAATGGGTGAGAGAAGGAATGCAGACACAGAAGAGACTATAGAAAGAGAGGTGATAGAGGAAACAGTGGAAGATAACGGGCAAAGTGGGTCAATAGAAAGCGAGTTAATGGAAGAGATACCAAAATTCAAAAAGGGAAATAGAGTTAGGGCTATAAACAATGATACAGGACAAGTAGAAGAATGGACTATTTTAGGTCTTGCAGGAAAAAGATCAAGCCAAGCATGGGCTGATTCGTACAATATACGAGACTCACAGTCAGGTGACAAAGGGTGGGTTAACTTGAGGGATTATAGTCAGGTAGAAAAAATTGAAGATGAAGAGGAGGTGTTGCTGGGATTTGAAAATAGAAGATGGCCATACTCAACTGGGTTATATTATTTCTTTGACAGATGGGAAGAGGAGAAGTCCCATATGGTGGAAGTCTAGGAAATCCAGGAGAGTGGCAAAATCCACCATTGAGGCTGAAGCCCTGAGTGTTGGGGAAGCTGTAGAAGGATTGATATATTTCAAGCATTTGTGGGAAGAGGTAGTAGGAGGGAGAAATTTAGAAGCCTTGGTTAACACTGATAGTAAAACACTAATGACCGCCATCAAATCGAGCACTGGTGTAAGTAGCAAGAGATTAAAAATAGATATTGCTGCAATAAGGGAAACCATTGAATCCGGGGAAATAAAGGAGGTGAGATGGATAAAAGGAAAGGAGCAAGTGGCTGATGTATTAACTAAAGCAGGAGTTTCAGGGGAATGTATTAGAAATTATGTAGAGGGTAAAGAGTTGGAGGACGAAGGAAATTAAGAGGGGAATACTAGGTTAGGAAACAGTCGGAGGGGAGGGAGAAAGAGATAAGTGTGATTATATATTATAATTGTTATGGTATAGATAAGTGTGATTATATATTGTATAATTGTTATGGGTATTTTATGCATTGTTGAAATATGGTGGGTGTCCTATATATAGACAACATGTGGTAGATTCTAGAAGGTGTCTGTTGATGTATTTAAGTTGTGTTGTGACGTCATAGGCTGTGACGTCATAGACAAGATGGCGGCGGCGTCGGCAGGATGTAAACAATAACACGGGGCAGTAGAAAGCACGTGTTGGTGGTGTGTGGTTGGTAGGGGAGAGCTCTCTGTCTGGTAGGAGTTGTTTTTTGGGTCGTAAGTCTTGTGGTGCTGGTGTTTTAAGGTGATTTCTGGAGTGTACTGGAGTTGGAGAAAGCGTACAGGTGGGTAGATTATTCATTTTTATAGAGAAAGAAAGGAGTTAGGCTAGGCCAAAATTCAAATCGACTGCCTGTGGGCAGTTGCCACTGACCTCCCTTGGGCCTCTAGTATGACTTCTCCCAGGTGCAGGGGATATGTCAGGGACCTTCGCCTAAGAGAATCAGCGGGATGGACAGCCAGCTCCTCCACTAACAATACTTTTTTCTTTATTGACAAGCATGTGCATTAACTTGCCTAGCTGAGCCATAAGTTAGCTAACTGTTCAAACTTACATTCAAACTTTGTGTCAAGACTGGCAATGGCACTGGGATTGAAAGCATGGTAGTCGGGAACAGGATCAGGTGGAAAAGAGGAAAGACTGGGTTTGGGGGACAAAATAGAAATCACAGGCACTTCAGAGGAAGATTCCTGGCTAGCTAAAGACCTCTCGTACCTACCAGTAGCCTTACGCTTCCTATATTTTTCTAACTTTGATTGGTAAGAACATTGAACCCTCCATTGTTTTTCATCCCAGCCTATACACTCATTACCAGTTAAATTAATAGTGCAAACTTGACCCCTACACCTAACACAAACAGAATGGGAATCATACTATGCTGAAGTTAACCATGTATTGTAGCCTTTGCTGCAAAAGCGGACACTCGACTTACAAGAGTCAGACATCGCTAGAGAAAAACTCAAAAAAAGACTAAAAGCTCAAAACTGGTCAAAGTACTGTTAATTATACCTGATTAGTTGATAAATGTCGAATGGAAATGACAAAAGAATCAGAGTACTTCACCGAAGGTACTGGAAACTCTTGGTGAACGACGACATCCAAACTCAAAGTTACAACTCATGACCTTTTGTCGGAAGCTGGTAGAAATAAAATTGAGCTTCTTTGCCGAGTTGTTTACCTATTCCCCCAATAGTGGGGGGGTACCGACCTACACCAAAACCAAAGAATCACTGCCACGACTTTCAAATTTTAGCTACCGGTACTTAGAAGTGCTTAGCTATGTAATTACTTGGTAAGTTACTTAAAAACCATTTACTTACCTAAGATAATCTTCTTCAATTTGTCGTTTCTTAATCCTCAATTCCTCTAGGTCTTTCTCTGCTTTATTGCGTTCCTTTTCTGTAGCAGTTAGGTTCTGAAATGCAACTCAAAATGTAAATAAAATCCGATTTTCAAGTTTTCAATTAGACTCTTGATAAATAAATAATAGCTTCAGCTGATTAAAATCTATCATAGCAAATTTATGCACTTTTGCATACAAATAATCATAACTTAAACAGTGAATGCATAATCTATGTAAAATTCATTATTTCATAAGAACCAGAGCCCTCAACTATTCCCATGAGACCTCAACAATTTAACTTAAAATAAGATATCTAGTAGAATTTCAATATTTTTGCAATATTTTACCTGTTCAAGGATCAAAACCTGTGTTTGGTAAGACTCCGCAATACTGCGCAGCTCCTTGGTCTCGTTAACCCCATCCTCCACATTCTATGAGGAAAATATCTATAAATATCCATAAAATATCTATAAAATATCTGTTTGAGGTTAACCCTTAAACGCCGAGCCGCTATTTCCGAAAGTGTCTTCCGTATGCCGGCGGGGTTTGGGAGTGAGCACCAAAGTGGAATTTTTTTTTTTTTTTTTTTAATCACAGCATGCTTAGTTTTCAAGATCAAGAGCTCATTTTTGGCTCCCTTTTTTGTCATTGCCTGAAGTTTAGTATGCAACCATCAGAAATGGAAAAAAATATCATTATCATATATAAATATTGGAATATATGACAGCGCAATTGTATACAAATTGCGCTGTGAGCAAAACAGTTAAAGTTAATGAGTTAATTTTTTGTTGTTGTATTGTACACTAAATTGCAATGATTTTGGTATATAACAAATTGTAAAACAATCAAAGCAACACAGAGAAAATATTATCACAAAATGATGCACGAATTCGTAATACGCGGACATAAAAAAAAGTGGTTTTAAAAAAATTCACCATAAATAGAAATATTATGCTAGACTTCCTGTTTGTTGCAAAACGAAGGTAATTGATTGAATATTACTAGACTGTAAGTGTTGTAACTTACAATTGCAGTTTTCGACCATTTCAATCGGGTTAAAGTTGACAGATCAAATCTTTTCTATTTATGCATTGATTTATATGAAAATATTTCGAACAAACTGATAAAAGCTACTTTTTAGTTGTATTCTACATTAAATTGCGCACATTTTCATATATAAAACTTATGTAACGGCTAATATAAAACAGTGCAAACATTACGACAAACTGACGAAAGAATTTCTGATTTTTTCGGACGTAAGGAAAAGGTTTTTTCAAAAATTCACCATAAATCGAAATATTTTGCTAGACTTCCAATTTAATATAAAATGAAGGTAAATGATTGAGTATAACTAGAATGTAAGAGTTTTAGCTTACAATTGCATTCTTTTACCATTTCAGTCGAGTCAAAGTTGACCAAAGGTTGAAATTTTGGCACAACCATGGGTTGTTTCTTGTTGTATTCTACATGAAATTGTGCACATTTTCATATATAAAACTCTATGTAATGGCTAATATAAAATGGTGCAAACATTACGACAAACTGACGTAAGAATTTCTATTTTTTTTGGTTTTTGGCATAGTTACTGTGTGGACACAAGGAAAAAGTTTTTTTTTCAAAAATTCACCATAAATCAAAATATTGTGCTAGAGACTTCCAATTTGTTGCAAAATGAAGGTAAATGATTGAATATTACTAGAATGTAAGAGTTTTAGCTTACAATTGCGTTTTTCAACCATTTCGGTAGAGTCAAAATTGACCGAAGGTTGAAATTTGGCACTTATCGTGATTTATATGAAAATATTTCAAAACTGATAAAAGCTACAACCATGGGTTGTTTTTGTTGTATTCTACATGAAATTGCGCACATTTTCATATATAAAACTCTACGTAATGGCTAATATAAAATGGTGCAAAAATTACGACAAAGTGATG